>NC_083735.1:41039398-41351644 GCF_028564815.1 Eubalaena glacialis | reverse complement strand
GCTTTCCCATATTAAAAGCTCTTAGTCATGCTGCCCTGAAGCTACCTAAATAACTCTCTTTTTGACTGGCCTCTAGTCACTGTAGTTAGCCCTCTGGAACAAAAAGCAGTTTTCTCTAAAGAAACACGGTGCTTCCATAGTATGGGTGGGAGCTCATCCTGTCAGGCTCTAGAGCTAAAGGGAAACTTGACGTGAGTACCTGCCTCACGCTAAGGCCTGAAAAGCCCTGCTGAAGCGAAAGCGTGTTGCAGTTTCCATTAGCTAGTATTCGCAGTTCTGCTTAACTTTAACGTTTCTCCGCTTTTCCAGACACTTAGGACCCTCGTGTGGGCACCCCACTGCCTACAAATACAGTGAGTACCAGCAGGTTCCACTGCCCTTCTAAGAAACTTCCAGGCCGTAAGTCTTTCCAAGTCACTCTGCATTCAGAGAGCAGGGCAATACACTGCACCCTTCCTTGGGAAAGCTAGATGTCCTCAGCACACCAACAGCTCCAGGGATTCTGTTCTCTCACGTCCTACATGCCATGGAAGTCTGCCTCATTGTCCTCATTTGAGCTGCACTTAGCAACACAATCTGATTCGCCTTTCTTCTAGGAACTCACACTCAAGGACCCCATACCTACAGGAGAAAGGAGGCTTGCATTCCTTCTGCAACCAAAGCACAGTTGTTCCTGTTACCCTGCAGGATTTTAGAATAGCCTAAGGACCGATAGCCTACATAGAGCATTTCAAATTTGAGGCAGTTCGCTACATGTAGAACACTTTGTGAAGAAAAGTTGATTCAGGCAAGGGACAAGGGTAGAGCTAGAGTCTCTTTTGACTTGTTAGAAATCAGAAGGCTTCAGGCTGATGGTTCACCGGCAAAGAAACCTGATGGCACGAGCCTTGCTTTCCCTCCTTAAAAGCTCTTAGTCATGCTGCCCTGAAGCTACCTAAATAACTCTCTTTTTGACTGGCCTCTAGTCACTGTAGTTAGCCCTCTGGAACAAAAAGCAGTTTTCTCTAAGGAAACACGGTGCTTCCATAGTATGGGTGGGAGCTCATCTTATCAGGCTCTAGAGCTAAAGGGAAACTTGACGTCAGTACTTGCCTCACGCTAAGGCCTGAGGAGCCCTGCTGAAGCGAAAGCGTGTTGCAGTTTGCCTCAGCTCGTATTCGAAGTTCTGCTTTACTTTAACGTTTCTACACATTTCCAGACACTTAGGAACCTCGTGTGGGCACCCCATTGCCTACAAATACAGTGAGTAGCAGCAGGCTCCACTGCCCTTCAAAGAAACATCCAGGCCGTAAGCCTTTCCAAGTCACTCTATGTATTCAGAGACTAGGGCAATACACTGCACCCTTCCTTGGGAACGCTAGATGTCCTCAGCACACCAACAGCTCCAGGGATTCTGTTCTCTCACGTCCTACATGCCATGGAAGTCTGCCTCATTGTCCTCATTTGAGCTGCACTTAGCAACACAATCTGCTTCACCTCTGTTCTAGGAACTCACACCCAAGGACCCCATACCTACAGTAGAAACGAGGCTTGCATTCCTACTGCAACGAAACCACTGTTTCCTGTTACACTGCAGGATTTTGAATAGGCTAAGGACCGATAGCCTACTCAAAGTGTTCCAAGGATGAGTGAGTTCGCTACATGCAGAACACTTTGGGAAGTAATGTTGATTCAGGCAAGGGAACAGGGTGTAGCTAGAGTCTCTTTTGACTTGGAAATCAGAAGGGTTTAGACTTCGTGTTCACCGCAAAAGATGACCTGATGGCACAAGCCTTGTTTCCCATATTAAAAGCTCTATTCAGGCTGCCCTGAAGCTACCTAAATACGTCTATTTCTGACTGGCCTCTAGTCACTGTAGTTACACTCTGGACGAAAAGGTTTCTCTAACGAAGCACGATGCTTCCATAGCATGGGTGGTAGCTCATCCCGTCAGGCTCTAGAGCTAAAGGGAAACTTGACGTCAGTACTTGCCTCACGCTAAGGCCTGAAGAGCCCTGCTGAAGCGAAAGCGTGTTGCAGTTTCCATTAGCTCGTATTCGCAGTTCTGCTTTACTTTAACGTTTCTACGGTTTTCCAGACTCTTTGGACCCTCGTGTGGGCACCCCATTGCCTACCAATACAGTGAGTACCAGCAGGCCGTACTGCCCTTCTAAGAAACATCCAGGCCGTAAGCCTTTCCAAGTCCCTCTATGTGTTCAGAGAGTAGGGCAATACACTGCACCCTTCCTTGGGAAAGCTAGATGTCCTCAGCACACCAACAGCTCCAGGGATTCTGTTCTCTCACGTCCTACATGCCATGGAGTCTGCCTCATTGTCCGATTTTGAGCTGCTCTTAGAAACACAATCTGCTTCGCCTTTCTTCCAGGAACTCACACCCAAGGACCCCATACCTACAGTAGAAAGGAGGCTTGCATCCTACTGCAACGAAACCACAGTTTTCCTGTTACACTGCAGGATTATAGAATAGGCTTTAGCCTATTCTAGCCCGATAGCCTACATAGAGCATTTCAAATTTGAGGGAGTTCGCTACATGGAGAACACTTTGTGAAGAAAAGTTGATTCAGGCAAGGGACCAGGGTAGAGCTAGAGTCTCTTTTGACTTGTTAGAAATCAGAAGACTTCAGGCTGATTGTTCACCTGCAAAGAAGACCTGATGGCACAAGCCTTGCTTTCCCATATTAAAAGCTCTTAGTCATGCTGCCCTGAAGCTACCTAAATAACTCTCTTTTTGACTGGCCTCTAGTCACTGTAGTTAGCCCTCTGGAACAAAAAGCAGTTTTCTCTAAAGAAACACGGTGCTTCCATAGTATGGGTGGGAGCTCATCCTGTCAGGCTCTAGAGCTACAGGGAAACTTGACGTGAGTACTTGCCTCACGCTAAGGCCTGAAAAGCCCTGCTGAAGCGAAAGCGTGTTGCAGTTTCCATTAGCTAGTATTCGCAGTTCTGCTTTACTTTAACGTTTCTCCGCTTTTCCAGACACTTAGGACCCTCGTGTGGGCACCCCACTGCCTACAAATACAGTGAGTACCAGCAGGTTCCACTGCCCTTCTAAGAAACTTCCAGGCCGTAAGTCTTTCCAAGTCACTCTGCATTCAGAGAGCAGGGCAATACACTGCACCCTTCCTTGGGAACGCTAGATGTCCTCAGCACACCAACAGCTCCAGGGATTCTGTTCTCTCACGTCCTACATGCCATGGAAGTCTGCCTCATTGTCCTCATTTGAGCTGCACTTAGCAACACAATCTGCTTCACCTCTGTTCTAGGAACTCACACCCAAGGACCCCATACCTACAGTAGAAACGAGGCTTGCATTCCTACTGCAACGAAACCACTGTTTCCTGTTACACTGCAGGATTTTGAATAGGCTAAGGACCGATAGCCTACTCAAAGGGTTCCAAGGATGAGTGAGTTCGCTACATGCAGAACACTTTGGGAAGTAATGTTGATTCAGGCAAGGGAACAGGGTGTAGCTAGAGTCTCTTTTGACTTGTTGGAAATCAGAAGGGTTTAGACTTCGTGTTCACCGCAAAAGATGACCTGATGGCACAAGCCTTGTTTCCCATATTAAAAGCTCTATTCAGGCTGCCCTGAAGCTACCTAAATACGTCTATTTCTGACTGGCCTCTAGTCACTGTAGTTACACTCTGGACGAAAAGGTTTCTCTAACGAAGCACGATGCTTCCATAGCATGGGTGGTAGCTCATCCCGTCAGGCTCTAGAGCTAAAGGGAAACTTGACGTCAGTACTTGCCTCACGCTAAGGCCTGAAGAGCCCTGCTGAAGCGAAAGCGTGTTGCAGTTTACATTAGCTCGTATTCGCAGTTCTGCTTTACTTTAACGTTTCTACGGTTTTCCAGACTCTTTGGACCCTCGTGTGGGCACCCCATTGCCTACCAATACAGTGAGTACCAGCAGGCCGTACTGCCCTTCTAAGAAACATCCAGGCCGTAAGCCTTTCCAAGTCACTCTATGTGTTCAGAGAGTAGGGCAATACACTGCACCCTTCCTTGGGAAAGCTAGATGTCCTCAGCACACCAACAGCTCCAGGGATTCTGTTCTCTCACGTCCTACATGCCATGGAGTCTGCCTCATTGTCCGATTTTGAGCTGCTCTTAGAAACACAATCTGCTTCGCCTTTCTTCCAGGAACTCACACCCAAGGACCCCATACCTACAGTAGAAAGGAGGCTTGCATCCTACTGCAACGAAACCACAGTTTTCCTGTTACACTGCAGGATTATAGAATAGGCTTTAGCCTATTCTAGCCCGATAGCCTACATAGAGCATTTCAAATTTGAGGGAGTTCGCTACATGGAGAACACTTTGTGAAGAAAAGTTGATTCAGGCAAGGGACCAGGGTAGAGCTAGAGTCTCTTTTGACTTGTTAGAAATCAGAAGACTTCAGGCTGATTGTTCACCTGCAAAGAAGACCTGATGGCACAAGCCTTGCTTTCCCATATTAAAAGCTCTTAGTCATGCTGCCCTGAAGCTACCTAAATAACTCTCTTTTTGACTGGCCTCTAGTCACTGTAGTTAGCCCTCTGGAACAAAAAGCAGTTTTCTCTAAAGAAACACGGTGCTTCCATAGTATGGGTGGGAGCTCATCCTGTCAGGCTCTAGAGCTAAAGGGAAACTTGACGTGAGTACTTGCCTCACGCTAAGGCCTGAAAAGCCCTGCTGAAGCGAAAGCGTGTTGCAGTTTCCATTAGCTAGTATTCGCAGTTCTGCTTTACTTTAACGTTTCTCCGCTTTTCCAGACACTTAGGACCCTCGTGTGGGCACCCCACTGCCTACAAATACAGTGAGTACCAGCAGGTTCCACTGCCCTTCTAAGAAACTTCCAGGCCGTAAGTCTTTCCAAGTCACTCTGCATTCAGAGAGCAGGGCAATACACTGCACCCTTCCTTGGGAACGCTAGATGTCCTCAGCACACCAACAGCTCCAGGGATTCTGTTCTCTCACGTCCTACATGCCATGGAAGTCTGCCTCATTGTCCTCATTTGAGCTGCACTTAGCAACACAATCTGCTTCACCTCTGTTCTAGGAACTCACACCCAAGGACCCCATACCTACAGTAGAAACGAGGCTTGCATTCCTACTGCAACGAAACCACTGTTTCCTGTTACACTGCAGGATTTTGAATAGGCTAAGGACCGATAGCCTACTCAAAGGGTTCCAAGGATGAGTGAGTTCGCTACATGCAGAACACTTTGGGAAGTAATGTTGATTCAGGCAAGGGAACAGGGTGTAGCTAGAGTCTCTTTTGACTTGTTGGAAATCAGAAGGGTTTAGACTTCGTGTTCACCGCAAAAGATGACCTGATGGCACAAGCCTTGTTTCCCATATTAAAAGCTCTATTCAGGCTGCCCTGAAGCTACCTAAATACGTCTATTTCTGACTGGCCTCTAGTCACTGTAGTTACACTCTGGACGAAAAGGTTTCTCTAACGAAGCACGATGCTTCCATAGCATGGGTGGTAGCTCATCCCGTCAGGCTCTAGAGCTAAAGGGAAACTTGACGTCAGTACTTGCCTCACGCTAAGGCCTGAAGAGCCCTGCTGAAGCGAAAGCGTGTTGCAGTTTACATTAGCTCGTATTCGCAGTTCTGCTTTACTTTAACGTTTCTACGGTTTTCCAGACTCTTTGGACCCTCGTGTGGGCACCCCATTGCCTACCAATACAGTGAGTACCAGCAGGCCGTACTGCCCTTCTAAGAAACATCCAGGCCGTAAGCCTTTCCAAGTCACTCTATGTGTTCAGAGAGTAGGGCAATACACTGCACCCTTCCTTGGGAAAGCTAGATGTCCTCAGCACACCAACAGCTCCAGGGATTCTGTTCTCTCACGTCCTACATGCCATGGAGTCTGCCTCATTGTCCGATTTTGAGCTGCTCTTAGAAACACAATCTGCTTCGCCTTTCTTCCAGGAACTCACACCCAAGGACCCCATACCTACAGTAGAAAGGAGGCTTGCATCCTACTGCAACGAAACCACAGTTTTCCTGTTACACTGCAGGATTATAGAATAGGCTTTAGCCTATTCTAGCCCGATAGCCTACATAGAGCATTTCAAATTTGAGGGAGTTCGCTACATGGAGAACACTTTGTGAAGAAAAGTTGATTCAGGCAAGGGACCAGGGTAGAGCTAGAGTCTCTTTTGACTTGTTAGAAATCAGAAGACTTCAGGCTGATTGTTCACCTGCAAAGAAGACCTGATGGCACAAGCCTTGCTTTCCCATATTAAAAGCTCTTAGTCATGCTGCCCTGAAGCTACCTAAATAACTCTCTTTTTGACTGGCCTCTAGTCACTGTAGTTAGCCCTCTGGAACAAAAAGGAGTTTTCTCTAAAGAAACACGGTGCTTCCATAGTATGGGTGGGAGCTCATCCTGTCAGGCTCTAGAGCTAAAGGGAAACTTGACGTGAGTACTTGCCTCACGCTAAGGCCTGAAAAGCCCTGCTGAAGCGAAAGCGTGTTGCAGTTTCCATTAGCTAGTATTCGCAGTTCTGCTTTACTTTAACGTTTCTCCGCTTTTCCAGACACTTAGGACCCTCGTGTGGGCACCCCACTGCCTACAAATACAGTGAGTACCAGCAGGTTCCACTGCCCTTCTAAGAAACTTCCAGGCCGTAAGTCTTTCCAAGTCACTCTGCATTCAGAGAGCAGGGCAATACACTGCACCCTTCCTTGGGAACGCTAGATGTCCTCAGCACACCAACAGCTCCAGGGATTCTGTTCTCTCACGTCCTACATGCCATGGAAGTCTGCCTCATTGTCCTCATTTGAGCTGCACTTAGCAACACAATCTGATTCGCCTTTCTTCTAGGAACTCACACTCAAGGACCCCATACCTACAGGAGAAAGGAGGCTTGCGTTCCTACTGCAACCAAAGCACAGTTGTTCCTGTTACACTGCAGTATTTTGAATAGGCTAAGGACCGATAGCCTACTTAGAGTGTTCCAAGGATGAGTGAGTTCGCTACATGCAGAACACTTTGGGAAGAAAAGTTGATTCAGGCAAGGGAACAGGGTGTAGCTAGAGTCTCTTTTGACTTGTTGGAAATCAGATGGGTTTAGACTTCGTGTTCACCGCAAAAGATGACCTGATGGCACAAGCCTTGTTTCCCATATTAAAAGCTCTATTCAGGTTGCCCTGAAGCTACCTAAATACATCTATTTCTGACTGGCCTCTAGTCACTGTAGTTACACTCAGGACGAAAAGATTTCTCTAACGAAGCACGATGCTTCCATAGCATGGGTGGTAGCTCATCCCGTCAGGCTCTAGAGCTAAAGGGAAACTTGACGTCAGTACTTGCCTCACGCTAAGGCCTGAAGAGCCCTGCTGAAGCGAAAGCGTGTTGCAGTTTACATTAGCTCGTATTCGCAGTTCTGCTTTACTTTAACGTTTCTACGGTTTTCCAGACTCTTTGGACCCTCGTGTGGGCACCCCATTGCCTACCAATACAGTGAGTACCAGCAGGCCGTACTGCCCTTCTAAGAAACATCCAGGCCGTAAGCCTTTCCAAGTCCCTCTATGTGTTCAGAGAGTAGGGCAATACACTGCACCCTTCCTTGGGAAAGCTAGATGTCCTCAGCACACCAACAGCTCCAGGGATTCTGTTCTCTCACGTCCTACATGCCATGGAGTCTGCCTCATTGTCCGATTTTGAGCTGCTCTTAGAAACACAATCTGCTTCGCCTTTCTTCCAGGAACTCACACCCAAGGACCCCATACCTACAGTAGAAAGGAGGCTTGCATCCTACTGCAACGAAACCACAGTTTTCCTGTTACACTGCAGGATTATAGAATAGGCTTTAGCCTATTCTAGCCCGATAGCCTACATAGAGCATTTCAAATTTGAGGGAGTTCGCTACATGGAGAACACTTTGTGAAGAAAAGTTGATTCAGGCAAGGGACCAGGGTAGAGCTAGAGTCTCTTTTGACTTGTTAGAAATCAGAAGACTTCAGGCTGATTGTTCACCTGCAAAGAAGACCTGATGGCACAAGCCTTGCTTTCCCATATTAAAAGCTCTTAGTCATGCTGCCCTGAAGCTACCTAAATAACTCTCTTTTTGACTGGCCTCTAGTCACTGTAGTTAGCCCTCTGGAACAAAAAGCAGTTTTCTCTAAAGAAACACGGTGCTTCCATAGTATGGGTGGGAGCTCATCCTGTCAGGCTCTAGAGCTAAAGGGAAACTTGACGTGAGTACTTGCCTCACGCTAAGGCCTGAAAAGCCCTGCTGAAGCGAAAGCGTGTTGCAGTTTCCATTAGCTAGTATTCGCAGTTCTGCTTTACTTTAACGTTTCTCTGCTTTTCCAGACACTTAGGACCCTCGTGTGGGCACCCCACTGCCTACAAATACAGTGAGTACCAGCAGGTTCCACTGCCCTTCTAAGAAACTTCCAGGCCGTAAGTCTTTCCAAGTCACTCTGCATTCAGAGAGCAGGGCAATACACTGCACCCTTCCTTGGGAACGCTAGATGTCCTCAGCACACCAACAGCTCCAGGGATTCTGTTCTCTCACGTCCTACATGCCATGGAAGTCTGCCTCATTGTCCTCATTTGAGCTGCACTTAGCAACACAATCTGATTCGCCTTTCTTCTAGGAACTCACACTCAAGGACCCCATACCTACAGGAGAAAGGAGGCTTGCGTTCCTACTGCAACCAAAGCACAGTTGTTCCTGTTACACTGCAGTATTTTGAATAGGCTAAGGACCGATAGCCTACTTAGAGTGTTCCAAGGATGAGTGAGTTCGCTACATGCAGAACACTTTGGGAAGAAAAGTTGATTCAGGCAAGGGAACAGGGTGTAGCTAGAGTCTCTTTTGACTTGTTGGAAATCAGATGGGTTTAGACTTCGTGTTCACCGCAAAAGATGACCTGATGGCACAAGCCTTGTTTCCCATATTAAAAGCTCTATTCAGGTTGCCCTGAAGCTACCTAAATACGTCTATTTCTGACTGGCCTCTAGTCACTGTAGTTACACTCAGGACGAAAAGATTTCTCTAACGAAGCACGATGCTTCCATAGCATGGGTGGTAGCTCATCCCGTCAGGCTCTAGAGCTAAAGGGAAACTTGACGTCAGTACTTGCCTCACGCTAAGGCCTGAAGAGCCTTGCTGAAGCGAAAGCGTGTTGCAGTTTACATTAGCTCGTATTCGCAGTTCTGCTTTACTTTAACGTTTCTACGGTTTTCCAGACTCTTTGGACCCTCGTGTGGGCACCCCATTGCCTACCAATACAGTGAGTACCAGCAGGCCGTACTGCCCTTCTAAGAAACATCCAGGCCGTAAGCCTTTCCAAGTCACTCTATGTGTTCAGAGAGTAAGGCAATACACTGCACCCTTCCTTGGGAAAGCTAGATGTCCTCAGCACACCAACAGCTCCAGGGATTCTGTTCTCTCACGTCCTACATGCCATGGAGTCTGCCTCATTGTCCGATTTTGAGCTGCTCTTAGAAACACAATCTGCTTCGCCTTTCTTCCAGGAACTCACACCCAAGGACCCCATACCTACAGTAGAAAGGAGGCTTGCATCCTACTGCAACGAAACCACAGTTTTCCTGTTACACTGCAGGATTATAGAATAGGCTTTAGCCTATTCTAGCCCGATAGCCTACATAGAGCATTTCAAATTTGAGGGAGTTCGCTACATGGAGAACACTTTGTGAAGAAAAGTTGATTCAGGCAAGGGACCAGGGTAGAGCTAGAGTCTCTTTTGACTTGTTAGAAATCAGAAGACTTCAGGCTGATTGTTCACCTGCAAAGAAGACCTGATGGCACAAGCCTTGCTTTCCCATATTAAAAGCTCTTAGTCATGCTGCCCTGAAGCTACCTAAATAACTCTCTTTTTGACTGGCCTCTAGTCACTGTAGTTAGCCCTCTGGAACAAAAAGCAGTTTTCTCTAAAGAAACACGGTGCTTCCATAGTATGGGTGGGAGCTCATCCTGTCAGGCTCTAGAGCTAAAGGGAAACTTGACGTGAGTACTTGCCTCACGCTAAGGCCTGAAAAGCCCTGCTGAAGCGAAAGCGTGTTGCAGTTTCCATTAGCTAGTATTCGCAGTTCTGCTTTACTTTAACGTTTCTCCGCTTTTCCAGACACTTAGGACCCTCGTGTGGGCACCCCACTGCCTACAAATACAGTGAGTACCAGCAGGTTCCACTGCCCTTCTAAGAAACTTCCAGGCCGTAAGTCTTTCCAAGTCACTCTGCATTCAGAGAGCAGGGCAATACACTGCACCCTTCCTTGGGAACGCTAGATGTCCTCAGCACACCAACAGCTCCAGGGATTCTGTTCTCTCTCGTCCTACATGCCATGGAAGTCTGCCTCATTGTCCTCATTTGAGCTGCACTTAGCAACACAATCTGATTCGCCTTTCTTCTAGGAACTCACACTCAAGGACCCCATACCTACAGGAGAAAGGAGGCTTGCGTTCCTACTGCAACCAAAGCACAGTTGTTCCTGTTACACTGCAGTATTTTGAATAGGCTAAGGACCGATAGCCTACTTAGAGTGTTCCAAGGATGAGTGAGTTCGCTACATGCAGAACACTTTGGGAAGAAAAGTTGATTCAGGCAAGGGAACAGGGTGTAGCTAGAGTCTCTTTTGACTTGTTGGAAATCAGATGGGTTTAGACTTCGTGTTCACCGCAAAAGATGACCTGATGGCACAAGCCTTGTTTCCCATATTAAAAGCTCTATTCAGGTTGCCCTGAAGCTACCTAAATACGTCTATTTCTGACTGGCCTCTAGTCACTGTAGTTACACTCAGGACGAAAAGATTTCTCTAACGAAGCACGATGCTTCCATAGCATGGGTGGTAGCTCATCCCGTCAGGCTCTAGAGCTAAAGGGAAACTTGACGTCAGTACTTGCCTCACGCTAAGGCCTGAAGAGCCCTGCTGAAGCGAAAGCGTGTTGCAGTTTACATTAGCTCGTATTCGCAGTTCTGCTTTACTTTAACGTTTCTACGGTTTTCCAGACTCTTTGGACCCTCGTGTGGGCACCCCATTGCCTACCAATACAGTGAGTACCAGCAGGCCGTACTGCCCTTCTAAGAAACATCCAGGCCGTAAGCCTTTCCAAGTCACTCTATGTGTTCAGAGAGTAGGGCAATACACTGCACCCTTCCTTGGGAAAGCTAGATGTCCTCAGCACACCAACAGCTCCAGGGATTCTGTTCTCTCACGTCCTACATGCCATGGAGTCTGCCTCATTGTCCGATTTTGAGCTGCTCTTAGAAACACAATCTGCTTCGCCTTTCTTCCAGGAACTCACACCCAAGGACCCCATACCTACAGTAGAAAGGAGGCTTGCATCCTACTGCAACGAAACCACAGTTTTCCTGTTACACTGCAGGATTATAGAATAGGCTTTAGCCTATTCTAGCCCGATAGCCTACATAGAGCATTTCAAATTTGAGGGAGTTCGCTACATGGAGAACACTTTGTGAAGAAAAGTTGATTCAGGCAAGGGACCAGGGTAGAGCTAGAGTCTCTTTTGACTTGTTAGAAATCAGAAGACTTCAGGCTGATTGTTCACCTGCAAAGAAGACCTGATGGCACAAGCCTTGCTTTCCCATATTAAAAGCTCTTAGTCATGCTGCCCTGAAGCTACCTAAATAACTCTCTTTTTGACTGGCCTCTAGTCACTGTAGTTAGCCCTCTGGAACAAAAAGCAGTTTTCTCTAAAGAAACACGGTGCTTCCATAGTATGGGTGGGAGCTCATCCTGTCAGGCTCTAGAGCTAAAGGGAAACTTGACGTGAGTACTTGCCTCACGCTAAGGCCTGAAAAGCCCTGCTGAAGCGAAAGCGTGTTGCAGTTTCCATTAGCTAGTATTCGCAGTTCTGCTTTACTTTAACGTTTCTCCGCTTTTCCAGACACTTAGGACCCTCGTGTGGGCACCCCGCTGCCTACAAATACAGTGAGTACCAGCAGGTTCCACTGCCCTTCTAAGAAACTTCCAGGCCGTAAGTCTTTCCAAGTCACTCTGCATTCAGAGAGCAGGGCAATACACTGCACCCTTCCTTGGGAACGCTAGATGTCCTCAGCACACCAACAGCTCCAGGGATTCTGTTCTCTCACGTCCTACATGCCATGGAAGTCTGCCTCATTGTCCTCATTTGAGCTGCACTTAGCAACACAATCTGATTCGCCTTTCTTCTAGGAACTCACACTCAAGGACCCCATACCTACAGGAGAAAGGAGGCTTGCGTTCCTACTGCAACCAAAGCACAGTTGTTCCTGTTACACTGCAGTATTTTGAATAGGCTAAGGACCGATAGCCTACTTAGAGTGTTCCAAGGATGAGTGAGTTCGCTACATGCAGAACACTTTGGGAAGAAAAGTTGATTCAGGCAAGGGAACAGGGTGTAGCTAGAGTCTCTTTTGACTTGTTGGAAATCAGATGGGTTTAGACTTCGTGTTCACCGCAAAAGATGACCTGATGGCACAAGCCTTGTTTCCCATATTAAAAGCTCTATTCAGGTTGCCCTGAAGCTACCTAAATACGTCTATTTCTGACTGGCCTCTAGTCACTGTAGTTACACTCAGGACGAAAAGATTTCTCTAACGAAGCACGATGCTTCCATAGCATGGGTGGTAGCTCATCCCGTCAGGCTCTAGAGCTAAAGGGAAACTTGACGTCAGTACTTGCCTCACGCTAAGGCCTGAAGAGCCCTGCTGAAGCGAAAGCGTGTTGCAGTTTACATTAGCTCGTATTCGCAGTTCTGCTTTACTTTAACGTTTCTACGGTTTTCCAGACTCTTTGGACCCTCGTGTGGGCACCCCATTGCCTACCAATACAGTGAGTACCAGCAGGCCGTACTGCCCTTCTAAGAAACATCCAGGCCGTAAGCCTTTCCAAGTCCCTCTATGTGTTCAGAGAGTAGGGCAATACACTGCACCCTTCCTTGGGAAAGCTAGATGTCCTCAGCACACCAACAGCTCCAGGGATTCTGTTCTCTCACGTCCTACATGCCATGGAGTCTGCCTCATTGTCCGATTTTGAGCTGCTCTTAGAAACACAATCTGCTTCGCCTTTCTTCCAGGAACTCACACCCAAGGACCCCATACCTACAGTAGAAAGGAGGCTTGCATCCTACTGCAACGAAACCACAGTTTTCCTGTTACACTGCAGGATTATAGAATAGGCTTTAGCCTATTCTAGCCCGATAGCCTACATAGAGCATTTCAAATTTGAGGGAGTTCGCTACATGGAGAACACTTTGTGAAGAAAAGTTGATTCAGGCAAGGGACCAGGGTAGAGCTAGAGTCTCTTTTGACTTGTTAGAAATCAGAAGACTTCAGGCTGATTGTTCACCTGCAAAGAAGACCTGATGGCACAAGCCTTGCTTTCCCATATTAAAAGCTCTTAGTCATGCTGCCCTGAAGCTACCTAAATAACTCTCTTTTTGACTGGCCTCTAGTCACTGTAGTTAGCCCTCTGGAACAAAAAGCAGTTTTCTCTAAAGAAACACGGTGCTTCCATAGTATGGGTGGGAGCTCATCCTGTCAGGCTCTAGAGCTAAAGGGAAACTTGACGTGAGTACTTGCCTCACGCTAAGGCCTGAAAAGCCCTGCTGAAGCGAAAGCGTGTTGCAGTTTCCATTAGCTAGTATTCGCAGTTCTGCTTTACTTTAACGTTTCTCCGCTTTTCCAGACACTTAGGACCCTCGTGTGGGCACCCCACTGCCTACAAATACAGTGAGTACCAGCAGGTTCCACTGCCCTTCTAAGAAACTTCCAGGCCGTAAGTCTTTCCAAGTCACTCTGCATTCAGAGAGCAGGGCAATACACTGCACCCTTCCTTGGGAACGCTAGATGTCCTCAGCACACCAACAGCTCCAGGGATTCTGTTCTCTCACGTCCTACATGCCATGGAAGTCTGCCTCATTGTCCTCATTTGAGCTGCACTTAGCAACACAATCTGATTCGCCTTTCTTCTAGGAACTCACACTCAAGGACCCCATACCTACAGGAGAAAGGAGGCTTGCGTTCCTACTGCAACCAAAGCACAGTTGTTCCTGTTACACTGCAGTATTTTGAATAGGCTAAGGACAGATAGCCTACTTAGAGTGTTCCAAGGATGAGTGAGTTCGCTACATGCAGAACACTTTGGGAAGAAAAGTTGATTCAGGCAAGGGAACAGGGTGTAGCTAGAGTCTCTTTTGACTTGTTGGAAATCAGATGGGTTTAGACTTCGTGTTGACCGCAAAAGATGACCTGATGGCACAAGCCTTGTTTCCCATATTAAAAGCTCTATTCAGGTTGCCCTGAAGCTACCTAAATACGTCTATTTCTGACTGGCCTCTAGTCACTGTAGTTACACTCAGGACGAAAAGATTTCTCTAACGAAGCACGATGCTTCCATAGCATGGGTGGTAGCTCATCCCGTCAGGCTCTAGAGCTAAAGGGAAACTTGACGTCAGTACTTGCCTCACGCTAAGGCCTGAAGAGCCCTGCTGAAGCAAAAGCGTGTTGCAGTTTACATTAGCTCGTATTCGCAGTTCTGCTTTACTTTAACGTTTCTACGGTTTTCCAGACTCTTTGGACCCTCGTGTGGGCACCCCACTGCCTACAAATACAGTGAGTACCAGCAGGTTCCACTGCCCTTCTAAGAAACTTCCAGGCCGTAAGTCTTTCCATGTCACTCTGCATTCAGAGAGCAGGGCAATACACTGCACCCTTCCTTGGGAACGCTAGATGTCCTCAGCACACCAACAGCTCCAGGGATTCTGTTCTCTCTCGTCCTACATGCCATGGAAGTCTGCCTCATTGTCCTCATTTGAGCTGCACTTAGCAACACAATCTGATTCGCCTTTCTTCTAGGAACTCACACTCAAGGACCCCATACCTACAGGAGAAAGGAGGCTTGCGTTCCTACTGCAACCAAAGCACAGTTGTTCCTGTTACACTGCAGTATTTTGAATAGGCTAAGGACCGATAGCCTACTTAGAGTGTTCCAAGGATGAGTGAGTTCGCTACATGCAGAACACTTTGGGAAGAAAAGTTGATTCAGGCAAGGGAACAGGGTGTAGCTAGAGTCTCTTTTGACTTGTTGGAAATCAGATGGGTTTAGACTTCGTGTTCACCGCAAAAGATGACCTGATGGCACAAGCCTTGTTTCCCATATTAAAAGCTCTATTCAGGTTGCCCTGAAGCTACCTAAATACGTCTATTTCTGACTGGCCTCTAGTCACTGTAGTTACACTCTGGACGAAAAGGTTTCTCTAACGAAGCACGATGCTTCCATAGCATGGGTGGTAGCTCATCCCGTCAGGCTCTAGAGCTAAAGGGAAACTTGACGTCAGTACTTGCCTCACGCTAAGGCCTGAAGAGCCCTGCTGAAGCGAAAGCGTGTTGCAGTTTCCATTAGCTCGTATTCGCAGTTCTGCTTTACTTTAACGTTTCTACGGTTTTCCAGACTCTTTGGACCCTCGTGTGGGCACCCCATTGCCTACCAATACAGTGAGTACCAGCAGGCCGTACTGCCCTTCTAAGAAACATCCAGGCCGTAAGCCTTTCCAAGTCCCTCTATGTGTTCAGAGAGTAGGGCAATACACTGCACCCTTCCTTGGGAAAGCTAGATGTCCTCAGCACACCAACAGCTCCAGGGATTCTGTTCTCTCACGTCCTACATGCCATGGAGTCTGCCTCATTGTCCGATTTTGAGCTGCTCTTAGAAACACAATCTGCTTCGCCTTTCTTCCAGGAACTCACACCCAAGGACCCCATACCTACAGTAGAAAGGAGGCTTGCATCCTACTGCAACGAAACCACAGTTTTCCTGTCACACTGCAGGATTATAGAATAGGCTTTAGCCTATTCTAGCCCGATAGCCTACATAGAGCATTTCAAATTTGAGGGAGTTCGCTATATGTAGAACACTTTGTGAAGAAAAGTTGATTCAGGCAAGGGACCAGGGTAGAGCTAGAGTCTCTTTTGACTTGTTAGAAATCAGAAGACTTCAGGCTGATTGTTCACCTGCAAAGAAGACCTGATGGCACAAGCCTTGCTTTCCCATATTAAAAGCTCTTAGTCATGCTGCCCTGAAGCTACCTAAATAACTCTCTTTTTGACTGGCCTCTAGGCACTGTAGTTAGCCCTCTGGAACAAAAAGCAGTTTTCTCTAAAGAAACACGGTGCTTCCATAGTATGGGTGGGAGCTCATCCTGTCAGGCTCTAGAGCTAAAGGGAAACTTGACGTGAGTACCTGCCTCACGCTAAGGCCTGAAAAGCCCTGCTGAAGCGAAAGCGTGTTGCAGTTTCCATTAGCTAGTATTCGCAGTTCTGCTTTACTTTAACGTTTCTCCGCTTTTCCAGACACTTAGGACCCTCGTGTGGGCACCCCACTGCCTACAAATACAGTGAGTACCAGCAGGTTCCACTGCCCTTCTAAGAAACTTCCAGGCCGTAAGTCTTTCCAAGTCACTCTGCATTCAGAGAGCAGGGCAATACACTGCACCCTTCCTTGGGAAAGCTAGATGTCCTCAGCACACCAACAGCTCCAGGGATTCTGTTCTCTCATGTCCTACATGCCATGGAAGTCTGCCTCATTGTCCTCATTTGAGCTGCACTTAGCAACACAATCTGATTCGCCTTTCTTCTAGGAACTCACACTCAAGGACCCCATACCTACAGGAGAAAGGAGGCTTGCATTCCTTCTGCAACCAAAGCACAGTTGTTCCTGTTACCCTGCAGGATTTTAGAATAGCCTAAGGACCGATAGCCTACATAGAGCATTTCAAATTTGAGGCAGTTCGCTACATGTAGAACACTTTGTGAAGAAAAGTTGATTCAGGCAAGGGACAAGGGTAGAGCTAGAGTCTCTTTTGACTTGTTGGAAATCAGAAGGGTTTAGACTTCGTGTTCACCGCAAAAGATGACCTGATGGCACAAGCCTTGTTTCCCATATTAAAAGCTCTATTCAGGCTGCCCTGAAGCTACCTAAATACGTCTATTTCTGACTGGCCTCTAGTCACTGTAGTTACACTCAGGACGAAAAGATTTCTCTAACGAAGCACGATGCTTCCATAGCATGGGTGGTAGCTCATCCCGTCAGGCTCTAGAGCTAAAGGGAAACTTGACGTCAGTACTTGCCTCACGCTAAGGCCTGAAGAGCCCTGCTGAAGCGAAAGCGTGTTGCAGTTTACATTAGCTCGTATTCGCAGTTCTGCTTTACTTTAACGTTTCTACGGTTTTCCAGACTCTTTGGACCCTCGTGTGGGCACCCCATTGCCTACCAATACAGTGAGTACCAGCAGGCCGTACTGCCCTTCTAAGAAACATCCAGGCCGTAAGCCTTTCCAAGTCACTCTATGTGTTCAGAGAGTAGGGCAATACACTGCACCCTTCCTTGGGAAAGCTAGATGTCCTCAGCACACCAACAGCTCCAGGGATTCTGTTCTCTCACGTCCTACATGCCATGGAGTCTGCCTCATTGTCCGATTTTGAGCTGCTCTTAGAAACACAATCTGCTTCGCCTTTCTTCCAGGAACTCACACCCAAGGACCCCATACCTACAGTAGAAAGGAGGCTTGCATCCTACTGCAACGAAACCACAGTTTTCCTGTTACACTGCAGGATTATAGAATAGGCTTTAGCCTATTCTAGCCCGATAGCCTACATAGAGCATTTCAAATTTGAGGGAGTTCGCTACATGGAGAACACTTTGTGAAGAAAAGTTGATTCAGGCAAGGGACCAGGGTAGAGCTAGAGTCTCTTTTGACTTGTTAGAAATCAGAAGACTTCAGGCTGATTGTTCACCTGCAAAGAAGACCTGATGGCACAAGCCTTGCTTTCCCATATTAAAAGCTCTTAGTCATGCTGCCCTGAAGCTACCTAAATAACTCTCTTTTTGACTGGCCTCTAGTCACTGTAGTTAGCCCTCTGGAACAAAAAGCAGTTTTCTCTAAAGAAACACGGTGCTTCCATAGTATGGGTGGGAGCTCATCCTGTCAGGCTCTAGAGCTAAAGGGAAACTTGACGTGAGTACTTGCCTCACGCTAAGGCCTGAAAAGCCCTGCTGAAGCGAAAGCGTGTTGCAGTTTCCATTAGCTAGTATTCGCAGTTCTGCTTTACTTTAACGTTTCTCCGCTTTTCCAGACACTTAGGACCCTCGTGTGGGCACCCCACTGCCTACAAATACAGTGAGTACCAGCAGGTTCCACTGCCCTTCTAAGAAACTTCCAGGCCGTAAGTCTTTCCAAGTCACTCTGCATTCAGAGAGCAGGGCAATACACTGCACCCTTCCTTGGGAACGCTAGATGTCCTCAGCACACCAACAGCTCCAGGGATTCTGTTCTCTCACGTCCTACATGCCATGGAAGTCTGCCTCATTGTCCTCATTTGAGCTGCACTTAGCAACACAATCTGCTTCACCTCTGTTCTAGGAACTCACACCCAAGGACCCCATACCTACAGTAGAAACGAGGCTTGCATTCCTACTGCAACGAAAACACTGTTTCCTGTTACACTGCAGGATTTTGAATAGGCTAAGGACCGATAGCCTACTCAAAGGGTTCCAAGGATGAGTGAGTTCGCTACATGCAGAACACTTTGGGAAGTAATGTTGATTCAGGCAAGGGAACAGGGTGTAGCTAGAGTCTCTTTTGACTTATTGGAAATCAGAAGGGTTTAGACTTCCTGTTCACCGCAAAAGATGACCTGATGGCACAAGCCTTGTTTCCCATATTAAAAGCTCTATTCAGGCTGCCCTGAAGCTACCTAAATACGTCTATTTCTGACTGGCCTCTAGTCACTGTAGTTACACTCTGGACGAAAAGGTTTCTCTAACGAAGCACGATGCTTCCATAGCATGGGTGGTAGCTCATCCCGTCAGGCTCTAGAGCTAAAGGGAAACTTGACGTCAGTACTTGCCTCACGCTAAGGCCTGAAGAGCCCTGCTGAAGCGAAAGCGTGTTGCAGTTTCCATTAGCTCGTATTCGCAGTTCTGCTTTACTTTAACGTTTCTACGGTTTTCCAGACTCTTTGGACCCTCGTGTGGGCACCCCATTGCCTACCAATACAGTGAGTACCAGCAGGCCGTACTGCCCTTCTAAGAAACATCCAGGCCGTAAGCCTTTCCAAGTCACTCTATGTGTTCAGAGAGTAGGGCAATACACTGCACCCTTCCTTGGGAAAGCTAGATGTCCTCAGCACACCAACAGCTCCAGGGATTCTGTTCTCTCACGTCCTACATGCCATGGAGTCTGCCTCATTGTCCGATTTTGAGCTGCTCTTAGAAACACAATCTGCTTCGCCTTTCTTCCAGGAACTCACACCCAAGGACCCCATACCTACAGTAGAAAGGAGGCTTGCATCCTACTGCAACGAAACCACAGTTTTCCTGTTACACTGCAGGATTATAGAATAGGCTTTAGCCTATTCTAGCCCGATAGCCTACATAGAGCATTTCAAATTTGAGGGAGTTCGCTACATGGAGAACACTTTGTGAAGAAAAGTTGATTCAGGCAAGGGACCAGGGTAGAGCTAGAGTCTCTTTTGACTTGTTAGAAATCAGAAGACTTCAGGCTGATTGTTCACCTGCAAAGAAGACCTGATGGCACAAGCCTTGCTTTCCCATATTAAAAGCTCTTAGTCATGCTGCCCTGAAGCTACCTAAATAACTCTCTTTTTGACTGGCCTCTAGTCACTGTAGTTAGCCCTCTGGAACAAAAAGCAGTTTTCTCTAAAGAAACACGGTGCTTCCATAGTATGGGTGGGAGCTCATCCTGTCAGGCTCTAGAGCTAAAGGGAAACTTGACGTGAGTACTTGCCTCACGCTAAGGCCTGAAAAGCCCTGCTGAAGCGAAAGCGTGTTGCAGTTTCCATTAGCTAGTATTCGCAGTTCTGCTTTACTTTAACGTTTCTCCGCTTTTCCAGACACTTAGGACCCTCGTGTGGGCACCCCACTGCCTACAAATACAGTGAGTACCAGCAGGTTCCACTGCCCTTCTAAGAAACTTCCAGGCCGTAAGTCTTTCCAAGTCACTCTGCATTCAGAGAGCAGGGCAATACACTGCACCCTTCCTTGGGAACGCTAGATGTCCTCAGCACACCAACAGCTCCAGGGATTCTGTTCTCTCACGTCCTACATGCCATGGAAGTCTGCCTCATTGTCCTCATTTGAGCTGCACTTAGCAACACAATCTGATTCGCCTTTCTTCTAGGAACTCACACTCAAGGACCCCATACCTACAGGAGAAAGGAGGCTTGCGTTCCTACTGCAACCAAAGCACAGTTGTTCCTGTTACACTGCAGTATTTTGAATAGGCTAAGGACCGATAGCCTACTTAGAGTGTTCCAAGGATGAGTGAGTTCGCTACATGCAGAACACTTTGGGAAGAAAAGTTGATTCAGGCAAGGGAACAGGGTGTAGCTAGAGTCTCTTTTGACTTGTTGGAAATCAGATGGGTTTAGACTTCGTGTTCACCGCAAAAGATGACCTGATGGCACAAGCCTTGTTTCCCATATTAAAAGCTCTATTCAGGTTGCCCTGAAGCTACCTAAATACGTCTATTTCTGACTGGCCTCTAGTCACTGTAGTTACACTCTGGACGAAAAGGTTTCTCTAACGAAGCACGATGCTTCCATAGCATGGGTGGTAGCTCATCCCGTCAGGCTCTAGAGCTAAAGGGAAACTTGACGTCAGTACTTGCCTCACGCTAAGGCCTGAAGAGCCCTGCTGAAGCGAAAGCGTGTTGCAGTTTCCATTAGCTCGTATTCGCAGTTCTGCTTTACTTTAACGTTTCTACGGTTTTCCAGACTCTTTGGACCCTCGTGTGGGCACCCCATTGCCTACCAATACAGTGAGTACCAGCAGGCCGTACTGCCCTTCTAAGAAACATCCAGGCCGTAAGCCTTTCCAAGTCACTCTATGTGTTCAGAGAGTAGGGCAATACACTGCACCCTTCCTTGGGAAAGCTAGATGTCCTCAGCACACCAACAGCTCCAGGGATTCTGTTCTCTCACGTCCTACATGCCATGGAGTCTGCCTCATTGTCCGATTTTGAGCTGCTCTTAGAAACACAATCTGCTTCGCCTTTCTTCCAGGAACTCACACCCAAGGACCCCATACCTACAGTAGAAAGGAGGCTTGCATCCTACTGCAACGAAACCACAGTTTTCCTGTTACACTGCAGGATTATAGAATAGGCTTTAGCCTATTCTAGCCCGATAGCCTACATAGAGCATTTCAAATTTGAGGGAGTTCGCTACATGGAGAACACTTTGTGAAGAAAAGTTGATTCAGGCAAGGGACCAGGGTAGAGCTAGAGTCTCTTTTGACTTGTTAGAAATCAGAAGACTTCAGGCTGATTGTTCACCTGCAAAGAAGACCTGATGGCACAAGCCTTGCTTTCCCATATTAAAAGCTCTTAGTCATGCTGCCCTGAAGCTACCTAAATAACTCTCTTTTTGACTGGCCTCTAGTCACTGTAGTTAGCCCTCTGGAACAAAAAGCAGTTTTCTCTAAAGAAAAACGGTGCTTCCATAGTATGGGTGGGAGCTCATCCTGTCAGGCTCTAGAGCTAAAGGGAAACTTGACGTGAGTACTTGCCTCACGCTAAGGCCTGAAAAGCCCTGCTGAAGCGAAAGCGTGTTGCAGTTTCCATTAGCTAGTATTCGCAGTTCTGCTTTACTTTAACGTTTCTCCGCTTTTCCAGACACTTAGGACCCTCGTGTGGGCACCCCACTGCCTACAAATACAGTGAGTACCAGCAGGCCGTACTGCCCTTCTAAGAAACATCCAGGCCGTAAGCCTTTCCAAGTCACTCTATGTGTTCAGAGAGTAGGGCAATACACTGCACCCTTCCTTGGGAAAGCTAGATGTCCTCAGCACACCAACAGCTCCAGGGATTCTGTTCTCTCACGTCCTACATGCCATGGAGTCTGCCTCATTGTCCGATTTTGAGCTGCTCTTAGAAACACAATCTGCTTCGCCTTTCTTCCAGGAACTCACACCCAAGGACCCCATACCTACAGTAGAAAGGAGGCTTGCATCCTACTGCAACGAAACCACAGTTTTCCTGTTACACTG
Source organism: Eubalaena glacialis (assembly GCF_028564815.1). Taxonomy (NCBI): domain Eukaryota; kingdom Metazoa; phylum Chordata; class Mammalia; order Artiodactyla; family Balaenidae; genus Eubalaena; species Eubalaena glacialis. Next base: position 41,329,607 of record NC_083735.1, on the reverse strand, counting down.
CAGGATTATAGAATAGGCTTTAGCCTATTCTAGCCCGATAGCCTACATAGAGCATTTCAAATTTGAGGGAGTTCGCTACATGGAGAACACTTTGTGAAGAAAAGTTGATTCAGGCAAGGGACCAGGGTAGAGCTAGAGTCTCTTTTGACTTGTTAGAAATCAGAAGACTTCAGGCTGATTGTTCACCTGCAAAGAAGACCTGATGGCACAAGCCTTGCTTTCCCATATTAAAAGCTCTTAGTCATGCTGCCCTGAAGCTACCTAAATAACTCTCTTTTTGACTGGCCTCTAGTCACTGTAGTTAGCCCTCTGGAACAAAAAGCAGTTTTCTCTAAAGAAACACGGTGCTTCCATAGTATGGGTGGGAGCTCATCCTGTCAGGCTCTAGAGCTAAAGGGAAACTTGACGTGAGTACTTGCCTCACGCTAAGGCCTGAAAAGCCCTGCTGAAGCGAAAGCGTGTTGCAGTTTCCATTAGCTAGTATTCGCAGTTCTGCTTTACTTTAACGTTTCTCCGCTTTTCCAGACACTTAGGACCCTCGTGTGGGCACCCCGCTGCCTACAAATACAGTGAGTACCAGCAGGTTCCACTGCCCTTCTAAGAAACTTCCAGGCCGTAAGTCTTTCCAAGTCACTCTGCATTCAGAGAGCAGGGCAATACACTGCACCCTTCCTTGGGAACGCTAGATGTCCTCAGCACACCAACAGCTCCAGGGATTCTGTTCTCTCACGTCCTACATGCCATGGAAGTCTGCCTCATTGTCCTCATTTGAGCTGCACTTAGCAACACAATCTGATTCGCCTTTCTTCTAGGAACTCACACTCAAGGACCCCATACCTACAGGAGAAAGGAGGCTTGCGTTCCTACTGCAACCAAAGCACAGTTGTTCCTGTTACACTGCAGTATTTTGAATAGGCTAAGGACCGATAGCCTACTTAGAGTGTTCCAAGGATGAGTGAGTTCGCTACATGCAGAACACTTTGGGAAGAAAAGTTGATTCAGGCAAGGGAACAGGGTGTAGCTAGAGTCTCTTTTGACTTGTTGGAAATCAGATGGGTTTAGACTTCGTGTTCACCGCAAAAGATGACCTGATGGCACAAGCCTTGTTTCCCATATTAAAAGCTCTATTCAGGTTGCCCTGAAGCTACCTAAATACGTCTATTTCTGACTGGCCTCTAGTCACTGTAGTTACACTCAGGACGAAAAGATTTCTCTAACGAAGCACGATGCTTCCATAGCATGGGTGGTAGCTCATCCCGTCAGGCTCTAGAGCTAAAGGGAAACTTGACGTCAGTACTTGCCTCACGCTAAGGCCTGAAGAGCCCTGCTGAAGCGAAAGCGTGTTGCAGTTTACATTAGCTCGTATTCGCAGTTCTGCTTTACTTTAACGTTTCTACGGTTTTCCAGACTCTTTGGACCCTCGTGTGGGCACCCCATTGCCTACCAATACAGTGAGTACCAGCAGGCCGTACTGCCCTTCTAAGAAACATCCAGGCCGTAAGCCTTTCCAAGTCCCTCTATGTGTTCAGAGAGTAGGGCAATACACTGCACCCTTCCTTGGGAAAGCTAGATGTCCTCAGCACACCAACAGCTCCAGGGATTCTGTTCTCTCACGTCCTACATGCCATGGAGTCTGCCTCATTGTCCGATTTTGAGCTGCTCTTAGAAACACAATCTGCTTCGCCTTTCTTCCAGGAACTCACACCCAAGGACCCCATACCTACAGTAGAAAGGAGGCTTGCATCCTACTGCAACGAAACCACAGTTTTCCTGTTACACTGCAGGATTATAGAATAGGCTTTAGCCTATTCTAGCCCGATAGCCTACATAGAGCATTTCAAATTTGAGGGAGTTCGCTACATGGAGAACACTTTGTGAAGAAAAGTTGATTCAGGCAAGGGACCAGGGTAGAGCTAGAGTCTCTTTTGACTTGTTAGAAATCAGAAGACTTCAGGCTGATTGTTCACCTGCAAAGAAGACCTGATGGCACAAGCCTTGCTTTCCCATATTAAAAGCTCTTAGTCATGCTGCCCTGAAGCTACCTAAATAACTCTCTTTTTGACTGGCCTCTAGTCACTGTAGTTAGCCCTCTGGAACAAAAAGCAGTTTTCTCTAAAGAAACACGGTGCTTCCATAGTATGGGTGGGAGCTCATCCTGTCAGGCTCTAGAGCTAAAGGGAAACTTGACGTGAGTACTTGCCTCACGCTAAGGCCTGAAAAGCCCTGCTGAAGCGAAAGCGTGTTGCAGTTTCCATTAGCTAGTATTCGCAGTTCTGCTTTACTTTAACGTTTCTCCGCTTTTCCAGACACTTAGGACCCTCGTGTGGGCACCCCACTGCCTACAAATACAGTGAGTACCAGCAGGTTCCACTGCCCTTCTAAGAAACTTCCAGGCCGTAAGTCTTTCCAAGTCACTCTGCATTCAGAGAGCAGGGCAATACACTGCACCCTTCCTTGGGAACGCTAGATGTCCTCAGCACACCAACAGCTCCAGGGATTCTGTTCTCTCACGTCCTACATGCCATGGAAGTCTGCCTCATTGTCCTCATTTGAGCTGCACTTAGCAACACAATCTGATTCGCCTTTCTTCTAGGAACTCACACTCAAGGACCCCATACCTACAGGAGAAAGGAGGCTTGCGTTCCTACTGCAACCAAAGCACAGTTGTTCCTGTTACACTGCAGTATTTTGAATAGGCTAAGGACAGATAGCCTACTTAGAGTGTTCCAAGGATGAGTGAGTTCGCTACATGCAGAACACTTTGGGAAGAAAAGTTGATTCAGGCAAGGGAACAGGGTGTAGCTAGAGTCTCTTTTGACTTGTTGGAAATCAGATGGGTTTAGACTTCGTGTTGACCGCAAAAGATGACCTGATGGCACAAGCCTTGTTTCCCATATTAAAAGCTCTATTCAGGTTGCCCTGAAGCTACCTAAATACGTCTATTTCTGACTGGCCTCTAGTCACTGTAGTTACACTCAGGACGAAAAGATTTCTCTAACGAAGCACGATGCTTCCATAGCATGGGTGGTAGCTCATCCCGTCAGGCTCTAGAGCTAAAGGGAAACTTGACGTCAGTACTTGCCTCACGCTAAGGCCTGAAGAGCCCTGCTGAAGCAAAAGCGTGTTGCAGTTTACATTAGCTCGTATTCGCAGTTCTGCTTTACTTTAACGTTTCTACGGTTTTCCAGACTCTTTGGACCCTCGTGTGGGCACCCCACTGCCTACAAATACAGTGAGTACCAGCAGGTTCCACTGCCCTTCTAAGAAACTTCCAGGCCGTAAGTCTTTCCATGTCACTCTGCATTCAGAGAGCAGGGCAATACACTGCACCCTTCCTTGGGAACGCTAGATGTCCTCAGCACACCAACAGCTCCAGGGATTCTGTTCTCTCTCGTCCTACATGCCATGGAAGTCTGCCTCATTGTCCTCATTTGAGCTGCACTTAGCAACACAATCTGATTCGCCTTTCTTCTAGGAACTCACACTCAAGGACCCCATACCTACAGGAGAAAGGAGGCTTGCGTTCCTACTGCAACCAAAGCACAGTTGTTCCTGTTACACTGCAGTATTTTGAATAGGCTAAGGACCGATAGCCTACTTAGAGTGTTCCAAGGATGAGTGAGTTCGCTACATGCAGAACACTTTGGGAAGAAAAGTTGATTCAGGCAAGGGAACAGGGTGTAGCTAGAGTCTCTTTTGACTTGTTGGAAATCAGATGGGTTTAGACTTCGTGTTCACCGCAAAAGATGACCTGATGGCACAAGCCTTGTTTCCCATATTAAAAGCTCTATTCAGGTTGCCCTGAAGCTACCTAAATACGTCTATTTCTGACTGGCCTCTAGTCACTGTAGTTACACTCTGGACGAAAAGGTTTCTCTAACGAAGCACGATGCTTCCATAGCATGGGTGGTAGCTCATCCCGTCAGGCTCTAGAGCTAAAGGGAAACTTGACGTCAGTACTTGCCTCACGCTAAGGCCTGAAGAGCCCTGCTGAAGCGAAAGCGTGTTGCAGTTTCCATTAGCTCGTATTCGCAGTTCTGCTTTACTTTAACGTTTCTACGGTTTTCCAGACTCTTTGGACCCTCGTGTGGGCACCCCATTGCCTACCAATACAGTGAGTACCAGCAGGCCGTACTGCCCTTCTAAGAAACATCCAGGCCGTAAGCCTTTCCAAGTCCCTCTATGTGTTCAGAGAGTAGGGCAATACACTGCACCCTTCCTTGGGAAAGCTAGATGTCCTCAGCACACCAACAGCTCCAGGGATTCTGTTCTCTCACGTCCTACATGCCATGGAGTCTGCCTCATTGTCCGATTTTGAGCTGCTCTTAGAAACACAATCTGCTTCGCCTTTCTTCCAGGAACTCACACCCAAGGACCCCATACCTACAGTAGAAAGGAGGCTTGCATCCTACTGCAACGAAACCACAGTTTTCCTGTCACACTGCAGGATTATAGAATAGGCTTTAGCCTATTCTAGCCCGATAGCCTACATAGAGCATTTCAAATTTGAGGGAGTTCGCTATATGTAGAACACTTTGTGAAGAAAAGTTGATTCAGGCAAGGGACCAGGGTAGAGCTAGAGTCTCTTTTGACTTGTTAGAAATCAGAAGACTTCAGGCTGATTGTTCACCTGCAAAGAAGACCTGATGGCACAAGCCTTGCTTTCCCATATTAAAAGCTCTTAGTCATGCTGCCCTGAAGCTACCTAAATAACTCTCTTTTTGACTGGCCTCTAGGCACTGTAGTTAGCCCTCTGGAACAAAAAGCAGTTTTCTCTAAAGAAACACGGTGCTTCCATAGTATGGGTGGGAGCTCATCCTGTCAGGCTCTAGAGCTAAAGGGAAACTTGACGTGAGTACCTGCCTCACGCTAAGGCCTGAAAAGCCCTGCTGAAGCGAAAGCGTGTTGCAGTTTCCATTAGCTAGTATTCGCAGTTCTGCTTTACTTTAACGTTTCTCCGCTTTTCCAGACACTTAGGACCCTCGTGTGGGCACCCCACTGCCTACAAATACAGTGAGTACCAGCAGGTTCCACTGCCCTTCTAAGAAACTTCCAGGCCGTAAGTCTTTCCAAGTCACTCTGCATTCAGAGAGCAGGGCAATACACTGCACCCTTCCTTGGGAAAGCTAGATGTCCTCAGCACACCAACAGCTCCAGGGATTCTGTTCTCTCATGTCCTACATGCCATGGAAGTCTGCCTCATTGTCCTCATTTGAGCTGCACTTAGCAACACAATCTGATTCGCCTTTCTTCTAGGAACTCACACTCAAGGACCCCATACCTACAGGAGAAAGGAGGCTTGCATTCCTTCTGCAACCAAAGCACAGTTGTTCCTGTTACCCTGCAGGATTTTAGAATAGCCTAAGGACCGATAGCCTACATAGAGCATTTCAAATTTGAGGCAGTTCGCTACATGTAGAACACTTTGTGAAGAAAAGTTGATTCAGGCAAGGGACAAGGGTAGAGCTAGAGTCTCTTTTGACTTGTTGGAAATCAGAAGGGTTTAGACTTCGTGTTCACCGCAAAAGATGACCTGATGGCACAAGCCTTGTTTCCCATATTAAAAGCTCTATTCAGGCTGCCCTGAAGCTACCTAAATACGTCTATTTCTGACTGGCCTCTAGTCACTGTAGTTACACTCAGGACGAAAAGATTTCTCTAACGAAGCACGATGCTTCCATAGCATGGGTGGTAGCTCATCCCGTCAGGCTCTAGAGCTAAAGGGAAACTTGACGTCAGTACTTGCCTCACGCTAAGGCCTGAAGAGCCCTGCTGAAGCGAAAGCGTGTTGCAGTTTACATTAGCTCGTATTCGCAGTTCTGCTTTACTTTAACGTTTCTACGGTTTTCCAGACTCTTTGGACCCTCGTGTGGGCACCCCATTGCCTACCAATACAGTGAGTACCAGCAGGCCGTACTGCCCTTCTAAGAAACATCCAGGCCGTAAGCCTTTCCAAGTCACTCTATGTGTTCAGAGAGTAGGGCAATACACTGCACCCTTCCTTGGGAAAGCTAGATGTCCTCAGCACACCAACAGCTCCAGGGATTCTGTTCTCTCACGTCCTACATGCCATGGAGTCTGCCTCATTGTCCGATTTTGAGCTGCTCTTAGAAACACAATCTGCTTCGCCTTTCTTCCAGGAACTCACACCCAAGGACCCCATACCTACAGTAGAAAGGAGGCTTGCATCCTACTGCAACGAAACCACAGTTTTCCTGTTACACTGCAGGATTATAGAATAGGCTTTAGCCTATTCTAGCCCGATAGCCTACATAGAGCATTTCAAATTTGAGGGAGTTCGCTACATGGAGAACACTTTGTGAAGAAAAGTTGATTCAGGCAAGGGACCAGGGTAGAGCTAGAGTCTCTTTTGACTTGTTAGAAATCAGAAGACTTCAGGCTGATTGTTCACCTGCAAAGAAGACCTGATGGCACAAGCCTTGCTTTCCCATATTAAAAGCTCTTAGTCATGCTGCCCTGAAGCTACCTAAATAACTCTCTTTTTGACTGGCCTCTAGTCACTGTAGTTAGCCCTCTGGAACAAAAAGCAGTTTTCTCTAAAGAAACACGGTGCTTCCATAGTATGGGTGGGAGCTCATCCTGTCAGGCTCTAGAGCTAAAGGGAAACTTGACGTGAGTACTTGCCTCACGCTAAGGCCTGAAAAGCCCTGCTGAAGCGAAAGCGTGTTGCAGTTTCCATTAGCTAGTATTCGCAGTTCTGCTTTACTTTAACGTTTCTCCGCTTTTCCAGACACTTAGGACCCTCGTGTGGGCACCCCACTGCCTACAAATACAGTGAGTACCAGCAGGTTCCACTGCCCTTCTAAGAAACTTCCAGGCCGTAAGTCTTTCCAAGTCACTCTGCATTCAGAGAGCAGGGCAATACACTGCACCCTTCCTTGGGAACGCTAGATGTCCTCAGCACACCAACAGCTCCAGGGATTCTGTTCTCTCACGTCCTACATGCCATGGAAGTCTGCCTCATTGTCCTCATTTGAGCTGCACTTAGCAACACAATCTGCTTCACCTCTGTTCTAGGAACTCACACCCAAGGACCCCATACCTACAGTAGAAACGAGGCTTGCATTCCTACTGCAACGAAAACACTGTTTCCTGTTACACTGCAGGATTTTGAATAGGCTAAGGACCGATAGCCTACTCAAAGGGTTCCAAGGATGAGTGAGTTCGCTACATGCAGAACACTTTGGGAAGTAATGTTGATTCAGGCAAGGGAACAGGGTGTAGCTAGAGTCTCTTTTGACTTATTGGAAATCAGAAGGGTTTAGACTTCCTGTTCACCGCAAAAGATGACCTGATGGCACAAGCCTTGTTTCCCATATTAAAAGCTCTATTCAGGCTGCCCTGAAGCTACCTAAATACGTCTATTTCTGACTGGCCTCTAGTCACTGTAGTTACACTCTGGACGAAAAGGTTTCTCTAACGAAGCACGATGCTTCCATAGCATGGGTGGTAGCTCATCCCGTCAGGCTCTAGAGCTAAAGGGAAACTTGACGTCAGTACTTGCCTCACGCTAAGGCCTGAAGAGCCCTGCTGAAGCGAAAGCGTGTTGCAGTTTCCATTAGCTCGTATTCGCAGTTCTGCTTTACTTTAACGTTTCTACGGTTTTCCAGACTCTTTGGACCCTCGTGTGGGCACCCCATTGCCTACCAATACAGTGAGTACCAGCAGGCCGTACTGCCCTTCTAAGAAACATCCAGGCCGTAAGCCTTTCCAAGTCACTCTATGTGTTCAGAGAGTAGGGCAATACACTGCACCCTTCCTTGGGAAAGCTAGATGTCCTCAGCACACCAACAGCTCCAGGGATTCTGTTCTCTCACGTCCTACATGCCATGGAGTCTGCCTCATTGTCCGATTTTGAGCTGCTCTTAGAAACACAATCTGCTTCGCCTTTCTTCCAGGAACTCACACCCAAGGACCCCATACCTACAGTAGAAAGGAGGCTTGCATCCTACTGCAACGAAACCACAGTTTTCCTGTTACACTGCAGGATTATAGAATAGGCTTTAGCCTATTCTAGCCCGATAGCCTACATAGAGCATTTCAAATTTGAGGGAGTTCGCTACATGGAGAACACTTTGTGAAGAAAAGTTGATTCAGGCAAGGGACCAGGGTAGAGCTAGAGTCTCTTTTGACTTGTTAGAAATCAGAAGACTTCAGGCTGATTGTTCACCTGCAAAGAAGACCTGATGGCACAAGCCTTGCTTTCCCATATTAAAAGCTCTTAGTCATGCTGCCCTGAAGCTACCTAAATAACTCTCTTTTTGACTGGCCTCTAGTCACTGTAGTTAGCCCTCTGGAACAAAAAGCAGTTTTCTCTAAAGAAACACGGTGCTTCCATAGTATGGGTGGGAGCTCATCCTGTCAGGCTCTAGAGCTAAAGGGAAACTTGACGTGAGTACTTGCCTCACGCTAAGGCCTGAAAAGCCCTGCTGAAGCGAAAGCGTGTTGCAGTTTCCATTAGCTAGTATTCGCAGTTCTGCTTTACTTTAACGTTTCTCCGCTTTTCCAGACACTTAGGACCCTCGTGTGGGCACCCCACTGCCTACAAATACAGTGAGTACCAGCAGGTTCCACTGCCCTTCTAAGAAACTTCCAGGCCGTAAGTCTTTCCAAGTCACTCTGCATTCAGAGAGCAGGGCAATACACTGCACCCTTCCTTGGGAACGCTAGATGTCCTCAGCACACCAACAGCTCCAGGGATTCTGTTCTCTCACGTCCTACATGCCATGGAAGTCTGCCTCATTGTCCTCATTTGAGCTGCACTTAGCAACACAATCTGATTCGCCTTTCTTCTAGGAACTCACACTCAAGGACCCCATACCTACAGGAGAAAGGAGGCTTGCGTTCCTACTGCAACCAAAGCACAGTTGTTCCTGTTACACTGCAGTATTTTGAATAGGCTAAGGACCGATAGCCTACTTAGAGTGTTCCAAGGATGAGTGAGTTCGCTACATGCAGAACACTTTGGGAAGAAAAGTTGATTCAGGCAAGGGAACAGGGTGTAGCTAGAGTCTCTTTTGACTTGTTGGAAATCAGATGGGTTTAGACTTCGTGTTCACCGCAAAAGATGACCTGATGGCACAAGCCTTGTTTCCCATATTAAAAGCTCTATTCAGGTTGCCCTGAAGCTACCTAAATACGTCTATTTCTGACTGGCCTCTAGTCACTGTAGTTACACTCTGGACGAAAAGGTTTCTCTAACGAAGCACGATGCTTCCATAGCATGGGTGGTAGCTCATCCCGTCAGGCTCTAGAGCTAAAGGGAAACTTGACGTCAGTACTTGCCTCACGCTAAGGCCTGAAGAGCCCTGCTGAAGCGAAAGCGTGTTGCAGTTTCCATTAGCTCGTATTCGCAGTTCTGCTTTACTTTAACGTTTCTACGGTTTTCCAGACTCTTTGGACCCTCGTGTGGGCACCCCATTGCCTACCAATACAGTGAGTACCAGCAGGCCGTACTGCCCTTCTAAGAAACATCCAGGCCGTAAGCCTTTCCAAGTCACTCTATGTGTTCAGAGAGTAGGGCAATACACTGCACCCTTCCTTGGGAAAGCTAGATGTCCTCAGCACACCAACAGCTCCAGGGATTCTGTTCTCTCACGTCCTACATGCCATGGAGTCTGCCTCATTGTCCGATTTTGAGCTGCTCTTAGAAACACAATCTGCTTCGCCTTTCTTCCAGGAACTCACACCCAAGGACCCCATACCTACAGTAGAAAGGAGGCTTGCATCCTACTGCAACGAAACCACAGTTTTCCTGTTACACTGCAGGATTATAGAATAGGCTTTAGCCTATTCTAGCCCGATAGCCTACATAGAGCATTTCAAATTTGAGGGAGTTCGCTACATGGAGAACACTTTGTGAAGAAAAGTTGATTCAGGCAAGGGACCAGGGTAGAGCTAGAGTCTCTTTTGACTTGTTAGAAATCAGAAGACTTCAGGCTGATTGTTCACCTGCAAAGAAGACCTGATGGCACAAGCCTTGCTTTCCCATATTAAAAGCTCTTAGTCATGCTGCCCTGAAGCTACCTAAATAACTCTCTTTTTGACTGGCCTCTAGTCACTGTAGTTAGCCCTCTGGAACAAAAAGCAGTTTTCTCTAAAGAAACACGGTGCTTCCATAGTATGGGTGGGAGCTCATCCTGTCAGGCTCTAGAGCTAAAGGGAAACTTGACGTGAGTACTTGCCTCACGCTAAGGCCTGAAAAGCCCTGCTGAAGCGAAAGCGTGTTGCAGTTTCCATTAGCTAGTATTCGCAGTTCTGCTTTACTTTAACGTTTCTCCGCTTTTCCAGACACTTAGGACCCTCGTGTGGGCACCCCACTGCCTACAAATACAGTGAGTACCAGCAGGTTCCACTGCCCTTCTAAGAAACTTCCAGGCCGTAAGTCTTTCCAAGTCACTCTGCATTCAGAGAGCAGGGCAATACACTGCACCCTTCCTTGGGAACGCTAGATGTCCTCAGCACACCAACAGCTCCAGGGATTCTGTTCTCTCACATCCTACATGCCATGGAAGTCTGCCTCATTGTCCTCATTTGAGCTGCACTTAGCAACACAATCTGATTCGCCTTTCTTCTAGGAACTCACACTCAAGGACCCCATACCTACAGGAGAAAGGAGGCTTGCGTTCCTACTGCAACCAAAGCACAGTTGTTCCTGTTACACTGCAGTATTTTGAATAGGCTAAGGACCGATAGCCTACTTAGAGTGTTCCAAGGATGAGTGAGTTCGCTACATGCAGAACACTTTGGGAAGAAAAGTTGATTCAGGCAAGGGAACAGGGTGTAGCTAGAGTCTCTTTTGACTTGTTGGAAATCAGATGGGTTTAGACTTCGTGTTCACCGCAAAAGATGACCTGATGGCACAAGCCTTGTTTCCCATATTAAAAGCTCTATTCAGGCTGCCCTGAAGCTACCTAAATACGTCTATTTCTGACTGGCCTCTAGTCACTGTAGTTACACTCAGGACGAAAAGATTTCTCTAACGAAGCACGATGCTTCCATAGCATGGGTGGTAGTTCATCCCGTCAGGCTCTAGAGCTAAAGGGAAACTTGACGTCAGTACTTGCCTCACGCTAAGGCCTGAAGAGCCCTGCTGAAGCGAAAGCGTGTTGCAGTTTACATTAGCTCGTATTCGCAGTTCTGCTTTACTTTAACGTTTCTACGGTTTTCCAGACTCTTTGGACCCTCTTGTGGGCACCCCATTGCCTACCAATACAGTGAGTACCAGCAGGCCGTACTGCCCTTCTAAGAAACATCCAGGCCGTAAGCCTTTCCAACTCCCTCTATGTGTTCAGAGAGTAGGGCAATACACTGCACCCTTCCTTGGGAAAGCTAGATGTCCTCAGCACACCAACAGCTCCAGGGATTCTGTTCTCTCACGTCCTACATGCCATGGAGTCTGCCTCATTGTCCGATTTTGAGCTGCTCTTAGAAACACAATCTGCTTCGCCTTTCTTCCAGGAACTCACACCCAAGGACCCCATACCTACAGTAGAAAGGAGGCTTGCATCCTACTGCAACGAAACCACAGTTTTCCTGTTACACTGCAGGATTATAGAATAGGCTTTAGCCTATTCTAGCCCGATAGCCTACATAGAGCATTTCAAATTTGAGGGAGTTCGCTACATGGAGAACACTTTGTGAAGAAAAGTTGATTCAGGCAAGGGACCAGGGTAGAGCTAGAGTCTCTTTTGACTTGTTAGAAATCAGAAGACTTCAGGCTGATTGTTCACCTGCAAAGAAGACCTGATGGCACAAGCCTTGCTTTCCCATATTAAAAGCTCTTAGTCATGCTGCCCTGAAGCTACCTAAATAACTCTCTTTTTGACTGGCCTCTAGTCACTGTAGTTAGCCCTCTGGAACAAAAAGCAGTTTTCTCTAAAGAAACACGGTGCTTCCATAGTATGGGTGGGAGCTCATCCTGTCAGGCTCTAGAGCTAAAGGGAAACTTGACGTGAGTACTTGCCTCACGCTAAGGCCTGAAAAGCCCTGCTGAAGCGAAAGCGTGTTGCAGTTTCCATTAGCTAGTATTCGCAGTTCTGCTTTACTTTAACGTTTCTCCGCTTTTCCAGACACTTAGGACCCTCGTGTGGGCACCCCACTGCCTACAAATACAGTGAGTACCAGCAGGTTCCACTGCCCTTCTAAGAAACTTCCAGGCCGTAAGTCTTTCCAAGTCACTCTGCATTCAGAGAGCAGGGCAATACACTGCACCCTTCCTTGGGAACGCTAGATGTCCTCAGCACACCAACAGCTCCAGGGATTCTGTTCTCTCACGTCCTACATGCCATGGAAGTCTGCCTCATTGTCCTCATTTGAGCTGCACTTAGCAACACAATCTGCTTCACCTCTGTTCTAGGAACTCACACCCAAGGACCCCATACCTACAGTAGAAACGAGGCTTGCATTCCTACTGCAACGAAACCACTGTTTCCTGTTACACTGCAGGATTTTGAATAGGCTAAGGACCGATAGCCTACTCAAAGGGTTCCAAGGATGAGTGAGTTCGCTACATGCAGAACACTTTGGGAAGTAATGTTGATTCAGGCAAGGGAACAGGGTGTAGCTAGAGTCTCTTTTGACTTATTGGAAATCAGAAGGGTTTAGACTTCGTGTTCACCGCAAAAGATGACCTGATGGCACAAGCCTTGTTTCCCATATTAAAAGCTCTATTCAGGCTGCCCTGAAGCTACCTAAATACGTCTATTTCTGACTGGCCTCTAGTCACTGTAGTTACACTCTGGACGAAAAGGTTTCTCTAACGAAGCACGATGCTTCCATAGCATGGGTGGTAGCTCATCCCGTCAGGCTCTAGAGCTAAAGGGAAACTTGACGTCAGTACTTGCCTCACGCTAAGGCCTGAAGAGCCCTGCTGAAGCGAAAGCGTGTTGCAGTTTACATTAGCTCGTATTCGCAGTTCTGCTTTACTTTAACGTTTCTACGGTTTTCCAGACTCTTTGGACCCTCGTGTGGGCACCCCATTGCCTACCAATACAGTGAGTACCAGCAGGCCGTACTGCCCTTCTAAGAAACATCCAGGCCGTAAGCCTTTCCAAGTCACTCTATGTGTTCAGAGAGTAGGGCAATACACTGCACCCTTCCTTGGGAAAGCTAGATGTCCTCAGCACACCAACAGCTCCAGGGATTCTGTTCTCTCACGTCCTACATGCCATGGAGTCTGCCTCATTGTCCGATTTTGAGCTGCTCTTAGAAACACAATCTGCTTCGCCTTTCTTCCAGGAACTCACACCCAAGGACCCCATACCTACAGTAGAAAGGAGGCTTGCATCCTACTGCAACGAAACCACAGTTTTCCTGTTACACTGCAGGATTATAGAATAGGCTTTAGCCTATTCTAGCCCGATAGCCTACATAGAGCATTTCAAATTTGAGGGAGTTCGCTACATGGAGAACACTTTGTGAAGAAAAGTTGATTCAGGCAAGGGACCAGGGTAGAGCTAGAGTCTCTTTTGACTTGTTAGAAATCAGAAGACTTCAGGCTGATTGTTCACCTGCAAAGAAGACCTGATGGCACAAGCCTTGCTTTCCCATATTAAAAGCTCTTAGTCATGCTGCCCTGAAGCTACCTAAATAACTCTCTTTTTGACTGGCCTCTAGTCACTGTAGTTAGCCCTCTGGAACAAAAAGCAGTTTTCTCTAAAGAAACACGGTGCTTCCATAGTATGGGTGGGAGCTCATCCTGTCAGGCTCTAGAGCTAAAGGGAAACTTGACGTGAGTACTTGCCTCACGCTAAGGCCTGAAAAGCCCTGCTGAAGCGAAAGCGTGTTGCAGTTTCCATTAGCTAGTATTCGCAGTTCTGCTTTACTTTAACGTTTCTCCGCTTTTCCAGACACTTAGGACCCTCGTGTGGGCACCCCACTGCCTACAAATACAGTGAGTACCAGCAGGTTCCACTGCCCTTCTAAGAAACTTCCAGGCCGTAAGTCTTTCCAAGTCACTCTGCATTCAGAGAGCAGGGCAATACACTGCACCCTTCCTTGGGAACGCTAGATGTCCTCAGCACACCAACAGCTCCAGGGATTCTGTTCTCTCACGTCCTACATGCCATGGAAGTCTGCCTCATTGTCCTCATTTGAGCTGCACTTAGCAACACAATCTGATTCGCCTTTCTTCTAGGAACTCACACTCAAGGACCCCATACCTACAGGAGAAAGGAGGCTTGCGTTCCTACTGCAACCAAAGCACAGTTGTTCCTGTTACACTGCAGTATTTTGAATAGGCTAAGGACCGATAGCCTACTTAGAGTGTTCCAAGGATGAGTGAGTTCGCTACATGCAGAACACTTTGGGAAGAAAAGTTGATTCAGGCAAGGGAACAGGGTGTAGCTAGAGTCTCTTTTGACTTGTTGGAAATCAGATGGGTTTAGACTTCGTGTTCACCGCAAAAGATGACCTGATGGCACAAGCCTTGTTTCCCATATTAAAAGCTCTATTCAGGTTGCCCTGAAGCTACCTAAATACGTCTATTTCTGACTGGCCTCTAGTCACTGTAGTTACACTCAGGACGAAAAGATTTCTCTAACGAAGCACGATGCTTCCATAGCATGGGTGGTAGCTCATCCCGTCAGGCTCTAGAGCTAAAGGGAAACTTGACGTCAGTACTTGCCTCACGCTAAGGCCTGAAGAGCCCTGCTGAAGCGAAAGCGTGTTGCAGTTTACATTAGCTCGTATTCGCAGTTCTGCTTTACTTTAACGTTTCTACGGTTTTCCAGACTCTTTGGACCCTCGTGTGGGCACCCCATTGCCTACCAATACAGTGAGTACCAGCAGGCCGTACTGCCCTTCTAAGAAACATCCAGGCCGTAAGCCTTTCCAAGTCCCTCTATGTGTTCAGAGAGTAGGGCAATACACTGCACCCTTCCTTGGGAAAGCTAGATGTCCTCAGCACACCAACAGCTCCAGGGATTCTGTTCTCTCACGTCCTACATGCCATGGAGTCTGCCTCATTGTCCGATTTTGAGCTGCTCTTAGAAACACAATCTGCTTCGCCTTTCTTCCAGGAACTCACACCCAAGGACCCCATACCTACAGTAGAAAGGAGGCTTGCATCCTACTGCAACGAAACCACAGTTTTCCTGTTACACTGCAGGATTATAGAATAGGCTTTAGCCTATTCTAGCCCGATAGCCTACATAGAGCATTTCAAATTTGAGGGAGTTCGCTACATGGAGAACACTTTGTGAAGAAAAGTTGATTCAGGCAAGGGACCAGGGTAGAGCTAGAGTCTCTTTTGACTTGTTAGAAATCAGAAGACTTCAGGCTGATTGTTCACCTGCAAAGAAGACCTGATGGCACAAGCCTTGCTTTCCCATATTAAAAGCTCTTAGTCATGCTGCCCTGAAGCTACCTAAATAACTCTCTTTTTGACTGGCCTCTAGTCACTGTAGTTAGCCCTCTGGAACAAAAAGCAGTTTTCTCTAAAGAAACACGGTGCTTCCATAGTATGGGTGGGAGCTCATCCTGTCAGGCTCTAGAGCTAAAGGGAAACTTGACGTGAGTACTTGCCTCACGCTAAGGCCTGAAAAGCCCTGCTGAAGCGAAAGCGTGTTGCAGTTTCCATTAGCTAGTATTCGCAGTTCTGCTTTACTTTAACGTTTCTCCGCTTTTCCAGACACTTAGGACCCTCGTGTGGGCACCCCACTGCCTACAAATACAGTGAGTACCAGCAGGTTCCACTGCCCTTCTAAGAAACTTCCAGGCCGTAAGTCTTTCCAAGTCACTCTGCATTCAGAGAGCAGGGCAATACACTGCACCCTTCCTTGGGAACGCTAGATGTCCTCAGCACACCAACAGCTCCAGGGATTCTGTTCTCTCACGTCCTACATGCCATGGAAGTCTGCCTCATTGTCCTCATTTGAGCTGCACTTAGCAACACAATCTGATTCGCCTTTCTTCTAGGAACTCACACTCAAGGACCCCATACCTACAGGAGAAAGGAGGCTTGCGTTCCTACTGCAACCAAAGCACAGTTGTTCCTGTTACACTGCAGTATTTTGAATAGGCTAAGGACCGATAGCCTACTTAGAGTGTTCCAAGGATGAGTGAGTTCGCTACATGCAGAACACTTTGGGAAGAAAAGTTGATTCAGGCAAGGGAACAGGGTGTAGCTAGAGTCTCTTTTGACTTGTTGGAAATCAGATGGGTTTAGACTTCGTGTTCACCGCAAAAGATGACCTGATGGCACAAGCCTTGTTTCCCATATTAAAAGCTCTATTCAGGTTGCCCTGAAGCTACCTAAATACGTCTATTTCTGACTGGCCTCTAGTCACTGTAGTTACACTCAGGACGAAAAGATTTCTCTAACGAAGCACGATGCTTCCATAGCATGGGTGGTAGCTCATCCCGTCAGGCTCTAGAGCTAAAGGGAAACTTGACGTCAGTACTTGCCTCACGCTAAGGCCTGAAGAGCCCTGCTGAAGCGAAAGCGTGTTGCAGTTTACATTAGCTCGTATTCGCAGTTCTGCTTTACTTTAACGTTTCTACGGTTTTCCAGACTCTTTGGACCCTCGTGTGGGCACCCCATTGCCTACCAATACAGTGAGTACCAGCAGGCCGTACTGCCCTTCTAAGAAACATCCAGGCCGTAAGCCTTTCCAAGTCCCTCTATGTGTTCAGAGAGTAGGGCAATACACTGCACCCTTCCTTGGGAAAGCTAGATGTCCTCAGCACACCAACAGATCCAGGGATTCTGTTCTCTCACGTCCTACATGCCATGGAGTCTGCCTCATTGTCCGATTTTGAGCTGCTCTTAGAAACACAATCTGCTTCGCCTTTCTTCCAGGAACTCACACCCAAGGACCCCATACCTACAGTAGAAAGGAGGCTTGCATCCTACTGCAACGAAACCACAGTTTTCCTGTTACACTGCAGGATTATAGAATAGGCTTTAGCCTATTCTAGCCCGATAGCCTACATAGAGCATTTCAAATTTGAGGGAGTTCGCTACATGGAGAACACTTTGTGAAGAAAAGTTGATTCAGGCAAGGGACCAGGGTAGAGCTAGAGTCTCTTTTGACTTGTTAGAAATCAGAAGACTTCAGGCTGATTGTTCACCTGCAAAGAAGACCTGATGGCACAAGCCTTGCTTTCCCATATTAAAAGCTCTTAGTCATGCTGCCCTGAAGCTACCTAAATAACTCTCTTTTTGACTGGCCTCTAGTCACTGTAGTTAGCCCTCTGGAACAAAAAGGAGTTTTCTCTAAAGAAACACGGTGCTTCCATAGTATGGGTGGGAGCTCATCCTGTCAGGCTCTAGAGCTAAAGGGAAACTTGACGTGAGTACTTGCCTCACGCTAAGGCCTGAAAAGCCCTGCTGAAGCGAAAGCGTGTTGCAGTTTCCATTAGCTAGTATTCGCAGTTCTGCTTTACTTTAACGTTTCTCCGCTTTTCCAGACACTTAGGACCCTCGTGTGGGCACCCCACTGCCTACAAATACAGTGAGTACCAGCAGGTTCCACTGCCCTTCTAAGAAACTTCCAGGCCGTAAGTCTTTCCAAGTCACTCTGCATTCAGAGAGCAGGGCAATACACTGCACCCTTCCTTGGGAACGCTAGATGTCCTCAGCACACCAACAGCTCCAGGGATTCTGTTCTCTCACGTCCTACATGCCATGGAAGTCTGCCTCATTGTCCTCATTTGAGCTGCACTTAGCAACACAATCTGATTCGCCTTTCTTCTAGGAACTCACACTCAAGGACCCCATACCTACAGGAGAAAGGAGGCTTGCGTTCCTACTGCAACCAAAGCACAGTTGTTCCTGTTACACTGCAGTATTTTGAATAGGCTAAGGACCGATAGCCTACTTAGAGTGTTCCAAGGATGAGTGAGTTCGCTACATGCAGAACACTTTGGGAAGAAAAGTTGATTCAGGCAAGGGAACAGGGTGTAGCTAGAGTCTCTTTTGACTTGTTGGAAATCAGATGGGTTTAGACTTCGTGTTCACCGCAAAAGATGACCTGATGGCACAAGCCTTGTTTCCCATATTAAAAGCTCTATTCAGGTTGCCCTGAAGCTACCTAAATACGTCTATTTCTGACTGGCCTCTAGTCACTGTAGTTACACTCAGGACGAAAAGATTTCTCTAACGAAGCACGATGCTTCCATAGCATGGGTGGTAGCTCATCCCGTCAGGCTCTAGAGCTAAAGGGAAACTTGACGTCAGTACTTGCCTCACGCTAAGGCCTGAAGAGCCCTGCTGAAGCGAAAGCGTGTTGCAGTTTACATTAGCTCGTATTCGCACTTCTGCTTTACTTTAACGTTTCTACGGTTTTCCAGACTCTTTGGACCCTCGTGTGGGCACCCCATTGCCTACCAATACAGTGAGTACCAGCAGGCCGTACTGCCCTTCTAAGAAACATCCAGGCCGTAAGCCTTTCCAAGTCCCTCTATGTGTTCAGAGAGTAGGGCAATACACTGCACCCTTCCTTGGGAAAGCTAGATGTCCTCAGCACACCAACAGCTCCAGGGATTCTGTTCTCTCACGTCCTACATGCCATGGAGTCTGCCTCATTGTCCGATTTTGAGCTGCTCTTAGAAACACAATCTGCTTCGCCTTTCTTCCAGGAACTCACACCCAAGGACCCCATACCTACAGTAGAAAGGAGGCTTGCATCCTACTGCAACGAAACCACAGTTTTCCTGTTACACTGCAGGATTATAGAATAGGCTTTAGCCTATTCTAGCCCGATAGCCTACATAGAGCATTTCAAATTTGAGGGAGTTCGCTACATGGAGAACACTTTGTGAAGAAAAGTTGATTCAGGCAAGGGACCAGGGTAGAGCTAGAGTCTCTTTTGACTTGTTAGAAATCAGAAGACTTCAGGCTGATTGTTCACCTGCAAAGAAGACCTGATGGCACAAGCCTTGCTTTCCCATATTAAAAGCTCTTGGTCATGCTGCCCTGAAGCTACCTAAATAACTCTCTTTTTGACTGGCCTCTAGTCACTGTAGTTAGCCCTCTGGAACAAAAAGCAGTTTTCTCTAAAGAAACACGGTGCTTCCATAGTATGGGTGGGAGCTCATCCTGTCAGGCTCTAGAGCTAAAGGGAAACTTGACGTGAGTACTTGCCTCACGCTAAGGCCTGAAAAGCCCTGCTGAAGCGAAAGCGTGTTGCAGTTTCCATTAGCTAGTATTCGCAGTTCTGCTTTACTTTAACGTTTCTCCGCTTTTCCAGACACTTAGGACCCTCGTGTGGGCACCCCACTGCCTACAAATACAGTGAGTACCAGCAGGTTCCACTGCCCTTCTAAGAAACTTCCAGGCCGTAAGTCTTTCCAAGTCACTCTGCATTCAGAGAGCAGGGCAATACACTGCACCCTTCCTTGGGAACGCTAGATGTCCTCAGCACACCAACAGCTCCAGGGATTCTGTTCTCTCACGTCCTACATGCCATGGAAGTCTGCCTCATTGTCCTCATTTGAGCTGCACTTAGCAACACAATCTGATTCGCCTTTCTTCTAGGAACTCACACTCAAGGACCCCATACCTACAGGAGAAAGGAGGCTTGCGTTCCTACTGCAACCAAAGCACAGTTGTTCCTGTTACACTGCAGTATTTTGAATAGGCTAAGGACAGATAGCCTACTTAGAGTGTTCCAAGGATGAGTGAGTTCGCTACATGCAGAACACTTTGGGAAGAAAAGTTGATTCAGGCAAGGGAACAGGGTGTAGCTAGAGTCTCTTTTGACTTGTTGGAAATCAGATGGGTTTAGACTTCGTGTTCACCGCAAAAGATGACCTGATGGCACAAGCCTTGTTTCCCATATTAAAAGCTCTATTCAGGTTGCCCTGAAGCTACCTAAATACGTCTATTTCTGACTGGCCTCTAGTCACTGTAGTTACACTCAGGACGAAAAGATTTCTCTAACGAAGCACGATGCTTCCATAGCATGGGTGGTAGCTCATCCCGTCAGGCTCTAGAGCTAAAGGGAAACTTGACGTCAGTACTTGCCTCACGCTAAGGCCTGAAGAGCCCTGCTGAAGCGAAAGCGTGTTGCAGTTTACATTAGCTCGTATTCGCAGTTCTGCTTTACTTTAACGTTTCTACGGTTTTCCAGACTCTTTGGACCCTCGTGTGGGCACCCCATTGCCTACCAATACAGTGAGTACCAGCAGGCCGTACTGCCCTTCTAAGAAACATCCAGGCCGTAAGCCTTTCCAAGTCCCTCTATGTGTTCAGAGAGTAGGGCAATACACTGCACCCTTCCTTGGGAAAGCTAGATGTCCTCAGCACACCAACAGCTCCAGGGATTCTGTTCTCTCACGTCCTACATGCCATGGAGTCTGCCTCATTGTCCGATTTTGAGCTGCTCTTAGAAACACAATCTGCTTCGCCTTTCTTCCAGGAACTCACACCCAAGGACCCCATACCTACAGTAGAAAGGAGGCTTGCATCCTACTGCAACGAAACCACAGTTTTCCTGTTACACTGCAGGATTATAGAATAGGCTTTAGCCTATTCTAGCCCGATAGCCTACATAGAGCATTTCAAATTTGAGGGAGTTCGCTACATGGAGAACACTTTGTGAAGAAAAGTTGATTCAGGCAAGGGACCAGGGTAGAGCTAGAGTCTCTTTTGACTTGTTAGAAATCAGAAGACTTCAGGCTGATTGTTCACCTGCAAAGAAGACCTGATGGCACAAGCCTTGCTTTCCCATATTAAAAGCTCTTAGTCATGCTGCCCTGAAGCTACCTAAATAACTCTCTTTTTGACTGGCCTCTAGTCACTGTAGTTAGCCCTCTGGAACAAAAAGCAGTTTTCTCTAAAGAAACACGGTGCTTCCATAGTATGGGTGGGAGCTCATCCTGTCAGGCTCTAGAGCTAAAGGGAAACTTGACGTGAGTACTTGCCTCACGCTAAGGCCTGAAAAGCCCTGCTGAAGCGAAAGCGTGTTGCAGTTTCCATTAGCTAGTATTCGCAGTTCTGCTTTACTTTAACGTTTCTCTGCTTTTCCAGACACTTAGGACCCTCGTGTGGGCACCCCACTGCCTACAAATACAGTGAGTACCAGCAGGTTCCACTGCCCTTCTAAGAAACTTCCAGGCCGTAAGTCTTTCCAAGTCACTCTGCATTCAGAGAGCAGGGCAATACACTGCACCCTTCCTTGGGAACGCTAGATGTCCTCAGCACACCAACAGCTCCAGGGATTCTGTTCTCTCACGTCCTACATGCCATGGAAGTCTGCCTCATTGTCCTCATTTGAGCTGCACTTAGCAACACAATCTGATTCGCCTTTCTTCTAGGAACTCACACTCAAGGACCCCATACCTACAGGAGAAAGGAGGCTTGCGTTCCTACTGCAACCAAAGCACAGTTGTTCCTGTTACACTGCAGTATTTTGAATAGGCTAAGGACCGATAGCCTACTTAGAGTGTTCCAAGGATGAGTGAGTTCGCTACATGCAGAACACTTTGGGAAGAAAAGTTGATTCAGGCAAGGGAACAGGGTGTAGCTAGAGTCTCTTTTGACTTGTTGGAAATCAGATGGGTTTAGACTTCGTGTTCACCGCAAAAGATGACCTGATGGCACAAGCCTTGTTTCCCATATTAAAAGCTCTATTCAGGTTGCCCTGAAGCTACCTAAATACGTCTATTTCTGACTGGCCTCTAGTCACTGTAGTTACACTCAGGACGAAAAGATTTCTCTAACGAAGCACGATGCTTCCATAGCATGGGTGGTAGCTCATCCCGTCAGGCTCTAGAGCTAAAGGGAAACTTGACGTCAGTACTTGCCTCACGCTAAGGCCTGAAGAGCCCTGCTGAAGCGAAAGCGTGTTGCAGTTTCCATTAGCTCGTATTCGCAGTTCTGCTTTACTTTAACGTTTCTACGGTTTTCCAGACTCTTTGGACCCTCGTGTGGGCACCCCATTGCCTACCAATACAGTGAGTACCAGCAGGCCGTACTGCCCTTCTAAGAAACATCCAGGCCGTAAGCCTTTCCAAGTCCCTCTATGTGTTCAGAGAGTAGGGCAATACACTGCACCCTTCCTTGGGAAAGCTAGATGTCCTCAGCACACCAACAGCTCCAGGGATTCTGTTCTCTCACGTCCTACATGCCATGGAGTCTGCCTCATTGTCCGATTTTGAGCTGCTCTTAGAAACACAATCTGCTTCGCCTTTCTTCCAGGAACTCACACCCAAGGACCCCATACCTACAGTAGAAAGGAGGCTTGCATCCTACTGCAACGAAACCACAGTTTTCCTGTTACACTGCAGGATTATAGAATAGGCTTTAGCCTATTCTAGCCCGATAGCCTACATAGAGCATTTCAAATTTGAGGGAGTTCGCTACATGGAGAACACTTTGTGAAGAAAAGTTGATTCAGGCAAGGGACCAGGGTAGAGCTAGAGTCTCTTTTGACTTGTTAGAAATCAGAAGACTTCAGGCTGATTGTTCACCTGCAAAGAAGACCTGATGGCACAAGCCTTGCTTTCCCATATTAAAAGCTCTTAGTCATGCTGCCCTGAAGCTACCTAAATAACTCTCTTTTTGACTGGCCTCTAGTCACTGTAGTTAGCCCTCTGGAACAAAAAGCAGTTTTCTCTAAAGAAACACGGTGCTTCCATAGTATGGGTGGGAGCTCATCCTGTCAGGCTCTAGAGCTAAAGGGAAACTTGACGTGAGTACTTGCCTCACGCTAAGGCCTGAAAAGCCCTGCTGAAGCGAAAGCGTGTTGCAGTTTCCATTAGCTAGTATTCGCAGTTCTGCTTTACTTTAACGTTTCTCCGCTTTTCCAGACACTTAGGACCCTCGTGTGGGCACCCCACTGCCTACAAATACAGTGAGTACCAGCAGGTTCCACTGCCCTTCTAAGAAACTTCCAGGCCGTAAGTCTTTCCAAGTCACTCTGCATTCAGAGAGCAGGGCAATACACTGCACCCTTCCTTGGGAACGCTAGATGTCCTCAGCACACCAACAGCTCCAGGGATTCTGTTCTCTCACGTCCTACATGCCATGGAAGTCTGCCTCATTGTCCTCATTTGAGCTGCACTTAGCAACACAATCTGATTCGCCTTTCTTCTAGGAACTCACACTCAAGGACCCCATACCTACAGGAGAAAGGAGGCTTGCGTTCCTACTGCAACCAAAGCACAGTTGTTCCTGTTACACTGCAGTATTTTGAATAGGCTAAGGACAGATAGCCTACTTAGAGTGTTCCAAGGATGAGTGAGTTCGCTACATGCAGAACACTTTGGGAAGAAAAGTTGATTCAGGCAAGGGAACAGGGTGTAGCTAGAGTCTCTTTTGACTTGTTGGAAATCAGATGGGTTTAGACTTCGTGTTCACCGCAAAAGATGACCTGATGGCACAAGCCTTGTTTCCCATATTAAAAGCTCTATTCAGGTTGCCCTGAAGCTACCTAAATACGTCTATTTCTGACTGGCCTCTAGTCACTGTAGTTACACTCAGGACGAAAAGATTTCTCTAACGAAGCACGATGCTTCCATAGCATGGGTGGTAGCTCATCCCGTCAGGCTCTAGAGCTAAAGGGAAACTTGACGTCAGTACTTGCCTCACGCTAAGGCCTGAAGAGCCCTGCTGAAGCGAAAGCGTGTTGCAGTTTACATTAGCTCGTATTCGCAGTTCTGCTTTACTTTAACGTTTCTACGGTTTTCCAGACTCTTTGGACCCTCGTGTGGGCACCCCATTGCCTACCAATACAGTGAGTACCAGCAGGCCGTACTGCCCTTCTAAGAAACATCCAGGCCGTAAGCCTTTCCAAGTCCCTCTATGTGTTCAGAGAGTAGGGCAATACACTGCACCCTTCCTTGGGAAAGCTAGATGTCCTCAGCACACCAACAGCTCCAGGGATTCTGTTCTCTCACGTCCTACATGCCATGGAGTCTGCCTCATTGTCCGATTTTGAGCTGCTCTTAGAAACACAATCTGCTTCGCCTTTCTTCCAGGAACTCACACCCAAGGACCCCATACCTACAGTAGAAAGGAGGCTTGCATCCTACTGCAACGAAACCACAGTTTTCCTGTTACACTGCAGGATTATAGAATAGGCTTTAGCCTATTCTAGCCCGATAGCCTACATAGAGCATTTCAAATTTGAGGGAGTTCGCTACATGGAGAACACTTTGTGAAGAAAAGTTGATTCAGGCAAGGGACCAGGGTAGAGCTAGAGTCTCTTTTGACTTGTTAGAAATCAGAAGACTTCAGGCTGATTGTTCACCTGCAAAGAAGACCTGATGGCACAAGCCTTGCTTTCCCATATTAAAAGCTCTTAGTCATGCTGCCCTGAAGCTACCTAAATAACTCTCTTTTTGACTGGCCTCTAGTCACTGTAGTTAGCCCTCTGGAACAAAAAGCAGTTTTCTCTAAAGAAACACGGTGCTTCCATAGTATGGGTGGGAGCTCATCCTGTCAGGCTCTAGAGCTAAAGGGAAACTTGACGTGAGTACTTGCCTCACGCTAAGGCCTGAAAAGCCCTGCTGAAGCGAAAGCGTGTTGCAGTTTCCATTAGCTAGTATTCGCAGTTCTGCTTTACTTTAACGTTTCTCTGCTTTTCCAGACACTTAGGACCCTCGTGTGGGCACCCCACTGCCTACAAATACAGTGAGTACCAGCAGGTTCCACTGCCCTTCTAAGAAACTTCCAGGCCGTAAGTCTTTCCAAGTCACTCTGCATTCAGAGAGCAGGGCAATACACTGCACCCTTCCTTGGGAACGCTAGATGTCCTCAGCACACCAACAGCTCCAGGGATTCTGTTCTCTCACGTCCTACATGCCATGGAAGTCTGCCTCATTGTCCTCATTTGAGCTGCACTTAGCAACACAATCTGATTCGCCTTTCTTCTAGGAACTCACACTCAAGGACCCCATACCTACAGGAGAAAGGAGGCTTGCGTTCCTACTGCAACCAAAGCACAGTTGTTCCTGTTACACTGCAGTATTTTGAATAGGCTAAGGACCGATAGCCTACTTAGAGTGTTCCAAGGATGAGTGAGTTCGCTACATGCAGAACACTTTGGGAAGAAAAGTTGATTCAGGCAAGGGAACAGGGTGTAGCTAGAGTCTCTTTTGACTTGTTGGAAATCAGATGGGTTTAGACTTCGTGTTCACCGCAAAAGATGACCTGATGGCACAAGCCTTGTTTCCCATATTAAAAGCTCTATTCAGGTTGCCCTGAAGCTACCTAAATACGTCTATTTCTGACTGGCCTCTAGTCACTGTAGTTACACTCAGGACGAAAAGATTTCTCTAACGAAGCACGATGCTTCCATAGCATGGGTGGTAGCTCATCCCGTCAGGCTCTAGAGCTAAAGGGAAACTTGACGTCAGTACTTGCCTCACGCTAAGGCCTGAAGAGCCCTGCTGAAGCGAAAGCGTGTTGCAGTTTACATTAGCTCGTATTCGCAGTTCTGCTTTACTTTAACGTTTCTACGGTTTTCCAGACTCTTTGGACCCTCGTGTGGGCACCCCATTGCCTACCAATACAGTGAGTACCAGCAGGCCGTACTGCCCTTCTAAGAAACATCCAGGCCGTAAGCCTTTCCAAGTCCCTCTATGTGTTCAGAGAGTAGGGCAATACACTGCACCCTTCCTTGGGAAAGCTAGATGTCCTCAGCACACCAACAGCTCCAGGGATTCTGTTCTCTCACGTCCTACATGCCATGGAGTCTGCCTCATTGTCCGATTTTGAGCTGCTCTTAGAAACACAATCTGCTTCGCCTTTCTTCCAGGAACTCACACCCAAGGACCCCATACCTACAGTAGAAAGGAGGCTTGCATCCTACTGCAACGAAACCACAGTTTTCCTGTTACACTGCAGGATTATAGAATAGGCTTTAGCCTATTCTAGCCCGATAGCCTACATAGAGCATTTCAAATTTGAGGGAGTTCGCTACATGGAGAACACTTTGTGAAGAAAAGTTGATTCAGGCAAGGGACCAGGGTAGAGCTAGAGTCTCTTTTGACTTGTTAGAAATCAGAAGACTTCAGGCTGATTGTTCACCTGCAGAGAAGACCTGATGGCACAAGCCTTGCTTTCCCATATTAAAAGCTCTTAGTCATGCTGCCCTGAAGCTACCTAAATAACTCTCTTTTTGACTGGCCTCTAGTCACTGTAGTTAGCCCTCTGGAACAAAAAGCAGTTTTCTCTAAAGAAACACGGTGCTTCCATAGTATGGGTGGGAGCTCATCCTGTCAGGCTCTAGAGCTAAAGGGAAACTTGACGTGAGTACTTGCCTCACGCTAAGGCCTGAAAAGCCCTGCTGAAGCGAAAGCGTGTTGCAGTTTCCATTAGCTAGTATTCGCAGTTCTGCTTTACTTTAACGTTTCTCCGCTTTTCCAGACACTTAGGACCCTCGTGTGGGCACCCCACTGCCTACAAATACAGTGAGTACCAGCAGGTTCCACTGCCCTTCTAAGAAACTTCCAGGCCGTAAGTCTTTCCAAGTCACTCTGCATTCAGAGAGCAGGGCAATACACTGCACCCTTCCTTGGGAACGCTAGATGTCCTCAGCACACCAACAGCTCCAGGGATTCTGTTCTCTCACGTCCTACATGCCATGGAAGTCTGCCTCATTGTCCTCATTTGAGCTGCACTTAGCAACACAATCTGATTCGCCTTTCTTCTAGGAACTCACACTCAAGGACCCCATACCTACAGGAGAAAGGAGGCTTGCGTTCCTACTGCAACCAAAGCACAGTTGTTCCTGTTACACTGCAGTATTTTGAATAGGCTAAGGACCGATAGCCTACTTAGAGTGTTCCAAGGATGAGTGAGTTCGCTACATGCAGAACACTTTGGGAAGAAAAGTTGATTCAGGCAAGGGAACAGGGTGTAGCTAGAGTCTCTTTTGACTTGTTGGAAATCAGATGGGTTTAGACTTCGTGTTCACCGCAAAAGATGACCTGATGGCACAAGCCTTGTTTCCCATATTAAAAGCTCTATTCAGGTTGCCCTGAAGCTACCTAAATACGTCTATTTCTGACTGGCCTCTAGTCACTGTAGTTACACTCAGGACGAAAAGATTTCTCTAACGAAGCACGATGCTTCCATAGCATGGGTGGTAGCTCATCCCGTCAGGCTCTAGAGCTAAAGGGAAACTTGACGTCAGTACTTGCCTCACGCTAAGGCCTGAAGAGCCCTGCTGAAGCGAAAGCGTGTTGCAGTTTACATTAGCTCGTATTCGCAGTTCTGCTTTACTTTAACGTTTCTACGGTTTTCCAGACTCTTTGGCCCCTCGTGTGGGCACCCCATTGCCTACCAATACAGTGAGTACCAGCAGGCCGTACTGCCCTTCTAAGAAACATCCAGGCCGTAAGCCTTTCCAAGTCACTCTATGTGTTCAGAGAGTAGGGCAATACACTGCACCCTTCCTTGGGAAAGCTAGATGTCCTCAGCACACCAACAGCTCCAGGGATTCTGTTCTCTCACGTCCTACATGCCATGGAGTCTGCCTCATTGTCCGATTTTGAGCTGCTCTTAGAAACACAATCTGCTTCGCCTTTCTTCCAGGAACTCACACCCAAGGACCCCACACCTACAGTAGAAAGGAGGCTTGCATCCTACTGCAACGAAACCACAGTTTTCCTGTTACACTGCAGGATTATAGAATAGGCTTTAGCCTATTCTAGCCCGATAGCCTACATAGAGCATTTCAAATTTGAGGGAGTTCGCTATATGTAGAACACTTTGTGAAGAAAAGTTGATTCAGGCAAGGGACCAGGGTAGAGCTAGAGTCTCTTTTGACTTGTTAGAAATCAGAAGACTTCAGGCTGATTGTTCACCTGCAAAGAAGACCTGATGGCACAAGCCTTGCTTTCCCATATTAAAAGCTCTTAGTCATGCTGCCCTGAAGCTACCTAAATAACTCTCTTTTTGACTGGCCTCTAGTCACTGTAGTTAGCCCTCTGGAACAAAAAGCAGTTTTCTCTAAAGAAACACGGTGCTTCCATAGTATGGGTGGGAGCTCATCCTGTCAGGCTCTAGAGCTAAAGGGAAACTTGACGTGAGTACCTGCCTCACGCTAAGGCCTGAAAAGCCCTGCTGAAGCGAAAGCGTGTTGCAGTTTCCATTAGCTAGTATTCGCAGTTCTGCTTTACTTTAACGTTTCTCCGCTTTTCCAGACACTTAGGACCCTCGTGTGGGCACCCCACTGCCTACAAATACAGTGAGTACCAGCAGGTTCCACTGCCCTTCTAAGAAACTTCCAGGCCGTAAGTCTTTCCAAGTCACTCTGCATTCAGAGAGCAGGGCAATACACTGCACCCTTCCTTGGGAACGCTAGATGTCCTCAGCACACCAACAGCTCCAGGGATTCTGTTCTCTCACGTCCTACATGCCATGGAAGTGTGCCTCATTGTCCTCATTTGAGCTGCACTTAGCAACACAATCTGATTCGCCTTTCTTCTAGGAACTCACACTCAAGGACCCCATACCTACAGGAGAAAGGAGGCTTGCATTCCTTCTGCAACCAAAGCACAGTTGTTCCTGTTACCCTGCAGGATTTTAGAATAGCCTAAGGACCGATAGCCTACATAGAGCATTTCAAATTTGAGGCAGTTCGCTACATGTAGAACACTTTGTGAAGAAAAGTTGATTCAGGCAAGGGACAAGGGTAGAGCTAGAGTCTCTTTTGACTTGTTAGAAATCAGAAGGCTTCAGGCTGATGGTTCACCGGCAAAGAAACCTGATGGCACGAGCCTTGCTTTCCCTTCTTAAAAGCTCTTAGTCATGCTGCCCTGAAGCTACCTAAATAACTCTCTTTTTGACTGGCCTCTAGTCACTGTAGTTAGCCCTCTGGAACAAAAAGCAGTTTTCTCTAAGGAAACACGGTGCTTCCATAGTATGGGTGGGAGCTCATCTTATCAGGCTCTAGAGCTAAAGGGAAACTTGATGTGAGTACTTGCCTCACGCTAAGGCCTGAGGAGCCCTGCTGAAGCGAAAGCGTGTTGCAGTTTGCATCAGCTCGTATTCGAAGTTCTGCTTTACTTTAACGTTTCTACACATTTCCAGACACTTAGGAACCTCGTGTGGGCACCCCATTGCCTACAAATACAGTGAGTACCAGCAGGCTCCACTGCCCTTCAAAGAAACATCCAGGCCGTAAGCCTTTCCAAGTCACTCTATGTATTCAGAGACTAGGGCAATACACTGCACCCTTCCTTGGGAACGCTAGATGTCCTCAGCACACCAACAGCTCCAGGGATTCTGTTCTCTCACGTCCTACATGCCATGGAAGTCTGCCTCATTGTCCTCATTTGAGCTGCACTTAGCAACACAATCTGATTCGCCTTTCTTCTAGGAACTCACACTCAAGGACCCCATACCTACAGGAGAAAGGAGGCTTGCGTTCCTACTGCAACCAAAGCACAGTTGTTCCTGTTACACTGCAGTATTTTGAATAGGCTAAGGACCGATAGCCTACTTAGAGTGTTCCAAGGATGAGTGAGTTCGCTACATGCAGAACACTTTGGGAAGAAAAGTTGATTCAGGCAAGGGAACAGGGTGTAGCTAGAGTCTCTTTTGACTTGTTGGAAATCAGATGGGTTTAGACTTCGTGTTCACCGCAAAAGATGACCTGATGGCACAAGCCTTGTTTCCCATATTAAAAGCTCTATTCAGGTTGCCCTGAAGCTACCTAAATACGTCTATTTCTGACTGGCCTCTAGTCACTGTAGTTACACTCAGGACGAAAAGATTTCTCTAACGAAGCACGATGCTTCCATAGCATGGGTGGTAGCTCATCCCGTCAGGCTCTAGAGCTAAAGGGAAACTTGACGTCAGTACTTGCCTCACGCTAAGGCCTGAAGAGCCCTGCTGAAGCGAAAGCGTGTTGCAGTTTACATTAGCTCGTATTCGCAGTTCTGCTTTACTTTAACGTTTCTACGGTTTTCCAGACTCTTTGGACCCTCGTGTGGGCACCCCATTGCCTACCAATACAGTGAGTACCAGCAGGCCGTACTGCCCTTCTAAGAAACATCCAGGCCGTAAGCCTTTCCAAGTCCCTCTATGTGTTCAGAGAGTAGGGCAATACACTGCACCCTTCCTTGGGAAAGCTAGATGTCCTCAGCACACCAACAGCTCCAGGGATTCTGTTCTCTCACGTCCTACATGCCATGGAGTCTGCCTCATTGTCCGATTTTGAGCTGCTCTTAGAAACACAATCTGCTTCGCCTTTCTTCCAGGAACTCACACCCAAGGACCCCATACCTACAGTAGAAAGGAGGCTTGCATCCTACTGCAACGAAACCACAGTTTTCCTGTTACACTGCAGGATTATAGAATAGGCTTTAGCCTATTCTAGCCCGATAGCCTACATAGAGCATTTCAAATTTGAGGGAGTTCGCTACATGGAGAACACTTTGTGAAGAAAAGTTGATTCAGGCAAGGGACCAGGGTAGAGCTAGAGTCTCTTTTGACTTGTTAGAAATCAGAAGACTTCAGGCTGATTGTTCACCTGCAGAGAAGACCTGATGGCACAAGCCTTGCTTTCCCATATTAAAAGCTCTTAGTCATGCTGCCCTGAAGCTACCTAAATAACTCTCTTTTTGACTGGCCTCTAGTCACTGTAGTTAGCCCTCTGGAACAAAAAGCAGTTTTCTCTAAAGAAACACGGTGCTTCCATAGTATGGGTGGGAGCTCATCCTGTCAGGCTCTAGAGCTAAAGGGAAACTTGACGTGAGTACTTGCCTCACGCTAAGGCCTGAAAAGCCCTGCTGAAGCGAAAGCGTGTTGCAGTTTCCATTAGCTAGTATTCGCAGTTCTGCTTTACTTTAACGTTTCTCCGCTTTTCCAGACACTTAGGACCCTCGTGTGGGCACCCCACTGCCTACAAATACAGTGAGTACCAGCAGGTTCCACTGCCCTTCTAAGAAACTTCCAGGCCGTAAGTCTTTCCAAGTCACTCTGCATTCAGAGAGCAGGGCAATACACTGCACCCTTCCTTGGGAACGCTAGATGTCCTCAGCACACCAACAGCTCCAGGGATTCTGTTCTCTCACGTCCTACATGCCATGGAAGTCTGCCTCATTGTCCTCATTTGAGCTGCACTTAGCAACACAATCTGATTCGCCTTTCTTCTAGGAACTCACACTCAAGGACCCCATACCTACAGGAGAAAGGAGGCTTGCGTTCCTACTGCAACCAAAGCACAGTTGTTCCTGTTACACTGCAGTATTTTGAATAGGCTAAGGACCGATAGCCTACTTAGAGTGTTCCAAGGATGAGTGAGTTCGCTACATGCAGAACACTTTGGGAAGAAAAGTTGATTCAGGCAAGGGAACAGGGTGTAGCTAGAGTCTCTTTTGACTTGTTGGAAATCAGATGGGTTTAGACTTCGTGTTCACCGCAAAAGATGACCTGATGGCACAAGCCTTGTTTCCCATATTAAAAGCTCTATTCAGGTTGCCCTGAAGCTACCTAAATACGTCTATTTCTGACTGGCCTCTAGTCACTGTAGTTACACTCAGGACGAAAAGATTTCTCTAACGAAGCACGATGCTTCCATAGCATGGGTGGTAGCTCATCCCGTCAGGCTCTAGAGCTAAAGGGAAACTTGACGTCAGTACTTGCCTCACGCTAAGGCCTGAAGAGCCCTGCTGAAGCGAAAGCGTGTTGCAGTTTACATTAGCTCGTATTCGCAGTTCTGCTTTACTTTAACGTTTCTACGGTTTTCCAGACTCTTTGGCCCCTCGTGTGGGCACCCCATTGCCTACCAATACAGTGAGTACCAGCAGGCCGTACTGCCCTTCTAAGAAACATCCAGGCCGTAAGCCTTTCCAAGTCACTCTATGTGTTCAGAGAGTAGGGCAATACACTGCACCCTTCCTTGGGAAAGCTAGATGTCCTCAGCACACCAACAGCTCCAGGGATTCTGTTCTCTCACGTCCTACATGCCATGGAGTCTGCCTCATTGTCCGATTTTGAGCTGCTCTTAGAAACACAATCTGCTTCGCCTTTCTTCCAGGAACTCACACCCAAGGACCCCACACCTACAGTAGAAAGGAGGCTTGCATCCTACTGCAACGAAACCACAGTTTTCCTGTTACACTGCAGGATTATAGAATAGGCTTTAGCCTATTCTAGCCCGATAGCCTACATAGAGCATTTCAAATTTGAGGGAGTTCGCTATATGTAGAACACTTTGTGAAGAAAAGTTGATTCAGGCAAGGGACCAGGGTAGAGCTAGAGTCTCTTTTGACTTGTTAGAAATCAGAAGACTTCAGGCTGATTGTTCACCTGCAAAGAAGACCTGATGGCACAAGCCTTGCTTTCCCATATTAAAAGCTCTTAGTCATGCTGCCCTGAAGCTACCTAAATAACTCTCTTTTTGACTGGCCTCTAGTCACTGTAGTTAGCCCTCTGGAACAAAAAGCAGTTTTCTCTAAAGAAACACGGTGCTTCCATAGTATGGGTGGGAGCTCATCCTGTCAGGCTCTAGAGCTAAAGGGAAACTTGACGTGAGTACCTGCCTCACGCTAAGGCCTGAAAAGCCCTGCTGAAGCGAAAGCGTGTTGCAGTTTCCATTAGCTAGTATTCGCAGTTCTGCTTTACTTTAACGTTTCTCCGCTTTTCCAGACACTTAGGACCCTCGTGTGGGCACCCCACTGCCTACAAATACAGTGAGTACCAGCAGGTTCCACTGCCCTTCTAAGAAACTTCCAGGCCGTAAGTCTTTCCAAGTCACTCTGCATTCAGAGAGCAGGGCAATACACTGCACCCTTCCTTGGGAACGCTAGATGTCCTCAGCACACCAACAGCTCCAGGGATTCTGTTCTCTCACGTCCTACATGCCATGGAAGTGTGCCTCATTGTCCTCATTTGAGCTGCACTTAGCAACACAATCTGATTCGCCTTTCTTCTAGGAACTCACACTCAAGGACCCCATACCTACAGGAGAAAGGAGGCTTGCATTCCTTCTGCAACCAAAGCACAGTTGTTCCTGTTACCCTGCAGGATTTTAGAATAGCCTAAGGACCGATAGCCTACATAGAGCATTTCAAATTTGAGGCAGTTCGCTACATGTAGAACACTTTGTGAAGAAAAGTTGATTCAGGCAAGGGACAAGGGTAGAGCTAGAGTCTCTTTTGACTTGTTAGAAATCAGAAGGCTTCAGGCTGATGGTTCACCGGCAAAGAAACCTGATGGCACGAGCCTTGCTTTCCCTTCTTAAAAGCTCTTAGTCATGCTGCCCTGAAGCTACCTAAATAACTCTCTTTTTGACTGGCCTCTAGTCACTGTAGTTAGCCCTCTGGAACAAAAAGCAGTTTTCTCTAAGGAAACACGGTGCTTCCATAGTATGGGTGGGAGCTCATCTTATCAGGCTCTAGAGCTAAAGGGAAACTTGATGTGAGTACTTGCCTCACGCTAAGGCCTGAGGAGCCCTGCTGAAGCGAAAGCGTGTTGCAGTTTGCATCAGCTCGTATTCGAAGTTCTGCTTTACTTTAACGTTTCTACACATTTCCAGACACTTAGGAACCTCGTGTGGGCACCCCATTGCCTACAAATACAGTGAGTAGCAGCAGGCTCCACTGCCCTTCAAAGAAACATCCAGGCCGTAAGCCTTTCCAAGTCACTCTATGTATTCAGAGACTAGGGCAATACACTGCACCCTTCCTTGGGAACGCTAGATGTCCTCAGCACACCAACAGCTCCAGGGATTCTGTTCTCTCACGTCCTACATGCCATGGAAGTCTGCCTCATTGTCCTCATTTGAGCTGCACTTAGCAACACAATCTGCTTCACCTCTGTTCTAGGAACTCACACCCAAGGACCCCATACCTACAGTAGAAACGAGGCTTGCATTCCTACTGCAACGAAACCACTGTTTCCTGTTACACTGCAGGATTTTGAATAGGCTAAGGACCGATAGCCTACTCAAAGTGTTCCAAGGATGAGTGAGTTCGCTACATGCAGAACACTTTGGGAAGTAATGTTGATTCAGGCAAGGGAACAGGGTGTAGCTAGAGTCTCTTTTGACTTGGAAATCAGAAGGGTTTAGACTTCGTGTTCACCGCAAAAGATGACCTGATGGCACAAGCCTTGTTTCCCATATTAAAAGCTCTATTCAGGCTGCCCTGAAGCTACCTAAATACGTCTATTTCTGACTGGCCTCTAGTCACTGTAGTTACACTCTGGACGAAAAGGTTTCTCTAACGAAGCACGATGCTTCCATAGCATGGGTGGTAGCTCATCCCGTCAGGCTCTAGAGCTAAAGGGAAACTTGACGTCAGTACTTGCCTCACGCTAAGGCCTGAAGAGCCCTGCTGAAGCGAAAGCGTGTTGCAGTTTACATTAGCTCGTATTCGCAGTTCTGCTTTACTTTAACGTTTCTACGGTTTTCCAGACTCTTTGGACCCTCGTGTGGGCACCCCATTGCCTACCAATACAGTGAGTACCAGCAGGCCGTACTGCCCTTCTAAGAAACATCCAGGCCGTAAGCCTTTCCAAGTCACTCTATGTGTTCAGAGAGTAGGGCAATACACTGCACCCTTCCTTGGGAAAGCTAGATGTCCTCAGCACACCAACAGCTCCAGGGATTCTGTTCTCTCACGTCCTACATGCCATGGAGTCTGCCTCATTGTCCGATTTTGAGCTGCTCTTAGAAACACAATCTGCTTCACCTTTCTTCCAGGAACTCACACCCAAGGACCCCATACCTACAGTAGAAAGGAGGCTTGCATCCTACTGCAACGAAACCACAGTTTTCCTGTTACACTGCAGGATTTTAGAATAGGCTTTAGCCTATTCTAGCCCGATAGCCTACATAGAGCATTTCAAATTTGAGGGAGTTCGCTACATGGAGAACACTTTGTGAAGAAAAGTTGATTCAGGCAAGGGACCAGGGTAGAGCTAGAGTCTCTTTTGACTTGTTAGAAATCAGAAGACTTCAGGCTGATTGTTCACCGGCAAAGAAGACCTGATGGCACAAGCCTTGCTTTCCCATATTAAAAGCTCTTAGTCATGCTGCCCTGAAGCTACCTAAATAACTCTCTTTTTGACTGGCCTCTAGTCACTGTAGTTAGCCCTCTGGAACAAAAAGGAGTTTTCTCTAAAGAAACACGGTGCTTCCATAGTATGGGTGGGAGCTCATCCTGTCAGGCTCTAGAGCTAAAGGGAAACTTGACGTGAGTACTTGCCTCACGCTAAGGCCTGAAAAGCCCTGCTGAAGCGAAAGCGTGTTGCAGTTTCCATTAGCTAGTATTCGCAGTTCTGCTTTACTTTAACGTTTCTCCGCTTTTCCAGACACTTAGGACCCTCGTGTGGGCACCCCACTGCCTACAAATACAGTGAGTACCAGCAGGTTCCACTGCCCTTCTAAGAAACTTCCAGGCCGTAAGTCTTTCCAAGTCACTCTGCATTCAGAGAGCAGGGCAATACACTGCACCCTTCCTTGGGAACGCTAGATGTCCTCAGCACACCAACAGCTCCAGGGATTCTGTTCTCTCACGTCCTACATGCCATGGAAGTCTGCCTCATTGTCCTCATTTGAGCTGCACTTAGCAACACAATCTGATTCGCCTTTCTTCTAGGAACTCACACTCAAGGACCCCATACCTACAGGAGAAAGGAGGCTTGCGTTCCTACTGCAACCAAAGCACAGTTGTTCCTGTTACACTGCAGTATTTTGAATAGGCTAAGGACCGATAGCCTACTTAGAGTGTTCCAAGGATGAGTGAGTTCGCTACATGCAGAACACTTTGGGAAGAAAAGTTGATTCAGGCAAGGGAACAGGGTGTAGCTAGAGTCTCTTTTGACTTGTTGGAAATCAGATGGGTTTAGACTTCGTGTTCACCGCAAAAGATGACCTGATGGCACAAGCCTTGTTTCCCATATTAAAAGCTCTATTCAGGTTGCCCTGAAGCTACCTAAATACGTCTATTTCTGACTGGCCTCTAGTCACTGTAGTTACACTCAGGACGAAAAGATTTCTCTAACGAAGCACGATGCTTCCATAGCATGGGTGGTAGCTCATCCCGTCAGGCTCTAGAGCTAAAGGGAAACTTGACGTCAGTACTTGCCTCACGCTAAGGCCTGAAGAGCCCTGCTGAAGCGAAAGCGTGTTGCAGTTTACATTAGCTCGTATTCGCAGTTCTGCTTTACTTTAACGTTTCTACGGTTTTCCAGACTCTTTGGACCCTCGTGTGGGCACCCCATTGCCTACCAATACAGTGAGTACCAGCAGGCCGTACTGCCCTTCTAAGAAACATCCAGGCCGTAAGCCTTTCCAAGTCACTCTATGTGTTCAGAGAGTAGGGCAATACACTGCACCCTTCCTTGGGAAAGCTAGATGTCCTCAGCACACCAACAGCTCCAGGGATTCTGTTCTCTCACGTCCTACATGCCATGGAGTCTGCCTCATTGTCCGATTTTGAGCTGCTCTTAGAAACACAATCTGCTTCGCCTTTCTTCCAGGAACTCACACCCAAGGACCCCATACCTACAGTAGAAAGGAGGCTTGCATCCTACTGCAACGAAACCACAGTTTTCCTGTTACACTGCAGGATTATAGAATAGGCTTTAGCCTATTCTAGCCCGATAGCCTACATAGAGCATTTCAAATTTGAGGGAGTTCGCTACATGGAGAACACTTTGTGAAGAAAAGTTGATTCAGGCAAGGGACCAGGGTAGAGCTAGAGTCTCTTTTGACTTGTTAGAAATCAGAAGACTTCAGGCTGATTGTTCACCTGCAAAGAAGACCTGATGGCACAAGCCTTGCTTTCCCATATTAAAAGCTCTTAGTCATGCTGCCCTGAAGCTACCTAAATAACTCTCTTTTTGACTGGCCTCTAGTCACTGTAGTTAGCCCTCTGGAACAAAAAGCAGTTTTCTCTAAAGAAACACGGTGCTTCCATAGTATGGGTGGGAGCTCATCCTGTCAGGCTCTAGAGCTAAAGGGAAACTTGACGTGAGTACCTGCCTCACGCTAAGGCCTGAAAAGCCCTGCTGAAGCGAAAGCGTGTTGCAGTTTCCATTAGCTAGTATTCGCAGTTCTGCTTAACTTTAACGTTTCTCCGCTTTTCCAGACACTTAGGACCCTCGTGTGGGCACCCCACTGCCTACAAATACAGTGAGTACCAGCAGGTTCCACTGCCCTTCTAAGAAACTTCCAGGCCGTAAGTCTTTCCAAGTCACTCTGCATTCAGAGAGCAGGGCAATACACTGCACCCTTCCTTGGGAAAGCTAGATGTCCTCAGCACACCAACAGCTCCAGGGATTCTGTTCTCTCACGTCCTACATGCCATGGAAGTCTGCCTCATTGTCCTCATTTGAGCTGCACTTAGCAACACAATCTGATTCGCCTTTCTTCTAGGAACTCACACTCAAGGACCCCATACCTACAGGAGAAAGGAGGCTTGCATTCCTTCTGCAACCAAAGCACAGTTGTTCCTGTTACCCTGCAGGATTTTAGAATAGCCTAAGGACCGATAGCCTACATAGAGCATTTCAAATTTGAGGCAGTTCGCTACATGTAGAACACTTTGTGAAGAAAAGTTGATTCAGGCAAGGGACAAGGGTAGAGCTAGAGTCTCTTTTGACTTGTTAGAAATCAGAAGGCTTCAGGCTGATGGTTCACCGGCAAAGAAACCTGATGGCACGAGCCTTGCTTTCCCTCCTTAAAAGCTCTTAGTCATGCTGCCCTGAAGCTACCTAAATAACTCTCTTTTTGACTGGCCTCTAGTCACTGTAGTTAGCCCTCTGGAACAAAAAGCAGTTTTCTCTAAGGAAACACGGTGCTTCCATAGTATGGGTGGGAGCCCATCTTATCAGGCTCTAGAGCTAAAGGGAAACTTGACGTCAGTACTTGCCTCACGCTAAGGCCTGAGGAGCCCTGCTGAAGCGAAAGCGTGTTGCAGTTTGCATCAGCTCGTATTCGAAGTTCTGCTTTACTTTAACGTTTCTACACATTTCCAGACACTTAGGAACCTCGTGTGGGCACCCCATTGCCTACAAATACAGTGAGTAGCAGCAGGCTCCACTGCCCTTCAAAGAAACATCCAGGCCGTAAGCCTTTCCAAGTCACTCTATGTATTCAGAGACTAGGGCAATACACTGCACCCTTCCTTGGGAACGCTAGATGTCCTCAGCACACCAACAGCTCCAGGGATTCTGTTCTCTCACGTCCTACATGCCATGGAAGTCTGCCTCATTGTCCTCATTTGAGCTGCACTTAGCAACACAATCTGCTTCACCTCTGTTCTAGGAACTCACACCCAAGGACCCCATACCTACAGTAGAAACGAGGCTTGCATTCCTACTGCAACGAAACCACTGTTTCCTGTTACACTGCAGGATTTTGAATAGGCTAAGGACCGATAGCCTACTCAAAGTGTTCCAAGGATGAGTGAGTTCGCCTCATGCAGAACACTTTGGGAAGTAATGTTGATTCAGGCAAGGGAACAGGGTGTAGCTAGAGTCTCTTTTGACTTGGAAATCAGAAGGGTTTAGACTTCGTGTTCACCGCAAAAGATGACCTGATGGCACAAGCCTTGTTTCCCATATTAAAAGCTCTATTCATGCTGCCCTGAAGCTACCTAAATACATCTATTTCTGACTGGCCTCTAGTCACTGTAGTTACACTCTGGACGAAAAGGTTTCTCTAACGAAGCACGATGCTTCCATAGCATGGGTGGTAGCTCATCCCGTCAGGCTCTAGAGCTAAAGGGAAACTTGACGTCAGTACTTGCCTCACGCTAAGGCCTGAAGAGCCCTGCTGAAGCGAAAGCGTGTTGCAGTTTACATTAGCTCGTATTCGCAGTTCTGCTTTACTTTAACGTTTCTACGGTTTTCCAGACTCTTTGGACCCTCGTGTGGGCACCCCATTGCCTACCAATACAGTGAGTACCAGCAGGCCGTACTGCCCTTCTAAGAAACATCCAGGCCGTAAGCCTTTCCAAGTCCCTCTATGTGTTCAGAGAGTAGGGCAATACACTGCACCCTTCCTTGGGAAAGCTAGATGTCCTCAGCACACCAACAGCTCCAGGGATTCTGTTCTCTCACGTCCTACATGCCATGGAGTCTGCCTCATTGTCCGATTTTGAGCTGCTCTTAGAAACACAATCTGCTTCGCCTTTCTTCCAGGAACTCACACCCAAGGACCCCATACCTACAGTAGAAAGGAGGCTTGCATCCTACTGCAACGAAACCACAGTTTTCCTGTTACACTGCAGGATTTTAGAATAGGCTTTAGCCTATTCTAGCCCGATAGCCTACATAGAGCATTTCAAATTTGAGGGAGTTCGCTATATGTAGAACACTTTGTGAAGAAAAGTTGATTCAGGCAAGGGACCAGGGTAGAGCTAGAGTCTCTTTTGACTTGTTAGAAATCAGAAGACTTCAGGCTGATTGTTCACCTGCAAAGAAGACCTGATGGCACAAGCCTTGCTTTCCCATATTAAAAGCTCTTAGTCATGCTGCCCTGAAGCTACCTAAATAACTCTCTTTTTGACTGGCCTCTAGTCACTGTAGTTAGCCCTCTGGAACAAAAAGCAGTTTTCTCTAAAGAAACACGGTGCTTCCATAGTATGGGTGGGAGCTCATCCTGTCAGGCTCTAGAGCTAAAGGGAAACTTGACGTGAGTACCTGCCTCACGCTAAGGCCTGAAAAGCCCTGCTGAAGCGAAAGCGTGTTGCAGTTTCCATTAGCTAGTATTCGCAGTTCTGCTTAACTTTAACGTTTCTCCGCTTTTCCAGACACTTAGGACCCTCGTGTGGGCACCCCACTGCCTACAAATACAGTGAGTACCAGCAGGTTCCACTGCCCTTCTAAGAAACTTCCAGGCCGTAAGTCTTTCCAAGTCACTCTGCATTCAGAGAGCAGGGCAATACACTGCACCCTTCCTTGGGAAAGCTAGATGTCCTCAGCACACCAACAGCTCCAGGGATTCTGTTCTCTCACGTCCTACATGCCATGGAAGTCTGCCTCATTGTCCTCATTTGAGCTGCACTTAGCAACACAATCTGATTCGCCTTTCTTCTAGGAACTCACACTCAAGGACCCCATACCTACAGGAGAAAGGAGGCTTGCATTCCTTCTGCAACCAAAGCACAGTTGTTCCTGTTACCCTGCAGGATTTTAGAATAGCCTAAGGACCGATAGCCTACATAGAGCATTTCAAATTTGAGGCAGTTCGCTACATGTAGAACACTTTGTGAAGAAAAGTTGATTCAGGCAAGGGACAAGGGTAGAGCTAGAGTCTCTTTTGACTTGTTAGAAATCAGAAGGCTTCAGGCTGATGGTTCACCGGCAAAGAAACCTGATGGCACGAGCCTTGCTTTCCCTCCTTAAAAGCTCTTAGTCATGCTGCCCTGAAGCTACCTAAATAACTCTCTTTTTGACTGGCCTCTAGTCACTGTAGTTAGCCCTCTGGAACAAAAAGCAGTTTTCTCTAAGGAAACACGGTGCTTCCATAGTATGGGTGGGAGCCCATCTTATCAGGCTCTAGAGCTAAAGGGAAACTTGACGTCAGTACTTGCCTCACGCTAAGGCCTGAGGAGCCCTGCTGAAGCGAAAGCGTGTTGCAGTTTGCATCAGCTCGTATTCGAAGTTCTGCTTTACTTTAACGTTTCTACACATTTCCAGACACTTAGGAACCTCGTGTGGGCACCCCATTGCCTACAAATACAGTGAGTAGCAGCAGGCTCCACTGCCCTTCAAAGAAACATCCAGGCCGTAAGCCTTTCCAAGTCACTCTATGTATTCAGAGACTAGGGCAATACACTGCACCCTTCCTTGGGAACGCTAGATGTCCTCAGCACACCAACAGCTCCAGGGATTCTGTTCTCTCACGTCCTACATGCCATGGAAGTCTGCCTCATTGTCCTCATTTGAGCTGCACTTAGCAACACAATCTGCTTCACCTCTGTTCTAGGAACTCACACCCAAGGACCCCATACCTACAGTAGAAACGAGGCTTGCATTCCTACTGCAACGAAACCACTGTTTCCTGTTACACTGCAGGATTTTGAATAGGCTAAGGACCGATAGCCTACTCAAAGTGTTCCAAGGATGAGTGAGTTCGCCTCATGCAGAACACTTTGGGAAGTAATGTTGATTCAGGCAAGGGAACAGGGTGTAGCTAGAGTCTCTTTTGACTTGGAAATCAGAAGGGTTTAGACTTCGTGTTCACCGCAAAAGATGACCTAATGGCACAAGCCTTGTATCCCATATTAAAAGCTCTATTCATGCTGCCCTGAAGCTACCTAAATACATCTATTTCTGACTGGCCTCTAGTCACTGTAGTTACACTCTGGACGAAAAGGTTTCTCTAACGAAGCACGATGCTTCCATAGCATGGGTGGTAGCTCATCCCGTCAGGCTCTAGAGCTAAAGGGAAACTTGACGTCAGTACTTGCCTCACGCTAAGGCCTGAAGAGCCCTGCTGAAGCGAAAGCGTGTTGCAGTTTACATTAGCTCGTATTCGCAGTTCTGCTTTACTTTAACGTTTCTACGGTTTTCCAGACTCTTTGGACCCTCGTGTGGGCACCCCATTGCCTACCAATACAGTGAGTACCAGCAGGCCGTACTGCCCTTCTAAGAAACAACCAGGCCGTAAGCCTTTCCAAGTCCCTCTATGTGTTCAGAGAGTAGGGCAATACACTGCACCCTTCCTTGGGAAAGCTAGATGTCCTCAGCACACCAACAGCTCCAGGGATTCTGTTCTCTCACGTCCTACATGCCATGGAGTCTGCCTCATTGTCCGATTTTGAGCTGCTCTTAGAAACACAATCTGCTTCGCCTTTCTTCCAGGAACTCACACCCAAGGACCCCATACCTACAGTAGAAAGGAGGCTTGCATCCTACTGCAACGAAACCACAGTTTTCCTGTTACACTGCAGGATTTTAGAATAGGCTTTAGCCTATTCTAGCCCGATAGCCTACATAGAGCATTTCAAATTTGAGGGAGTTCGCTATATGTAGAACACTTTGTGAAGAAAAGTTGATTCAGGCAAGGGACCAGGGTAGAGCTAGAGTCTCTTTTGACTTGTTAGAAATCAGAAGACTTCA
The DNA here is from genome assembly GCF_028564815.1 of Eubalaena glacialis. NCBI lineage: Eukaryota > Metazoa > Chordata > Mammalia > Artiodactyla > Balaenidae > Eubalaena > Eubalaena glacialis. The sequence continues at coordinate 41,287,606 of NC_083735.1, read as the reverse complement.
GGCTGATTGTTCACCTGCAAAGAAGACCTGATGGCACAAGCCTTGCTTTCCCATATTAAAAGCTCTTAGTCATGCTGCCCTGAAGCTACCTAAATAACTCTCTTTTTGACTGGCCTCTAGTCACTGTAGTTAGCCCTCTGGAACAAAAAGCAGTTTTCTCTAAAGAAACACGGTGCTTCCATAGTATGGGTGGGAGCTCATCCTGTCAGGCTCTAGAGCTAAAGGGAAACTTGACGTGAGTACCTGCCTCACGCTAAGGCCTGAAAAGCCCTGCTGAAGCGAAAGCGTGTTGCAGTTTCCATTAGCTAGTATTCGCAGTTCTGCTTAACTTTAACGTTTCTCCGCTTTTCCAGACACTTAGGACCCTCGTGTGGGCACCCCACTGCCTACAAATACAGTGAGTACCAGCAGGTTCCACTGCCCTTCTAAGAAACTTCCAGGCCGTAAGTCTTTCCAAGTCACTCTGCATTCAGAGAGCAGGGCAATACACTGCACCCTTCCTTGGGAAAGCTAGATGTCCTCAGCACACCAACAGCTCCAGGGATTCTGTTCTCTCACGTCCTACATGCCATGGAAGTCTGCCTCATTGTCCTCATTTGAGCTGCACTTAGCAACACAATCTGATTCACCTTTCTTCTAGGAACTCACACTCAAGGACCCCATACCTACAGGAGAAAGGAGGCTTGCATTCCTTCTGCAACCAAAGCACAGTTGTTCCTGTTACCCTGCAGGATTTTAGAATAGCCTAAGGACCGATAGCCTACATAGAGCATTTCAAATTTGAGGCAGTTCGCTACATGTAGAACACTTTGTGAAGAAAAGTTGATTCAGGCAAGGGACAAGGGTAGAGCTAGAGTCTCTTTTGACTTGTTAGAAATCAGAAGGCTTCAGGCTGATGGTTCACCGGCAAAGAAACCTGATGGCACGAGCCTTGCTTTCCCTCCTTAAAAGCTCTTAGTCATGCTGCCCTGAAGCTACCTAAATAACTCTCTTTTTGACTGGCCTCTAGTCACTGTAGTTAGCCCTCTGGAACAAAAAGCAGTTTTCTCTAAGGAAACACGGTGCTTCCATAGTATGGGTGGGAGCTCATCTTATCAGGCTCTAGAGCTAAAGGGAAACTTGACGTCAGTACTTGCCGCACGCTAAGGCCTGAGGAGCCCTGCTGAAGCGAAAGCGTGTTGCAGTTTGCATCAGCTCGTATTCGAAGTTCTGCTTTACTTTAACGTTTCTACACATTTCCAGACACTTAGGAACCTCGTGTGGGCACCCCATTGCCTACAAATACAGTGAGTAGCAGCAGGCTCCACTGCCCTTCAAAGAAACATCCAGGCCGTAAGCCTTTCCAAGTCACTCTATGTATTCAGAGACTAGGGCAATACACTGCACCCTTCCTTGGGAACGCTAGATGTCCTCAGCACACCAACAGCTCCAGGGATTCTGTTCTCTCACGTCCTACATGCCATGGAAGTCTGCCTCATTGTCCTCATTTGAGCTGCACTTAGCAACACAATCTGCTTCACCTCTGTTCTAGGAACTCACACCCAAGGACCCCATACCTACAGTAGAAACGAGGCTTGCATTCCTACTGCAACGAAACCACTGTTTCCTGTTACACTGCAGGATTTTGAATAGGCTAAGGACCGATAGCCTACTCAAAGTGTTCCAAGGATGAGTGAGTTCGCCTCATGCAGAACACTTTGGGAAGTAATGTTGATTCAGGCAAGGGAACAGGGTGTAGCTAGAGTCTCTTTTGACTTGGAAATCAGAAGGGTTTAGACTTCGTGTTCACCGCAAAAGATGACCTGATGGCACAAGCCTTGTTTCCCATATTAAAAGCTCTATTCAGGCTGCCCTGAAGCTACCTAAATACGTCTATTTCTGACTGGCCTCTAGTCACTGTAGTTACACTCTGGACGAAAAGGTTTCTCTAACGAAGCACGATGCTTCCATAGCATGGGTGGTAGCTCATCCCGTCAGGCTCTAGAGCTAAAGGGAAACTTGACGTCAGTACTTGCCTCACGCTAAGGCCTGAAGAGCCCTGCTGAAGCGAAAGCGTGTTGCAGTTTCCATTAGCTCGTATTCGCAGTTCTGCTTTACTTTAACGTTTCTACGGTTTTCCAGACTCTTTGGACCCTCGTGTGGGCACCCCATTGCCTACCAATACAGTGAGTACCAGCAGGCCGTACTGCCCTTCTAAGAAACATCCAGGCCGTAAGCCTTTCCAAGTCCCTCTATGTGTTCAGAGAGTAGGGCAATACACTGCACCCTTCCTTGGGAAAGCTAGATGTCCTCAGCACACCAACAGCTCCAGGGATTCTGTTCTCTCACGTCCTACATGCCATGGAGTCTGCCTCATTGTCCGATTTTGAGCTGCTCTTAGAAACACAATCTGCTTCGCCTTTCTTCCAGGAACTCACACCCAAGGACCCCATACCTACAGTAGAAAGGAGGCTTGCATCCTACTGCAACGAAACCACAGTTTTCCTGTTACACTGCAGGATTTTAGAATAGGCTTTAGCCTATTCTAGCCCGATAGCCTACATAGAGCATTTCAAATTTGAGGGAGTTCGCTACATGGAGAACACTTTGTGAAGAAAAGTTGATTCAGGCAAGGGACCAGGGTAGAGCTAGAGTCTCTTTTGACTTGTTAGAAATCAGAAGACTTCAGGCTGATTGTTCACCTGCAAAGAAGACCTGATGGCACAAGCCTTGCTTTCCCATATTAAAAGCTCTTAGTCATGCTGCCCTGAAGCTACCTAAATAACTCTCTTTTTGACTGGCCTCTAGTCACTGTAGTTAGCCCTCTGGAACAAAAAGCAGTTTTCTCTAAAGAAACACGGTGCTTCCATAGTATGGGTGGGAGCTCATCCTGTCAGGCTCTAGAGCTAAAGGGAAACTTGACGTGAGTACCTGCCTCACGCTAAGGCCTGAAAAGCCCTGCTGAAGCGAAAGCGTGTTGCAGTTTCCATTAGCTAGTATTCGCAGTTCTGCTTTACTTTAACGTTTCTCCGCTTTTCCAGACACTTAGGACCCTCGTGTGGGCACCCCACTGCCTACAAATACAGTGAGTACCAGCAGGTTCCACTGCCCTTCAAAGAAACATCCAGGCCGTAAGCCTTTCCAAGTCACTCTATGTATTCAGAGACTAGGGCAATACACTGCACCCTTCCTTGGGAACGCTAGATGTCCTCAGCACACCAACAGCTCCAGGGATTCTGTTCTCTCACGTCCTACATGCCATGGAAGTCTGCCTCATTGTCCTCATTTGAGCTGCACTTAGCAACACAATCTGCTTCACCTCTGTTCTAGGAACTCACACCCAAGGACCCCATACCTACAGTAGAAACGAGGCTTGCATTCCTACTGCAACGAAACCACTGTTTCCTGTTACACTGCAGGATTTTGAATAGGCTAAGGACCGATAGCCTACTTAGAGTGTTCCAAGGATGAGTGAGTTCGCTACATGCAGAACACTTTGGGAAGAAAAGTTGATTCAGGCAAGGGAACAGGGTGTAGCTAGAGTCTCTTTTGACTTGTTGGAAATCAGATGGGTTTAGACTTCGTGTTCACCGCAAAAGATGACCTGATGGCACAAGCCTTGTTTCCCATATTAAAAGCTCTATTCATGCTGCCCTGAAGCTACCTAAATACATCTATTTCTGACTGGCCTCTAGTCACTGTAGTTACACTCTGGACGAAAAGGTTTCTCTAACGAAGCACGATGCTTCCATAGCATGGGTGGTAGCTCATCCCGTCAGGCTCTAGAGCTAAAGGGAAACTTGACGTCAGTACTTGCCTCACGCTAAGGCCTGAAGAGCCCTGCTGAAGCGAAAGCGTGTTGCAGTTTACATTAGCTCGTATTCGCAGTTCTGCTTTACTTTAACGTTTCTACGGTTTTCCAGACTCTTTGGACCCTCGTGTGGGCACCCCATTGCCTACCAATACAGTGAGTACCAGCAGGCCGTACTGCCCTTCTAAGAAACATCCAGGCCGTAAGCCTTTCCAAGTCCCTCTATGTGTTCAGAGAGTAGGGCAATACACTGCACCCTTCCTTGGGAAAGCTAGATGTCCTCAGCACACCAACAGCTCCAGGGATTCTGTTCTCTCACGTCCTACATGCCATGGAGTCTGCCTCATTGTCCGATTTTGAGCTGCTCTTAGAAACACAATCTGCTTCGCCTTTCTTCCAGGAACTCACACCCAAGGACCCCATACCTACAGTAGAAAGGAGGCTTGCATCCTACTGCAACGAAACCACAGTTTTCCTGTTACACTGCAGGATTATAGAATAGGCTTTAGCCTATTCTAGCCCGATAGCCTACATAGAGCATTTCAAATTTGAGGGAGTTCGCTACATGGAGAACACTTTGTGAAGAAAAGTTGATTCAGGCAAGGGACCAGGGTAGAGCTAGAGTCTCTTTTGACTTGTTAGAAATCAGAAGACTTCAGGCTGATTGTTCACCTGCAAAGAAGACCTGATGGCACAAGCCTTGCTTTCCCATATTAAAAGCTCTTAGTCATGCTGCCCTGAAGCTACCTAAATAACACTCTTTTTGACTGGCCTCTAGTCACTGTAGTTAGCCCTCTGGAACAAAAAGCAGTTTTCTCTAAAGAAACACGGTGCTTCCATAGTATGGGTGGGAGCTCATCCTGTCAGGCTCTAGAGCTAAAGGGAAACTTGACGTGAGTACTTGCCTCACGCTAAGGCCTGAAAAGCCCTGCTGAAGCGAAAGCGTGTTGCAGTTTCCATTAGCTAGTATTCGCAGTTCTGCTTTACTTTAACGTTTCTCCGCTTTTCCAGACACTTAGGACCCTCGTGTGGGCACCCCACTGCCTACAAATACAGTGAGTACCAGCAGGTTCCACTGCCCTTCTAAGAAACTTCCAGGCCGTAAGTCTTTCCAAGTCACTCTGCATTCAGAGAGCAGGGCAATACACTGCACCCTTCCTTGGGAAAGCTAGATGTCCTCAGCACACCAACAGCTCCAGGGATTCTGTTCTCTCACGTCCTACATGCCATGGAAGTCTGCCTCATTGTCCTCATTTGAGCTGCACTTAGCAACACAATCTGATTCGCCTTTCTTCTAGGAACTCACACTCAAGGACCCCATACCTACAGGAGAAAGGAGGCTTGCGTTCCTACTGCAACCAAAGCACAGTTGTTCCTGTTACACTGCAGTATTTTGAATAGGCTAAGGACCGATAGCCTACTTAGAGTGTTCCAACGATGAGTGAGTTCGCTACATGCAGAACACTTTGGGAAGAAAAGTTGATTCAGGCAAGGGAACAGGGTGTAGCTAGAGTCTCTTTTGACTTGTTGGAAATCAGATGGGTTTAGACTTCGTGTTCACCACAAAAGATGACCTGATGGCACAAGCCTTGTTTCCCATATTAAAAGCTCTATTCAGGTTGCCCTGAAGCTACCTAAATATGTCTATTTCTGACTGGCCTCTAGTCACTGTAGTTACACTCAGGACGAAAAGATTTCTCTAACGAAGCACGATGCTTCCATAGCATGGGTGGTAGCTCATCCCGTCAGGCTCTAGAGCTAAAGGGAAACTTGACGTCAGTACTTGCCTCACGCTAAGGCCTGAAGAGCCCTGCTGAAGCGAAAGCGTGTTGCAGTTTACATTAGCTCGTATTCGCAGTTCTGCTTTACTTTAACGTTTCTCCGCTTTTCCAGACACTTAGGACCCTCGTGTGGGCACCCCACTGCCTACAAATACAGTGAGTACCAGCAGGTTCCACTGCCCTTCTAAGAAACTTCCAGGCCGTAAGTCTTTCCAAGTCACTCTGCATTCAGAGAGCAGGGCAATACACTGCACCCTTCCTTGGGAAAGCTAGATGTCCTCAGCACACCAACAGCTCCAGGGATTCTGTTCTCTCACGTCCTACATGCCATGGAAGTCTGCCTCATTGTCCTCATTTGAGCTGCACTTAGCAACACAATCTGATTCGCCTTTCTTCTAGGAACTCACACTCAAGGACCCCATACCTACAGGAGAAAGGAGGCTTGCGTTCCTACTGCAACCAAAGCACAGTTGTTCCTGTTACACTGCAGTATTTTGAATAGGCTAAGGACCGATAGCCTACTTAGAGTGTTCCAACGATGAGTGAGTTCGCTACATGCAGAACACTTTGGGAAGAAAAGTTGATTCAGGCAAGGGAACAGGGTGTAGCTAGAGTCTCTTTTGACTTGTTGGAAATCAGATGGGTTTAGACTTCGTGTTCACCACAAAAGATGACCTGATGGCACAAGCCTTGTTTCCCATATTAAAAGCTCTATTCAGGTTGCCCTGAAGCTACCTAAATATGTCTATTTCTGACTGGCCTCTAGTCACTGTAGTTACACTCAGGACGAAAAGATTTCTCTAACGAAGCACGATGCTTCCATAGCATGGGTGGTAGCTCATCCCGTCAGGCTCTAGAGCTAAAGGGAGACTTGACGTCAGTACTTGCCTCACGCTAAGGCCTGAAGAGCCCTGCTGAAGCGAAAGCGTGTTGCAGTTTACATTAGCTCGTATTCGCAGTTCTGCTTTACTTTAACGTTTCTACGGTTTTCCAGACTCTTTGGACCCTCGTGTGGGCACCCCATTGCCTACCAATACAGTGAGTACCAGCAGGCCGTACTGCCCTTCTAAGAAACATCCAGGCCGTAAGCCTTTCCAAGTCCCTCTATGTGTTCAGAGAGTAGGGCAATACACTGCAACCTTCCTTGGGAAAGCTAGATGTCCTCAGCACACCAACAGCTCCAGGGATTCTGTTCTCTCACGTCCTACATGCCATGGAGTCTGCCTCATTGTCCGATTTTGAGCTGCTCTTAGAAACACAATCTGCTTCGCCTTTCTTCCAGGAACTCACACCCAAGGACCCCATACCTACAGTAGAAAGGAGGCTTGCATCCTACTGCAACGAAACCACAGTTTTCCTGTTACACTGCAGGATTTTAGAATAGGCTTTAGCCTATTCTAGCCCGATAGCCTACATAGAGCATTTCAAATTTGAGGGAGTTCGCTACATGGAGAACACTTTGTGAAGAAAAGTTGATTCAGGCAAGGGACCAGGGTAGAGCTAGAGTCTCTTTTGACTTGTTAGAAATCAGAAGACTTCAGGCTGATTGTTCACCGGCAAAGAAGACCTGATGGCACAAGCCTTGCTTTCCCATATTAAAAGCTCTTAGTCATGCTGCCCTGAAGCTACCTAAATAACTCTCTTTTTGACTGGCCTCTAGTCACTGTAGTTAGCCCTCTGGAACAAAAAGCAGTTTTCTCTAAAGAAACACGGTGCTTCCATAGTATGGGTGGGAGCTCATCCTGTCAGGCTCTAGAGCTAAAGGGAAACTTGACGTGAGTACTTGCCTCACGCTAAGGCCTGAAAAGCCCTGCTGAAGCGAAAGTGTGTTGCAGTTTCCATTAGCTAGTATTCGCAGTTCTGCTTTACTTTAACGTTTCTCCGCTTTTCCAGACACTTAGGACCCTCGTGTGGGCACCCCACTGCCTACAAATACAGTGAGTACCAGCAGGTTCCACTGCCCTTCTAAGAAACTTCCAGGCCGTAAGTCTTTCCAAGTCACTCTGCATTCAGAGAGCAGGGCAATACACTGCACCCTTCCTTGGGAAAGCTAGATGTCCTCAGCACACCAACAGCTCCAGGGATTCTGTTCTCTCACGTCCTACATGCCATGGAAGTCTGCCTCATTGTCCTCATTTGAGCTGCACTTAGCAACACAATCTGATTCGCCTTTCTTCTAGGAACTCACACTCAAGGACCCCATACCTACAGGAGAAAGGAGGCTTGCGTTCCTACTGCAACCAAAGCACAGTTGTTCCTGTTACACTGCAGTATTTTGAATAGGCTAAGGACCGATAGCCTACTTAGAGTGTTCCAAGGATGAGTGAGTTCGCTACATGCAGAACACTTTGGGAAGAAAAGTTGATTCAGGCAAGGGAACAGGGTGTAGCTAGAGTCTCTTTTGACTTGTTGGAAATCAGATGGGTTTAGACTTCGTGTTCACCGCAAAAGATGACCTGATGGCACAAGCCTTGTTTCCCATATTAAAAGCTCTATTCAGGTTGCCCTGAAGCTACCTAAATACGTCTATTTCTGACTGGCCTCTAGTCACTGTAGTTACACTCAGGACGAAAAGATTTCTCTAACGAAGCACGATGCTTCCATAGCATGGGTGGTAGCTCATCCCGTCAGGCTCTAGAGCTAAAGGGAAACTTGACGTCAGTACTTGCCTCACGCTAAGGCCTGAAGAGCCCTGCTGAAGCGAAAGCGTGTTGCAGTTTACATTAGCTCGTATTCGCAGTTCTGCTTTACTTTAACGTTTCTACGGTTTTCCAGACTCTTTGGACCCTCGTGTGGGCACCCCATTGCCTACCAATACAGTGAGTACCAGCAGGCCGTACTGCCCTTCTAAGAAACATCCAGGCCGTAAGCCTTTCCAAGTCCCTCTATGTGTTCAGAGAGTAGGGCAATACACTGCACCCTTCCTTGGGAAAGCTAGATGTCCTCAGCACACCAACAGCTCCAGGGATTCTGTTCTCTCACGTCCTACATGCCATGGAGTCTGCCTCATTGTCCGATTTTGAGCTGCTCTTAGAAACACAATCTGCTTCGCCTTTCTTCCAGGAACTCACACCCAAGGACCCCATACCTACAGTAGAAAGGAGGCTTGCATCCTACTGCAACGAAACCACAGTTTTCCTGTTACACTGCAGGATTATAGAATAGGCTTTAGCCTATTCTAGCCCGATAGCCTACATAGAGCATTTCAAATTTGAGGGAGTTCGCTACATGGAGAACACTTTGTGAAGAAAAGTTGATTCAGGCAAGGGACCAGGGTAGAGCTAGAGTCTCTTTTGACTTGTTAGAAATCAGAAGACTTCAGGCTGATTGTTCACCTGCAAAGAAGACCTGATGGCACAAGCCTTGCTTTCCCATATTAAAAGCTCTTAGTCATGCTGCCCTGAAGCTACCTAAATAACTCTCTTTTTGACTGGCCTCTAGTCACTGTAGTTAGCCCTCTGGAACAAAAAGCAGTTTTCTCTAAAGAAACACGGTGCTTCCATAGTATGGGTGGGAGCTCATCCTGTCAGGCTCTAGAGCTAAAGGGAAACTTGACGTGAGTACTTGCCTCACGCTAAGGCCTGAAAAGCCCTGCTGAAGCGAAAGCGTGTTGCAGTTTCCATTAGCTAGTATTCGCAGTTCTGCTTTACTTTAACGTTTCTCCGCTTTTCCAGACACTTAGGACCCTCGTGTGGGCACCCCACTGCCTACAAATACAGTGAGTACCAGCAGGTTCCACTGCCCTTCTAAGAAACTTCCAGGCCGTAAGTCTTTCCAAGTCACTCTGCATTCAGAGAGCAGGGCAATACACTGCACCCTTCCTTTGGAACGCTAGATGTCCTCAGCACACCAACAGCTCCAGGGATTCTGTTCTCTCACGTCCTACATGCCATGGAAGTCTGCCTCATTGTCCTCATTTGAGCTGCACTTAGCAACACAATCTGCTTCACCTCTGTTCTAGGAACTCACACCCAAGGACCCCATACCTACAGTAGAAACGAGGCTTGCATTCCTACTGCAACGAAACCACTGTTTCCTGTTACACTGCAGGATTTTGAATAGGCTAAGGACCGATAGCCTACTCAAAGTGTTCCAAGGATGAGTGAGTTCGCTACATGCAGAACACTTTGGGAAGTAATGTTGATTCAGGCAAGGGAACAGGGTGTAGCTAGAGTCTCTTTTGACTTGTTGGAAATCAGAAGGGTTTAGACTTCGTGTTCACCGCAAAAGATGACCTGATGGAACAAGCCTTGTTTCCCATATTAAAAGCTCTATTCAGGCTGCCCTGAAGCTACCTAAATACGTCTATTTCTGACTGGCCTCTAGTCACTGTAGTTACACTCTGGACGAAAAGGTTTCTCTAACGAAGCACGATGCTTCCATAGCATGGGTGGTAGCTCATCCCGTCAGGCTCTAGAGCTAAAGGGAAACTTGACGTCAGTACTTGCCTCACGCTAAGGCCTGAAGAGCCCTGCTGAAGCGAAAGCGTGTTGCAGTTTACATTAGCTCGTATTCGCAGTTCTGCTTTACTTTAACGTTTCTACGGTTTTCCAGACTCTTTGGACCCTCGTGTGGGCACCCCATTGCCTACCAATACAGTGAGTACCAGCAGGCCGTACTGCCCTTCTAAGAAACATCCAGGCCGTAAGCCTTTCCAAGTCCCTCTATGTGTTCAGAGAGTAGGGCAATACACTGCACCCTTCCTTGGGAAAGCTAGATGTCCTCAGCACACCAACAGCTCCAGGGATTCTGTTCTCTCACGTCCTACATGCCATGGAGTCTGCCTCATTGTCCGATTTTGAGCTGCTCTTAGAAACACAATCTGCTTCGCCTTTCTTCCAGGAACTCACACCCAAGGACCCCATACCTACAGTAGAAAGGAGGCTTGCATCCTACTGCAACGAAACCACAGTTTTCCTGTTACACTGCAGGATTTTAGAATAGGCTTTAGCCTATTCTAGCCCGATAGCCTACATAGAGCATTTCAAATTTGAGGGAGTTCGCTATATGTAGAACACTTTGTGAAGAAAAGTTGATTCAGGCAAGGGACCAGGGTAGAGCTAGAGTCTCTTTTGACTTGTTAGAAATCAGAAGACTTCAGGCTGATTGTTCACCTGCAAAGAAGACCTGATGGCACAAGCCTTGCTTTCCCATATTAAAAGCTCTTAGTCATGCTGCCCTGAAGCTACCTAAATAACTCTCTTTTTGACTGGCCTCTAGGCACTGTAGTTAGCCCTCTGGAACAAAAAGCAGTTTTCTCTAAAGAAACACGGTGCTTCCATAGTATGGGTGGGAGCTCATCCTGTCAGGCTCTAGAGCTAAAGGGAAACTTGACGTGAGTACCTGCCTCACGCTAAGGCCTGAAAAGCCCTGCTGAAGCGAAAGCGTGTTGCAGTTTCCATTAGCTAGTATTCGCAGTTCTGCTTTACTTTAACGTTTCTCCGCTTTTCCAGACACTTAGGACCCTCGTGTGGGCACCCCACTGCCTACAAATACAGTGAGTACCAGCAGGTTCCACTGCCCTTCTAAGAAACTTCCAGGCCGTAAGTCTTTCCAAGTCACTCTGCATTCAGAGAGCAGGGCAATACACTGCACCCTTCCTTGGGAAAGCTAGATGTCCTCAGCACACCAACAGCTCCAGGGATTCTGTTCTCTCACGTCCTACATGCCATGGAAGTCTGCCTCATTGTCCTCATTTGAGCTGCACTTAGCAACACAATCTGATTCGCCTTTCTTCTAGGAACTCACACTCAAGGACCCCATACCTACAGGAGAAAGGAGGCTTGCATTCCTTCTGCAACCAAAGCACAGTTGTTCCTGTTACCCTGCAGGATTTTAGAATAGACTAAGGACCGATAGCCTACATAGAGCATTTCAAATTTGAGGCAGTTCGCTACATGGAGAACACTTTGTGAAGAAAAGTTGATTCAGGCAAGGGACAAGGGTAGAGCTAGAGTCTCTTTTGACTTGTTAGAAATCAGAAGGCTTCAGGCTGATGGTTCACCGGCAAAGAAACCTGATGGCACGAGCCTTGCTTTCCCTTCTTAAAAGCTCTTAGTCATGCTGCCCTGAAGCTACCTAAATAACTCTCTTTTTGACTGGCCTCTAGTCACTGTAGTTAGCCCTCTGGAACAAAAAGCAGTTTTCTCTAAGGAAACACGGTGCTTCCATAGTATGGGTGGGAGCTCATCCTGTCAGGCTCTAGAGCTAAAGGGAAACTTGACGTGAGTACCTGCCTCACGCTAAGGCCTGAAAAGCCCTGCTGAAGCGAAAGCGTGTTGCAGTTTCCATTAGCTAGTATTCGCAGTTCTGCTTTACTTTAACGTTTCTCCGCTTTTCCAGACACTTAGGACCCTCGTGTGGGCACCCCACTGCCTACAAATACAGTGAGTACCAGCAGGTTCCACTGCCCTTCTAAGAAACTTCCAGGCCGTAAGTCTTTCCAAGTCACTCTGCATTCAGAGAGCAGGGCAATACACTGCACCCTTCCTTGGGAAAGCTAGATGTCCTCAGCACACCAACAGCTCCAGGGATTCTGTTCTCTCACGTCCTACATGCCATGGAAGTCTGCCTCATTGTCCTCATTTGAGCTGCACTTAGCAACACAATCTGATTCGCCTTTCTTCTAGGAACTCACACTCAAGGACCCCATACCTACAGGAGAAAGGAGGCTTGCTTTCCTTCTGCAACCAAAGCACAGTTGTTCCTGTTACCCTGCAGGATTTTAGAATAGCCTAAGGACCGATAGCCTACATAGAGCATTTCAAATTTGAGGCAGTTCGCTACATGTAGAACACTTTGTGAAGAAAAGTTGATTCAGGCAAGGGACAAGGGTAGAGCTAGAGTCTCTTTTGACTTGTTGGAAATCAGAAGGGTTTAGACTTCGTGTTCACCGCAAAAGATGACCTGATGGCACAAGCCTTGTTTCCCATATTAAAAGCTCTATTCAGGCTGCCCTGAAGCTACCTAAATACGTCTATTTCTGACTGGCCTCTAGTCACTGTAGTTACACTCAGGACGAAAAGATTTCTCTAACGAAGCACGATGCTTCCATAGCATGGGTGGTAGCTCATCCCGTCAGGCTCTAGAGCTAAAGGGAAACTTGACGTCAGTACTTGCCTCACGCTAAGGCCTGAAGAGCCCTGCTGAAGCGAAAGCGTGTTGCAGTTTACATTAGCTCGTATTCGCAGTTCTGCTTTACTTTAACGTTTCTACGGTTTTCCAGACTCTTTGGACCCTCGTGTGGGCACCCCATTGCCTACCAATACAGTGAGTACCAGCAGGCCGTACTGCCCTTCTAAGAAACATCCAGGCCGTAAGCCTTTCCAAGTCACTCTATGTGTTCAGAGAGTAGGGCAGTACACTGCACCCTTCCTTGGGAAAGCTAGATGTCCTCAGCACACCAACAGCTCCAGGGATTCTGTTCTCTCACGTCCTACATGCCATGGAGTCTGCCTCATTGTCCGATTTTGAGCTGCTCTTAGAAACACAATCTGCTTCGCCTTTCTTCCAGGAACTCACACCCAAGGACCCCATACCTACAGTAGAAAGGAGGCTTGCATCCTACTGCCACGAAACCACAGTTTTCCTGTTACACTGCAGGATTATAGAATAGGCTTTAGCCTATTCTAGCCCGATAGCCTACATAGAGCATTTCAAATTTGAGGGAGTTCGCTACATGGAGAACACTTTGTGAAGAAAAGTTGATTCAGGCAAGGGACCAGGGTAGAGCTAGAGTCTCTTTTGACTTGTTAGAAATCAGAAGACTTCAGGCTGATTGTTCACCTGCAAAGAAGACCTGATGGCACAAGCCTTGCTTTCCCATATTAAAAGCTCTTAGTCATGCTGCCCTGAAGCTACCTAAATAACTCTCTTTTTGACTGGCCTCTAGTCACTGTAGTTAGCCCTCTGGAACAAAAAGCAGTTTTCTCTAAAGAAACACGGTGCTTCCATAGTATGGGTGGGAGCTCATCCTGTCAGGCTCTAGAGCTAAAGGGAAACTTGACGTGAGTACTTGCCTCACGCTAAGGCCTGAAAAGCCCTGCTGAAGCGAAAGCGTGTTGCAGTTTCCATTAGCTAGTATTCGCAGTTCTGCTTTACTTTAACGTTTCTCCGCTTTTCCAGACACTTAGGACCCTCGTGTGGGCACCCCACTGCCTACAAATACAGTGAGTACCAGCAGGTTCCACTGCCCTTCTAAGAAACTTCCAGGCCGTAAGTCTTTCCAAGTCACTCTGCATTCAGAGAGCAGGGCAATACACTGCACCCTTCCTTGGGAACGCTAGATGTCCTCAGCACACCAACAGCTCCAGGGATTCTGTTCTCTCACGTCCTACATGCCATGGAAGTCTGCCTCATTGTCCTCATTTGAGCTGCACTTAGCAACACAATCTGCTTCACCTCTGTTCTAGGAACTCACACCCAAGGACCCCATACCTACAGTAGAAACGAGGCTTGCATTCCTACTGCAACGAAACCACTGTTTCCTGTTACACTGCAGGATTTTGAATAGGCTAAGGACCGATAGCCTACTCAAAGGGTTCCAAGGATGAGTGAGTTCGCTACATGCAGAACACTTTGGGAAGAAAAGTTGATTCAGGCAAGGGAACAGGGTGTAGCTAGAGTCTCTTTTGACTTGTTGGAAATCAGATGGGTTTAGACTTCGTGTTCACCACAAAAGATGACCTGATGGCACAAGCCTTGTTTCCCATATTAAAAGCTCTATTCAGGTTGCCCTGAAGCTACCTAAATACGTCTATTTCTGACTGGCCTCTAGTCACTGTAGTTACACTCTGGACGAAAAGGTTTCTCTAACGAAGCACGATGCTTCCATAGCATGGGTGGTAGCTCATCCCGTCAGGCTCTAGAGCTAAAGGGAAACTTGACGTCAGTACTTGCCTCACGCTAAGGCCTGAAGAGCCCTGCTGAAGCGAAAGCGTGTTGCAGTTTACATTAGCTCGTATTCGCAGTTCTGCTTTACTTTAACGTTTCTACGGTTTTCCAGACTCTTTGGACCCTCGTGTGGGCACCCCATTGCCTACCAATACAGTGAGTACCAGCAGGCCGTACTGCCCTTCTAAGAAACATCCAGGCCGTAAGCCTTTCCAAGTCCCTCTATGTGTTCAGAGAGTAGGGCAATACACTGCACCCTTCCTTGGGAAAGCTAGATGTCCTCAGCACACCAACAGCTCCAGGGATTCTGTTCTCTCACGTCCTACATGCCATGGAGTCTGCCTCATTGTCCGATTTTGAGCTGCTCTTAGAAACACAATCTGCTTCGCCTTTCTTCCAGGAACTCACACCCAAGGACCCCATACCTACAGTAGAAAGGAGGCTTGCATCCTACTGCAACGAAACCACAGTTTTCCTGTTACACTGCAGGATTATAGAATAGGATTTAGCCTATTCTAGCCCGATAGCCTACATAGAGCATTTCAAATTTGAGGGAGTTCGCTACATGGAGAACACTTTGTGAAGAAAAGTTGATTCAGGCAAGGGACCAGGGTAGAGCTAGAGTCTCTTTTGACTTGTTAGAAATCAGAAGACTTCAGGCTGATTGTTCACCTGCAAAGAAGACCTGATGGCACAAGCCTTGCTTTCCCATATTAAAAGCTCTTAGTCATGCTGCCCTGAAGCTACCTAAATAACTCTCTTTTTGACTGGCCTCTAGTCACTGTAGTTAGCCCTCTGGAACAAAAAGCAGTTTTCTCTAAAGAAACACGGTGCTTCCATAGTATGGGTGGGAGCTCATCCTGTCAGGCTCTAGAGCTAAAGGGAAACTTGACGTGAGTACCTGCCTCACGCTAAGGCCTGAAAAGCCCTGCTGAAGCGAAAGCGTGTTGCAGTTTCCATTAGCTAGTATTCGCAGTTCTGCTTTACTTTAACGTTTCTCCGCTTTTCCAGACACTTAGGACCCTCGTGTGGGCACCCCACTGCCTACAAATACAGTGAGTACCAGCAGGTTCCACTGCCCTTCAAAGAAACATCCAGGCCGTAAGCCTTTCCAAGTCACTCTATGTATTCAGAGACTAGGGCAATACACTGCACCCTTCCTTGGGAACGCTAGATGTCCTCAGCACACCAACAGCTCCAGGGATTCTGTTCTCTCACGTCCTACATGCCATGGAAGTCTGCCTCATTGTCCTCATTTGAGCTGCACTTAGCAACACAATCTGCTTCACCTCTGTTCTAGGAACTCACACCCAAGGACCCCATACCTACAGTAGAAACGAGGCTTGCATTCCTACTGCAACGAAACCACTGTTTCCTGTTACACTGCAGGATTTTGAATAGGCTAAGGACCGATAGCCTACTTAGAGTGTTCCAAGGATGAGTGAGTTCGCTACATGCAGAACACTTTGGGAAGAAAAGTTGATTCAGGCAAGGGAACAGGGTGTAGCTAGAGTCTCTTTTGACTTGTTGGAAATCAGATGGGTTTAGACTTCGTGTTCACCGCAAAAGATGACCTGATGGCACAAGCCTTGTTTCCCATATTAAAAGCTCTATTCATGCTGCCCTGAAGCTACCTAAATACGTCTATTTCTGACTGGCCTCTAGTCACTGTAGTTACACTCTGGACGAAAAGGTTTCTCTAACGAAGCACGATGCTTCCATAGCATGGGTGGTAGCTCATCCCGTCAGGCTCTAGAGCTAAAGGGAAACTTGACGTCAGTACTTGCCTCACGCTAAGGCCTGAAGAGCCCTGCTGAAGCGAAAGCGTGTTGCAGTTTACATTAGCTCGTATTCGCAGTTCTGCTTTACTTTAACGTTTCTACGGTTTTCCAGACTCTTTGGACCCTCGTGTGGGCACCCCATTGCCTACCAATACAGTGAGTACCAGCAGGCCGTACTGCCCTTCTAGGAAACATCCAGGCCGTAAGCCTTTCCAAGTCCCTCTATGTGTTCAGAGAGTAGGGCAATACACTGCACCCTTCCTTGGGAAAGCTAGATGTCCTCAGCACACCAACAGCTCCAGGGATTCTGTTCTCTCACGTCCTACATGCCATGGAGTCTGCCTCATTGTCCGATTTTGAGCTGCTCTTAGAAACACAATCTGCTTCGCCTTTCTTCCAGGAACTCACACCCAAGGACCCCATACCTACAGTAGAAAGGAGGCTTGCATCCTACTGCAACGAAACCACAGTTTTCCTGTTACACTGCAGGATTATAGAATAGGCTTTAGCCTATTCTAGCCCGATAGCCTACATAGAGCATTTCAAATTTGAGGGAGTTCGCTACATGGAGAACACTTTGTGAAGAAAAGTTGATTCAGGCAAGGGACCAGGGTAGAGCTAGAGTCTCTTTTGACTTGTTAGAAATCAGAAGACTTCAGGCTGATTGTTCACCTGCAAAGAAGACCTGATGGCACAAGCCTTGCTTTCCCATATTAAAAGCTCTTAGTCATGCTGCCCTGAAGCTACCTAAATAACTCTCTTTTTGACTGGCCTCTAGTCACTGTAGTTAGCCCTCTGGAACAAAAAGCAGTTTTCTCTAAAGAAACACGGTGCTTCCATAGTATGGGTGGGAGCTCATCCTGTCAGGCTCTAGAGCTAAAGGGAAACTTGACGTGAGTACCTGCCTCACGCTAAGGCCTGAAAAGCCCTGCTGAAGCGAAAGCGTGTTGCAGTTTCCATTAGCTAGTATTCGCAGTTCTGCTTTACTTTAACGTTTCTCCGCTTTTCCAGACACTTAGGACCCTCGTGTGGGCACCCCACTGCCTACAAATACAGTGAGTACCAGCAGGTTCCACTGCCCTTCAAAGAAACATCCAGGCCGTAAGCCTTTCCAAGTCACTCTATGTATTCAGAGACTAGGGCAATACACTGCACCCTTCCTTGGGAACGCTAGATGTCCTCAGCACACCAACAGCTCCAGGGATTCTGTTCTCTCACGTCCTACATGCCATGGAAGTCTGCCTCATTGTCCTCATTTGAGCTGCACTTAGCAACACAATCTGCTTCACCTCTGTTCTAGGAACTCACACTCAAGGACCCCATACCTACAGTAGAAACGAGGCTTGCATTCCTACTGCAACGAAACCACTGTTTCCTGTTACACTGCAGGATTTTGAATAGGCTAAGGACCGATAGCCTACTTAGAGTGTTCCAAGGATGAGTGAGTTCGCTACATGCAGAACACTTTGGGAAGAAAAGTTGATTCAGGCAAGGGAACAGGGTGTAGCTAGAGTCTCTTTTGACTTGTTGGAAATCAGATGGGTTTAGACTTCGTGTTCACCGCAAAAGATGACCTGATGGCACAAGCCTTGTTTCCCATATTAAAAGCTCTATTCATGCTGCCCTGAAGCTACCTAAATACGTCTATTTCTGACTGGCCTCTAGTCACTGTAGTTACACTCTGGACGAAAAGGTTTCTCTAACGAAGCACGATGCTTCCATAGCATGGGTGGTAGCTCATCCCGTCAGGCTCTAGAGCTAAAGGGAAACTTGACGTCAGTACTTGCCTCACGCTAAGGCCTGAAGAGCCCTGCTGAAGCGAAAGCGTGTTGCAGTTTCCATTAGCTCGTATTCGCAGTTCTGCTTTACTTTAACGTTTCTACGGTTTTCCAGACTCTTTGGACCCTCGTGTGGGCACCCCATTGCCTACCAATACAGTGAGTACCAGCAGGCCGTACTGCCCTTCTAAGAAACATCCAGGCCGTAAGCCTTTCCAAGTCCCTCTATGTGTTCAGAGAGTAGGGCAATACACTGCAACCTTCCTTGGGAAAGCTAGATGTCCTCAGCACACCAACAGCTCCAGGGATTCTGTTCTCTCACGTCCTACATGCCATGGAGTCTGCCTCATTGTCCGATTTTGAGCTGCTCTTAGAAACACAATCTGCTTCGCCTTTCTTCCAGGAACTCACACCCAAGGACCCCATACCTACAGTAGAAAGGAGGCTTGCATCCTACTGCAACGAAACCACAGTTTTCCTGTTACACTGCAGGATTTTAGAATAGGCTTTAGCCTATTCTAGCCCGATAGCCTACATAGAGCATTTCAAATTTGAGGGAGTTCGCTACATGGAGAACACTTTGTGAAGAAAAGTTGATTCAGGCAAGGGACCAGGGTAGAGCTAGAGTCTCTTTTGACTTGTTAGAAATCAGAAGACTTCAGGCTGATTGTTCACCTGCAATGAAGACCTGATGGCACAAGCCTTGCTTTCCCATATTAAAAGCTCTTAGTCATGCTGCCCTGAAGCTACCTAAATAACACTCTTTTTGACTGGCCTCTAGTCACTGTAGTTAGCCCTCTGGAACAAAAAGCAGTTTTCTCTAAAGAAACACGGTGCTTCCATAGTATGGGTGGGAGCTCATCCTGTCAGGCTCTAGAGCTAAAGGGAAACTTGACGTGAGTACTTGCCTCACGCTAAGGCCTGAAAAGCCCTGCTGAAGCGAAAGCGTGTTGCAGTTTCCATTAGCTAGTATTCGCAGTTCTGCTTTACTTTAACGTTTCTCCGCTTTTCCAGACACTTAGGACCCTCGTGTGGGCACCCCACTGCCTACAAATACAGTGAGTACCAGCAGGTTCCACTGCCCTTCTAAGAAACTTCCAGGCCGTAAGTCTTTCCAAGTCACTCTGCATTCAGAGAGCAGGGCAATACACTGCACCCTTCCTTGGGAAAGCTAGATGTCCTCAGCACACCAACAGCTCCAGGGATTCTGTTCTCTCACGTCCTACATGCCATGGAAGTCTGCCTCATTGTCCTCATTTGAGCTGCACTTAGCAACACAATCTGATTCGCCTTTCTTCTAGGAACTCACACTCAAGGACCCCATACCTACAGGAGAAAGGAGGCTTGCGTTCCTACTGCAACCAAAGCACAGTTGTTCCTGTTACACTGCAGTATTTTGAATAGGCTAAGGACCGATAGCCTACTTAGAGTGTTCCAAGGATGAGTGAGTTCGCTACATGCAGAACACTTTGGGAAGAAAAGTTGATTCAGGCAAGGGAACAGGGTGTAGCTAGAGTCTCTTTTGACTTGTTGGAAATCAGATGGGTTTAGACTTCGTGTTCACCGCAAAAGATGACCTGATGGCACAAGCCTTGTTTCCCATATTAAAAGCTCTATTCAGGTTGCCCTGAAGCTACCTAAATACGTCTATTTCTGACTGGCCTCTAGTCACTGTAGTTACACTCAGGACGAAAAGATTTCTCTAACGAAGCACGATGCTTCCATAGCATGGGTGGTAGCTCATCCCGTCAGGCTCTAGAGCTAAAGGGAAACTTGACGTCAGTACTTGCCTCACGCTAAGGCCTGAAGAGCCCTGCTGAAGCGAAAGCGTGTTGCAGTTTACATTAGCTCGTATTCGCAGTTCTGCTTTACTTTAACGTTTCTACGGTTTTCCAGACTCTTTGGACCCTCGTGTGGGCACCCCATTGCCTACCAATACAGTGAGTACCAGCAGGCCGTACTGCCCTTCTAAGAAACATCCAGGCCGTAAGCCTTTCCAAGTCCCTCTATGTGTTCAGAGAGTAGGGCAATACACTGCAACCTTCCTTGGGAAAGCTAGATGTCCTCAGCACACCAACAGCTCCAGGGATTCTGTTCTCTCACGTCCTACATGCCATGGAGTCTGCCTCATTGTCCGATTTTGAGCTGCTCTTAGAAACACAATCTGCTTCGCCTTTCTTCCAGGAACTCACACCCAAGGACCCCATACCTACAGTAGAAAGGAGGCTTGCATCCTACTGCCACGAAACCACAGTTTTCCTGTTACACTGCAGGATTATAGAATAGGCTTTAGCCTATTCTAGCCCGATAGCCTACATAGAGCATTTCAAATTTGAGGGAGTTCGCTACATGGAGAACACTTTGTGAAGAAAAGTTGATTCAGGCAAGGGACCAGGGTAGAGCTAGAGTCTCTTTTGACTTGTTAGAAATCAGAAGACTTCAGGCTGATTGTTCACCTGCAAAGAAGACCTGATGGCACAAGCCTTGCTTTCCCATATTAAAAGCTCTTAGTCATGCTGCCCTGAAGCTACCTAAATAACTCTCTTTTTGACTGGCCTCTAGTCACTGTAGTTAGCCCTCTGGAACAAAAAGCAGTTTTCTCTAAAGAAACACGGTGCTTCCATAGTATGGGTGGGAGCTCATCCTGTCAGGCTCTAGAGCTAAAGGGAAACTTGACGTGAGTACTTGCCTCACGCTAAGGCCTGAAAAGCCCTGCTGAAGCGAAAGTGTGTTGCAGTTTCCATTAGCTAGTATTCGCAGTTCTGCTTTACTTTAACGTTTCTCCGCTTTTCCAGACACTTAGGACCCTCGTGTGGGAACCCCACTGCCTACAAATACAGTGAGTACCAGCAGGTTCCACTGCCCTTCTAAGAAACTTCCAGGCCGTAAGTCTTTCCAAGTCACTCTGCATTCAGAGAGCAGGGCAATACACTGCACCCTTCCTTGGGAAAGCTAGATGTCCTCAGCACACCAACAGCTCCAGGGATTCTGTTCTCTCACGTCCTACATGCCATGGAAGTCTGCCTCATTGTCCTCATTTGAGCTGCACTTAGCAACACAATCTGATTCGCCTTTCTTCTAGGAACTCACACTCAAGGACCCCATACCTACAGGAGAAAGGAGGCTTGCGTTCCTACTGCAACCAAAGCACAGTTGTTCCTGTTACACTGCAGTATTTTGAATAGGCTAAGGACCGATAGCCTACTTAGAGTGTTCCAAGGATGAGTGAGTTCGCTACATGCAGAACACTTTGGGAAGAAAAGTTGATTCAGGCAAGGGAACAGGGTGTAGCTAGAGTCTCTTTTGACTTGTTGGAAATCAGATGGGTTTAGACTTCGTGTTCACCGCAAAAGATGACCTGATGGCACAAGCCTTGTTTCCCATATTAAAAGCTCTATTCAGGCTGCCCTGAAGCTACCTAAATACGTCTATTTCTGACTGGCCTCTAGTCACTGTAGTTACACTCAGGACGAAAAGATTTCTCTAACGAAGCACGATGCTTCCATAGCATGGGTGGTAGCTCATCCCGTCAGGCTCTAGAGCTAAAGGGAAACTTGACGTCAGTACTTGCCTCACGCTAAGGCCTGAAGAGCCCTGCTGAAGCGAAAGCGTGTTGCAGTTTACATTAGCTCGTATTCGCAGTTCTGCTTTACTTTAACGTTTCTACGGTTTTCCAGACTCTTTGGACCCTCGTGTGGGCACCCCATTGCCTACCAATACAGTGAGTACCAGCAGGCCGTACTGCCCTTCTAAGAAACATCCAGGCCGTAAGCCTTTCCAAGTCACTCTATGTGTTCAGAGAGTAGGGCAGTACACTGCACCCTTCCTTGGGAAAGCTAGATGTCCTCAGCACACCAACAGCTCCAGGGATTCTGTTCTCTCACGTCCTACATGCCATGGAGTCTGCCTCATTGTCCGATTTTGAGCTGCTCTTAGAAACACAATCTGCTTCGCCTTTCTTCCAGGAACTCACACCCAAGGACCCCATACCTACAGTAGAAAGGAGGCTTGCATCCTACTGCAACGAAACCACAGTTTTCCTGTTACACTGCAGGATTATAGAATAGGCTTTAGCCTATTCTAGCCCGATAGCCTACATAGAGCATTTCAAATTTGAGGGAGTTCGCTACATGGAGAACACTTTGTGAAGAAAAGTTGATTCAGGCAAGGGACCAGGGTAGAGCTAGAGTCTCTTTTGACTTGTTAGAAATCAGAAGACTTCAGGCTGATTGTTCACCTGCAAAGAAGACCTGATGGCACAAGCCTTGCTTTCCCATATTAAAAGCTCTTAGTCATGCTGCCCTGAAGCTACCTAAATAACTCTCTTTTTGACTGGCCTCTAGGCACTGTAGTTAGCCCTCTGGAACAAAAAGCAGTTTTCTCTAAAGAAACACGGTGCTTCCATAGTATGGGTGGGAGCTCATCCTGTCAGGCTCTAGAGCTAAAGGGAAACTTGACGTGAGTACCTGCCTCACGCTAAGGCCTGAAAAGCCCTGCTGAAGCGAAAGCGTGTTGCAGTTTCCATTAGCTAGTATTCGCAGTTCGGCTTTACTTTATCGTTTCTCCGCTTTTCCAGACACTTAGGACCCTCGTGTGGGCACCCCACTGCCTACAAATACAGTGAGTACCAGCAGGTTCCACTGCCCTTCTAAGAAACTTCCAGGCCGTAAGTCTTTCCAAGTCACTCTGCATTCAGAGAGCAGGGCAATACACTGCACCCTTCCTTGGGAAAGCTAGATGTCCTCAGCACACCAACAGCTCCAGGGATTCTGTTCTCTCACGTCCTACATGCCATGGAAGTCTGCCTCATTGTCCTCATTTGAGCTGCACTTAGCAACACAATCTGATTCGCCTTTCTTCTAGGAACTCACACTCAAGGACCCCATACCTACAGGAGAAAGGAGGCTTGCATTCCTTCTGCAACCAAAGCACAGTTGTTCCTGTTACCCTGCAGGATTTTAGAATAGACTAAGGACCGATAGCCTACATAGAGCATTTGAAATTTGAGGCAGTTCGCTACATGGAGAACACTTTGTGAAGAAAAGTTGATTCAGGCAAGGGACCAGGGTAGAGCTAGAGTCTCTTTTGACTTGTTGGAAATCAGAAGGGTTTAGACTTCGTGTTCACCGCAAAAGATGACCTGATGGCACAAGCCTTGTTTCCCATATTAAAAGCTCTATTCAGGCTGCCCTGAAGCTACCTAAATACGTCTATTTCTGACTGGCCTCTAGTCACTGTAGTTACACTCTGGACGAAAAGGTTTCTCTAACGAAGCACGATGCTTCCATAGCATGGGTGGTAGCTCATCCCGTCAGGCTCTAGAGCTAAAGGGAAACTTGACGTCAGTACTTGCCTCACGCTAAGGCCTGAAGAGCCCTGCTGAAGCGAAAGCGTGTTGCAGTTTCCATTAGCTCGTATTCGCAGTTCTGCTTTACTTTAACGTTTCTACGGTTTTCCAGACTCTTTGGACCCTCGTGTGGGCACCCCATTGCCTACCAATACAGTGAGTACCAGCAGGCCGTACTGCCCTTCTAAGAAACATCCAGGCCGTAAGCCTTTCCAAGTCCCTCTATGTGTTCAGAGAGTAGGGCAATACACTGCACCCTTCCTTGGGAAAGCTAGATGTCCTCAGCACACCAACAGCTCCAGGGATTCTGTTCTCTCACGTCCTACATGCCATGGAGTCTGCCTCATTGTCCGATTTTGAGCTGCTCTTAGAAACACAATCTGCTTCGCCTTTCTTCCAGGAACTCACACCCAAGGACCCCATACCTACAGTAGAAAGGAGGCTTGCATCCTACTGCAACGAAACCACAGTTTTCCTGTTACACTGCAGGATTTTAGAATAGGCTTTAGCCTATTCTAGCCCGATAGCCTACATAGAGCATTTCAAATTTGAGGGAGTTCGCTATATGTAGAACACTTTGTGAAGAAAAGTTGATTCAGGCAAGGGACCAGGGTAGAGCTAGAGTCTCTTTTGACTTGTTAGAAATCAGAAGACTTCAGGCTGATTGTTCACCGGCAAAGAAGACCTGATGGCACAAGCCTTGCTTTCCCATATTAAAAGCTCTTAGTCATGCTGCCCTGAAGCTACCTAAATAACTCTCTTTTTGACTGGCCTCTAGTCACTGTAGTTAGCCCTCTGGAACAAAAAGCAGTTTTCTCTAAAGAAACACGGTGCTTCCATAGTATGGGTGGGAGCTCATCCTGTCAGGCTCTAGAGCTAAAGGGAAACTTGACGTGAGTACCTGCCTCACGCTAAGGCCTGAAAAGCCCTGCTGAAGCGAAAGCGTGTTGCAGTTTCCATTAGCTAGTATTCGCAGTTCTGCTTTACTTTAACGTTTCTCCGCTTTTCCAGACACTTAGGACCCTCGTGTGGGCACCCCACTGCCTACAAATACAGTGAGTACCAGCAGGTTCCACTGCCCTTCTAAGAAACTTCCAGGCCGTAAGTCTTTCCAAGTCACTCTGCATTCAGAGAGCAGGGCAATACACTGCACCCTTCCTTGGGAAAGCTAGATGTCCTCAGCACACCAACAGCTCCAGGGATTCTGTTCTCTCACGTCCTACATGCCATGGAAGTCTGCCTCATTGTCCTCATTTGAGCTGCACTTAGCAACACAATCTGATTCGCCTTTCTTCTAGGAACTCACACTCAAGGACCCCATACCTACAGGAGAAAGGAGGCTTGCATTCCTTCTGCAACCAAAGCACAGTTGTTCCTGTTACCCTGCAGGATTTTAGAATAGACTAAGGACCGATAGCCTACATAGAGCATTTCAAATTTGAGGCAGTTCGCTACATGGAGAACACTTTGTGAAGAAAAGTTGATTCAGGCAAGGGACAAGGGTAGAGCTAGAGTCTCTTTTGACTTGTTAGAAATCAGAAGGCTTCAGGCTGATGGTTCACCGGCAAAGAAACCTGATGGCACGAGCCTTGCTTTCCCTTCTTAAAAGCTCTTAGTCATGCTGCCCTGAAGCTACCTAAATAAC
Source organism: Eubalaena glacialis (assembly GCF_028564815.1). Lineage (NCBI taxonomy): Eukaryota > Metazoa > Chordata > Mammalia > Artiodactyla > Balaenidae > Eubalaena > Eubalaena glacialis. Next base: position 41,262,592 of record NC_083735.1, on the reverse strand, counting down.
TCTCTTTTTGACTGGCCTCTAGTCACTGTAGTTAGCCCTCTGGAACAAAAAGCAGTTTTCTCTAAGGAAACACGGTGCTTCCATAGTATGGGTGGGAGCTCATCTTATCAGGCTCTAGAGCTAAAGGGAGACTTGACGTGAGTACTTGCCTCACGCTAAGGCCTGAGGAGCCCTGCTGAAGCGAAAGCGTGTTGCAGTTTGCATCAGCTCGTATTCGAAGTTCTGCTTTACTTTAACGTTTCTACACATTTCCAGACACTTAGGAACCTCGTGTGGGCACCCCATTGCCTACAAATACAGTGAGTAGCAGCAGGCTCCATTGCCCTTCAAAGAAACATCCAGGCCGTAAGCCTTTCCAAGTCACTCTATGTATTCAGAGACTAGGGCAATACACTGCACCCTTCCTTGGGAACGCTAGATGTCCTCAGCACACCAACAGCTCCAGGGATTCTGTTCTCTCACGTCCTACATGCCATGGAAGTCTGCCTCATTGTCCTCATTTGAGCTGCACTTAGCAACACAATCTGCTTCACCTCTGTTCTAGGAACTCACACCCAAGGACCCCATACCTACAGTAGAAACGAGGCTTGCATTCCTACTGCAACGAAACCACTGTTTCCTGTTACACTGCAGGATTTTGAATAGGCTAAGGACCGATAGCCTACTCAAAGTGTTCCAAGGATGAGTGAGTTCGCTACATGCAGAACACTTTGGGAAGTAATGTTGATTCAGGCAAGGGAACAGGGTGTAGCTAGAGTCTCTTTTGACTTGGAAATCAGAAGGGTTTAGACTTCGTGTTCACCGCAAAAGATGACCTGATGGCACAAGTCTTGTTTCCCATATTAAAAGCTCTATTCAGGCTGCCCTGAAGCTACCTAAATACGTCTATTTCTGACTGGCCTCTAGTCACTGTAGTTACACTCTGGACGAAAAGGTTTCTCTAACGAAGCACGATGCTTCCATAGCATGGGTGGTAGCTCATCCCGTCAGGCTCTAGAGCTAAAGGGAAACTTGACGTCAGTACTTGCCTCACGCTAAGGCCTGAAGAGCCCTGCTGAAGCGAAAGCGTGTTGCAGTTTACATTAGTTCGTATTCGCAGTTCTGCTTTACTTTAACGTTTCTACGGTTTTCCAGACTCTTTGGACCCTCGTGTGGGCACCCCATTGCCTACCAATACAGTGAGAACCGGCAGGCCGTACTGCCCTTCTAAGAAACATCCAGGCCGTAAGCCTTTCCAAGTCACTCTATGTGTTCAGAGAGTAGGGCAATACACTGCACCCTTCCTTGGGAAAGCTAGATGTCCTCAGCACACCAACAGCTCCAGGGATTCTGTTCTCTCACGTCCTACATGCCATGGAGTCTGCCTCATTGTCCGATTTTGAGCTGCTCTTAGAAACACAATCTGCTTCGCCTTTCTTCCAGGAACTCACACCCAAGGACCCCATACCTACAGTAGAAAGGAGGCTTGCATCCTACTGCAACGAAACCACAGTTTTCCTGTTACACTGCAGGATTTTAGAATAGGCTTTAGCCTATTCTAGCCCGATAGCCTACATAGAGCATTTCAAATTTGAGGGAGTTCGCTACATGGAGAACACTTTGTGAAGAAAAGTTGATTCAGGCAAGGGACCAGGGTAGAGCTAGAGTCTCTTTTGACTTGTTAGAAATCAGAAGACTTCAGGCTGATTGTTCACCGGCAAAGAAGACCTGATGGCACAAGCCTTGCTTTCCCATATTAAAAGCTCTTAGTCATGCTGCCCTGAAGCTACCTAAATAACTCTCTTTTTGACTGGCCTCTAGTCACTGTAGTTAGCCCTCTGGAACAAAAAGCAGTTTTCTCTAAAGAAACACGGTGCTTCCATAGTATGGGTGGGAGCTCATCCTGTCAGGCTCTAGAGCTAAAGGGAAACTTGACGTGAGTACTTGCCTCACGCTAAGGCCTGAAAAGCCCTGCTGAAGCGAAAGCGTGTTGCAGTTTCCATTAGCTAGTATTCGCAGTTCTGCTTTACTTTAACGTTTCTCCGCTTTTCCAGACACTTAGGACCCTCGTGTGGGCACCCCACTGCCTACAAATACAGTGAGTACCAGCAGGTTCCACTGCCCTTCTAAGAAACTTCCAGGCCGTAAGTCTTTCCAAGTCACTCTGCATTCAGAGAGCAGGGCAATACACTGCACCCTTCCTTGGGAAAGCTAGATGTCCTCAGCACACCAACAGCTCCAGGGATTCTGTTCTCTCACGTCCTACATGCCATGGAAGTCTGCCTCATTGTCCTCATTTGAGCTGCACTTAGCAACACAATCTGATTCGCCTTTCTTCTAGGAACTCACACTCAAGGACCCCATACCTACAGGAGAAAGGAGGCTTGCGTTCCTACTGCAACCAAAGCACAGTTGTTCCTGTTACACTGCAGTATTTTGAATAGGCTAAGGACCGATAGCCTACTTAGAGTGTTCCAAGGATGAGTGAGTTCGCTACATGCAGAACACTTTGGGAAGAAAAGTTGATTCAGGCAAGGGAACAGGGTGTAGCTAGAGTCTCTTTTGACTTGTTGGAAATCAGATGGGTTTAGACTTCGTGTTCACCGCAAAAGATGACCTGATGGCACAAGCCTTGTTTCCCATATTAAAAGCTCTATTCAGGTTGCCCTGAAGCTACCTAAATACGTCTATTTCTGACTGGCCTCTAGTCACTGTAGTTACACTCAGGACGAAAAGATTTCTCTAACGAAGCACGATGCTTCCATAGCATGGGTGATAGCTCATCCCGTCAGGCTCTAGAGCTAAAGGGAAACTTGACGTCAGTAATTGCCTCACGCTAAGGCCTGAAGAGCCCTGCTGAAGCGAAAGCGTGTTGCAGTTTACATTAGCTCGTATTCGCAGTTCTGCTTTACTTTAACGTTTCTACGGTTTTCCAGACTCTTTGGACCCTCTGTGGGCACCCCATTGCCTACCAATACAGTGAGTACCAGCAGGCCGTACTGCCCTTCTAAGAAACATCCAGGCCGTAAGCCTTTCCAAGTCCCTCTATGTGTTCAGAGAGTAGGGCAATACACTGCACCCTTCCTTGGGAAAGCTAGATGTCCTCAGCACACCAACAGCTCCAGGGATTCTGTTCTCTCACGTCCTACATGCCATGGAGTCTGCCTCATTGTCCGATTTTGAGCTGCTCTTAGAAACACAATCTGCTTCGCCTTTCTTCCAGGAACTCACACCCAAGGACCCCATACCTACAGTAGAAAGGAGGCTTGCATCCTACTGCAACGAAACCACAGTTTTCCTGTTACACTGCAGGATTATAGAATAGGCTTTAGCCTATTCTAGCCCGATAGCCTACATAGAGCATTTCAAATTTGAGGGAGTTCGCTACATGCAGAACACTTTGGGAAGTAATGTTGATTCAGGCAAGGGAACAGGGTGTAGCTAGAGTCTCTTTTGACTTGGAAATCAGAAGGGTTTAGACTTCGTGTTCACCGCAAAAGATGACCTGATGGCACAAGCCTTGTTTCCCATATTAAAAGCTCTATTCAGGCTGCCCTGAAGCTACCTAAATACGTCTATTTCTGACTGGCCTCTAGTCACTGTAGTTACACTCTGGACGAAAAGGTTTCTCTAACGAAGCACGATGCTTCCATAGCATGGGTGGTAGCTCATCCCGTCAGGCTCTAGAGCTAAAGGGAAACTTGACGTCAGTACTTGCCTCACGCTAAGGCCTGAAGAGCCCTGCTGAAGCGAAAGCGTGTTGCAGTTTACATTAGTTCGTATTCGCAGTTCTGCTTTACTTTAACGTGTCTACGGTTTTCCAGACTCTTTGGACCCTCGTGTGGGCACCCCATTGCCTACCAATACAGTGAGAACCAGCAGGCCGTACTGCCCTTCTAAGAAACATCCAGGCCGTAAGCCTTTCCAAGTCACTCTATGTGTTCAGAGAGTAGGGCAATACACTGCACCCTTCCTTGGGAAAGCTAGATGTCCTCAGCACACCAACAGCTCCAGGGATTCTGTTCTCTCACGTCCTACATGCCATGGAGTCTGCCTCATTGTCCGATTTTGAGCTGCTCTTAGAAACACAATCTGCTTCGCCTTTCTTCCAGGAACTCACACCCAAGGACCCCATACCTACAGTAGAAAGGAGGCTTGCATCCTACTGCAACGAAACCACAGTTTTCCTGTTACACTGCAGGATTTTAGAATAGGCTTTAGCCTATTCTAGCCCGATAGCCTACATAGAGCATTTCAAATTTGAGGGAGTTCGCTACATGGAGAACACTTTGTGAAGAAAAGTTGATTCAGGCAAGGGACCAGGGTAGAGCTAGAGTCTCTTTTGACTTGTTAGAAATCAGAAGACTTCAGGCTGATTGTTCACCGGCAAAGAAGACCTGATGGCACAAGCCTTGCTTTCCCATATTAAAAGCTCTTAGTCATGCTGCCCTGAAGCTACCTAAATAACTCTCTTTTTGACTGGCCTCTAGTCACTGTAGTTAGCCCTCTGGAACAAAAAGCAGTTTTCTCTAAAGAAACACGGTGCTTCCATAGTATGGGTGGGAGCTCATCCTGTCAGGCTCTAGAGCTAAAGGGAAACTTGACGTGAGTACTTGCCTCACGCTAAGGCCTGAAAAGCCCTGCTGAAGCGAAAGCGTGTTGCAGTTTCCATTAGCTAGTATTCGCAGTTCTGCTTTACTTTAACGTTTCTCCGCTTTTCCAGACACTTAGGACCCTCGTGTGGGCACCCCACTGCCTACAAATACAGTGAGTACCAGCAGGTTCCACTGCCCTTCTAAGAAACTTCCAGGCCGTAAGTCTTTCCAAGTCACTCTGCATTCAGAGAGCAGGGCAATACACTGCACCCTTCCTTGGGAAAGCTAGATGTCCTCAGCACACCAACAGCTCCAGGGATTCTGTTCTCTCACGTCCTACATGCCATGGAAGTCTGCCTCATTGTCCTCATTTGAGCTGCACTTAGCAACACAATCTGATTCGCCTTTCTTCTAGGAACTCACACTCAAGGACCCCATACCTACAGGAGAAAGGAGGCTTGCGTTCCTACTGCAACCAAAGCACAGTTGTTCCTGTTACACTGCAGTATTTTGAATAGGCTAAGGACCGATAGCCTACTTAGAGTGTTCCAAGGATGAGTGAGTTCGCTACATGCAGAACACTTTGGGAAGAAAAGTTGATTCAGGCAAGGGAACAGGGTGTAGCTAGAGTCTCTTTTGACTTGTTGGAAATCAGATGGGTTTAGACTTCGTGTTCACCGCAAAAGATGACCTGATGGCACAAGCCTTGTTTCCCATATTAAAAGCTCTATTCAGGTTGCCCTGAAGCTACCTAAATACGTCTATTTCTGACTGGCCTCTAGTCACTGTAGTTACACTCAGGACGAAAAGATTTCTCTAACGAAGCACGATGCTTCCATAGCATGGGTGATAGCTCATCCCGACAGGCTCTAGAGCTAAAGGGAAACTTGACGTCAGTACTTGCCTCACGCTAAGGCCTGAAGAGCCCTGCTGAAGCGAAAGCGTGTTGCAGTTTACATTAGCTCGTATTCGCAGTTCTGCTTTACTTTAACGTTTCTACGGTTTTCCAGACTCTTTGGACCCTCTGTGGGCACCCCATTGCCTACCAATACAGTGAGTACCAGCAGGCCGTACTGCCCTTCTAAGAAACATCCAGGCCGTAAGCCTTTCCAAGTCACTCTATGTGTTCAGAGAGTAGGGCAATACACTGCACCCTTCCTTGGGAAAGCTAGATGTCCTCAGCACACCAACAGCTCCAGGGATTCTGTTCTCTCACGTCCTACATGCCATGGAGTCTGCCTCATTGTCCGATTTTGAGCTGCTCTTAGAAACACAATCTGCTTCGCTATTCTTCCAGGAACTCACACCCAAGGACCCCATACCTACAGTAGAAAGGAGGCTTGCATCCTACTGCAACGAAACCACAGTTTTCCTGTTACACTGCAGGATTATAGAATAGGCTTTAGCCTATTCTAGCCCGATAGCCTACATAGAGCATTTCAAATTTGAGGGAGTTCGCTACATGGAGAACACTTTGTGAAGAAAAGTTGATTCAGGCAAGGGACCAGGGTAGAGCTAGAGTCTCTTTTGACTTGTTAGAAATCAGAAGACTTCAGGCTGATTGTTCACCTGCAAAGAAGACCTGATGGCACAAGCCTTGCTTTCCCATATTAAAAGCTCTTAGTCATGCTGCCCTGAAGCTACCTAAATAACTCTCTTTTTGACTGGCCTCTAGTCACTGTAGTTAGCCCTCTGGAACAAAAAGGAGTTTTCTCTAAAGAAACACGGTGCTTCCATAGTATGGGTGGGAGCTCATCCTGTCAGGCTCTAGAGCTAAAGGGAAACTTGACGTGAGTACTTGCCTCACGCTAAGGCCTGAAAAGCCCTGCTGAAACGAAAGCGTGTTGCAGTTTCCATTAGCTAGTATTCGCAGTTCTGCTTTACTTTAACGTTTCTCCGCTTTTCCAGACACTTAGGACCCTCGTGTGGGCACCCCACTGCCTACAAATACAGTGAGTACCAGCAGGTTCCACTGCCCTTCTAAGAAACTTCCAGGCCGTAAGTCTTTCCAAGTCACTCTGCATTCAGAGAGCAGGGCAATACACTGCACCCTTCCTTGGGAACGCTAGATGTCCTCAGCACACCAACAGCTCCAGGGATTCTGTTCTCTCACGTCCTACATGCCATGGAAGTCTGCCTCATTGTCCTCATTTGAGCTGCACTTAGCAACACAATCTGCTTCACCTCTGTTCTAGGAACTCACACCCAAGGACCCCATACCTACAGTAGAAACGAGGCTTGCATTCCTACTGCAACGAAACCACTGTTTCATGTTACACTGCAGGATTTTGAATAGGCTAAGGACCGATAGCCTACTCAAAGTGTTCCAAGGATGAGTGAGTTCGCTACATGCAGAACACTTTGGGAAGTAATGTTGATTCAGGCAAGGGAACAGGGTGTAGCTAGAGTCTCTTTTGACTTGTTGGAAATCAGAAGGGTTTAGACTTCGTGTTCACCGCAAAAGATGACCTGATGGCACAAGCCTTGTTTCCCATATTAAAAGCTCTATTCAGGCTGCCCTGAAGCTACCTAAATACGTCTATTTCTGACTGGCCTCTAGTCACTGTAGTTACACTCTGGACGAAAAGGTTTCTCTAACGAAGCACGATGCTTCCATAGCATGGGTGGTAGCTCATCCCGTCAGGCTCTAGAGCTAAAGGGAAACTTGACGTCAGTACTTGCCTCACGCTAAGGCCTGAAGAGCCCTGCTGAAGCGAAAGCGTGTTGCAGTTTACATTAGCTCGTATTCGCAGTTCTGCTTTACTTTAACGTTTCTACGGTTTTCCAGACTCTTTGGACCCTCGTGTGGGCACCCCATTGCCTACCAATACAGTGAGTACCAGCAGGCCGTACTGCCCTTCTAAGAAACATCCAGGCCGTAAGCCTTTCCAAGTCCCTCTATGTGTTCAGAGAGTAGGGCAATACACTGCACCCTTCCTTGGGAAAGCTAGATGTCCTCAGCACACCAACAGCTCCAGGGATTCTGTTCTCTCACGTCCTACATGCCATGGAGTCTGCCTCATTGTCCGATTTTGAGCTGCTCTTAGAAACACAATCTGCTTCGCCTTTCTTCCAGGAACTCACACCCAAGGACCCCATACCTACAGTAGAAAGGAGGCTTGCATCCTACTGCAACGAAACCACAGTTTTCCTGTTACACTGCAGGATTTTAGAATAGGCTTTAGCCTATTCTAGCCCGATAGCCTACATAGAGCATTTCAAATTTGAGGGAGTTCGCTACATGGAGAACACTTTGTGAAGAAAAGTTGATTCAGGCAAGGGACCAGGGTAGAGCTAGAGTCTCTTTTGACTTGTTAGAAATCAGAAGACTTCAGGCTGATTGTTCACCGGCAAAGAAGACCTGATGGCACAAGCCTTGCTTTCCCATATTAAAAGCTCTTAGTCATGCTGCCCTGAAGCTACCTAAATAACTCTCTTTTTGACTGGCCTCTAGTCACTGTAGTTAGCCCTCTGGAACAAAAAGCAGTTTTCTCTAAAGAAACACGGTGCTTCCATAGTATGGGTGGGAGCTCATCCTGTCAGGCTCTAGAGCTAAAGGGAAACTTGACGTGAGTACTTGCCTCACGCTAAGGCCTGAAAAGCCCTGCTGAAGCGAAAGCGTGTTGCAGTTTCCATTAGCTAGTATTCGCAGTTCTGCTTTACTTTAACGTTTCTCCGCTTTTCCAGACACTTAGGACCCTCGTGTGGGCACCCCACTGCCTACAAATACAGTGAGTACCAGCAGGTTCCACTGCCCTTCTAAGAAACTTCCAGGCCGTAAGTCTTTCCAAGTCACTCTGCATTCAGAGAGCAGGGCAATACACTGCACCCTTCCTTGGGAAAGCTAGATGTCCTCAGCACACCAACAGCTCCAGGGATTCTGTTCTCTCACGTCCTACATGCCATGGAAGTCTGCCTCATTGTCCTCATTTGAGCTGCACTTAGCAACACAATCTGATTCGCCTTTCTTCTAGGAACTCACACTCAAGGACCCCATACCTACAGGAGAAAGGAGGCTTGCGTTCCTACTGCAACCAAAGCACAGTTGTTCCTGTTACACTGCAGTATTTTGAATAGGCTAAGGACCGATAGCCTACTTAGAGTGTTCCAAGGATGAGTGAGTTCGCTACATGCAGAACACTTTGGGAAGAAAAGTTGATTCAGGCAAGGGAACAGGGTGTAGCTAGAGTCTCTTTTGACTTGTTGGAAATCAGATGGGTTTAGACTTCGTGTTCACCGCAAAAGATGACCTGATGGCACAAGCCTTGTTTCCCATATTAAAAGCTCTATTCAGGTTGCCCTGAAGCTACCTAAATACGTCTATTTCTGACTGGCCTCTAGTCACTGTAGTTACACTCAGGACGAAAAGATTTCTCTAACGAAGCACGATGCTTCCATAGCATGGGTGATAGCTCATCCCGACAGGCTCTAGAGCTAAAGGGAAACTTGACGTCAGTACTTGCCTCACGCTAAGGCCTGAAGAGCCCTGCTGAAGCGAAAGCGTGTTGCAGTTTACATTAGCTCGTATTCGCAGTTCTGCTTTACTTTAACGTTTCTACGGTTTTCCAGACTCTTTGGACCCTCTGTGGGCACCCCATTGCCTACCAATACAGTGAGTACCAGCAGGCCGTACTGCCCTTCTAAGAAACATCCAGGCCGTAAGCCTTTCCAAGTCACTCTATGTGTTCAGAGAGTAGGGCAATACACTGCACCCTTCCTTGGGAAAGCTAGATGTCCTCAGCACACCAACAGCTCCAGGGATTCTGTTCTCTCACGTCCTACATGCCATGGAGTCTGCCTCATTGTCCGATTTTGAGCTGCTCTTAGAAACACAATCTGCTTCGCTTTTCTTCCAGGAACTCACACCCAAGGACCCCATACCTACAGTAGAAAGGAGGCTTGCATCCTACTGCAACGAAACCACAGTTTTCCTGTTACACTGCAGGATTATAGAATAGGCTTTAGCCTATTCTAGCCCGATAGCCTACATAGAGCATTTCAAATTTGAGGGAGTTCGCTACATGGAGAACACTTTGTGAAGAAAAGTTGATTCAGGCAAGGGACCAGGGTAGAGCTAGAGTCTCTTTTGACTTGTTAGAAATCAGAAGACTTCAGGCTGATTGTTCACCTGCAAAGAAGACCTGATGGCACAAGCCTTGCTTTCCCATATTAAAAGCTCTTAGTCATGCTGCCCTGAAGCTACCTAAATAACTCTCTTTTTGACTGGCCTCTAGTCACTGTAGTTAGCCCTCTGGAACAAAAAGGAGTTTTCTCTAAAGAAACACGGTGCTTCCATAGTATGGGTGGGAGCTCATCCTGTGAGGCTCTAGAGCTAAAGGGAAACTTGACGTGAGTACTTGCCTCACGCTAAGGCCTGAAAAGCCCTGCTGAAACGAAAGCGTGTTGCAGTTTCCATTAGCTAGTATTCGCAGTTCTGCTTTACTTTAACGTTTCTCCGCTTTTCCAGACACTTAGGACCCTCGTGTGGGCACCCCACTGCCTACAAATACAGTGAGTACCAGCAGGTTCCACTGCCCTTCTAAGAAACTTCCAGGCCGTAAGTCTTTCCAAGTCACTCTGCATTCAGAGAGCAGGGCAATACACTGCACCCTTCCTTGGGAACGCTAGATGTCCTCAGCACACCAACAGCTCCAGGGATTCTGTTCTCTCACGTCCTACATGCCATGGAAGTCTGCCTCATTGTCCTCATTTGAGCTGCACTTAGCAACACAATCTGCTTCACCTCTGTTCTAGGAACTCACACCCAAGGACCCCATACCTACAGTAGAAACGAGGCTTGCATTCCTACTGCAACGAAACCACTGTTTCCTGTTACACTGCAGGATTTTGAATAGGCTAAGGACCGATAGCCTACTCAAAGTGTTCCAAGGATGAGTGAGTTCGCTACATGCAGAACACTTTGGGAAGTAATGTTGATTCAGGCAAGGGAACAGGGTGTAGCTAGAGTCTCTTTTGACTTGTTGGAAATCAGAAGGGTTTAGACTTCGTGTTCACCGCAAAAGATGACCTGATGGCACAAGCCTTGTTTCCCATATTAAAAGCTCTATTCAGGCTGCCCTGAAGCTACCTAAATACGTCTATTTCTGACTGGCCTCTAGTCACTGTAGTTACACTCTGGACGAAAAGGTTTCTCTAACGAAGCACGATGCTTCCATAGCATGGGTGGTAGCTCATCCCGTCAGGCTCTAGAGCTAAAGGGAAACTTGACGTCAGTACTTGCCTCACGCTAAGGCCTGAAGAGCCCTGCTGAAGCGAAAGCGTGTTGCAGTTTACATTAGCTCGTATTCGCAGTTCTGCTTTACTTTAACGTTTCTACGGTTTTCCAGACTCTTTGGACCCTCGTGTGGGCACCCCATTGCCTACCAATACAGTGAGTACCAGCAGGCCGTACTGCCCTTCTAAGAAACATCCAGGCCGTAAGCCTTTCCAAGTCCCTCTATGTGTTCAGAGAGTAGGGCAATACACTGCACCCTTCCTTGGGAAAGCTAGATGTCCTCAGCACACCAACAGCTCCAGGGATTCTGTTCTCTCACGTCCTACATGCCATGGAGTCTGCCTCATTGTCCGATTTTGAGCTGCTCTTAGAAACACAATCTGCTTCGCTATTCTTCCAGGAACTCACACCCAAGGACCCCATACCTACAGTAGAAAGGAGGCTTGCATCCTACTGCAACGAAACCACAGTTTTCCTGTTACACTGCAGGATTATAGAATAGGCTTTAGCCTATTCTAGCCCGATAGCCTACATAGAGCATTTCAAATTTGAGGGAGTTCGCTACATGGAGAACACTTTGTGAAGAAAAGTTGATTCAGGCAAGGGACCAGGGTAGAGCTAGAGTCTCTTTTGACTTGTTAGAAATCAGAAGACTTCAGGCTGATTGTTCACCTGCAAAGAAGACCTGATGGCACAAGCCTTGCTTTCCCATATTAAAAGCTCTTAGTCATGCTGCCCTGAAGCTACCTAAATAACTCTCTTTTTGACTGGCCTCTAGTCACTGTAGTTAGCCCTCTGGAACAAAAAGGAGTTTTCTCTAAAGAAACACGGTGCTTCCATAGTATGGGTGGGAGCTCATCCTGTCAGGCTCTAGAGCTAAAGGGAAACTTGACGTGAGTACTTGCCTCACGCTAAGGCCTGAAAAGCCCTGCTGAAACGAAAGCGTGTTGCAGTTTCCATTAGCTAGTATTCGCAGTTCTGCTTTACTTTAACGTTTCTCCGCTTTTCCAGACACTTAGGACCCTCGTGTGGGCACCCCACTGCCTACAAATACAGTGAGTACCAGCAGGTTCCACTGCCCTTCTAAGAAACTTCCAGGCCGTAAGTCTTTCCAAGTCACTCTGCATTCAGAGAGCAGGGCAATACACTGCACCCTTCCTTGGGAACGCTAGATGTCCTCAGCACACCAACAGCTCCAGGGATTCTGTTCTCTCACGTCCTACATGCCATGGAAGTCTGCCTCATTGTCCTCATTTGAGCTGCACTTAGCAACACAATCTGCTTCACCTCTGTTCTAGGAACTCACACCCAAGGACCCCATACCTACAGTAGAAACGAGGCTTGCATTCCTACTGCAACGAAACCACTGTTTCATGTTACACTGCAGGATTTTGAATAGGCTAAGGACCGATAGCCTACTCAAAGTGTTCCAAGGATGAGTGAGTTCGCTACATGCAGAACACTTTGGGAAGTAATGTTGATTCAGGCAAGGGAACAGGGTGTAGCTAGAGTCTCTTTTGACTTGTTGGAAATCAGAAGGGTTTAGACTTCGTGTTCACCGCAAAAGATGACCTGATGGCACAAGCCTTGTTTCCCATATTAAAAGCTCTATTCAGGCTGCCCTGAAGCTACCTAAATACGTCTATTTCTGACTGGCCTCTAGTCACTGTAGTTACACTCTGGACGAAAAGGTTTCTCTAACGAAGCACGATGCTTCCATAGCATGGGTGGTAGCTCATCCCGTCAGGCTCTAGAGCTAAAGGGAAACTTGACGTCAGTACTTGCCTCACGCTAAGGCCTGAAGAGCCCTGCTGAAGCGAAAGCGTGTTGCAGTTTACATTAGCTCGTATTCGCAGTTCTGCTTTACTTTAACGTTTCTACGGTTTTCCAGACTCTTTGGACCCTCGTGTGGGCACCCCATTGCCTACCAATACAGTGAGTACCAGCAGGCCGTACTGCCCTTCTAAGAAACATCCAGGCCGTAAGCCTTTCCAAGTCCCTCTATGTGTTCAGAGAGTAGGGCAATACACTGCACCCTTCCTTGGGAAAGCTAGATGTCCTCAGCACACCAACAGCTCCAGGGATTCTGTTCTCTCACGTCCTACATGCCATGGAGTCTGCCTCATTGTCCGATTTTGAGCTGCTCTTAGAAACACAATCTGCTTCGCCTTTCTTCCAGGAACTCACACCCAAGGACCCCATACCTACAGTAGAAAGGAGGCTTGCATCCTACTGCAACGAAACCACAGTTTTCCTGTTACACTGCAGGATTTTAGAATAGGCTTTAGCCTATTCTAGCCCGATAGCCTACATAGAGCATTTCAAATTTGAGGGAGTTCGCTACATGGAGAACACTTTGTGAAGAAAAGTTGATTCAGGCAAGGGACCAGGGTAGAGCTAGAGTCTCTTTTGACTTGTTAGAAATCAGAAGACTTCAGGCTGATTGTTCACCGGCAAAGAAGACCTGATGGCACAAGCCTTGCTTTCCCATATTAAAAGCTCTTAGTCATGCTGCCCTGAAGCTACCTAAATAACTCTCTTTTTGACTGGCCTCTAGTCACTGTAGTTAGCCCTCTGGAACAAAAAGCAGTTTTCTCTAAAGAAACACGGTGCTTCCATAGTATGGGTGGGAGCTCATCCTGTCAGGCTCTAGAGCTAAAGGGAAACTTGACGTGAGTACTTGCCTCACGCTAAGGCCTGAAAAGCCCTGCTGAAGCGAAAGCGTGTTGCAGTTTCCATTAGCTAGTATTCGCAGTTCTGCTTTACTTTAACGTTTCTCCGCTTTTCCAGACACTTAGGACCCTCGTGTGGGCACCCCACTGCCTACAAATACAGTGAGTACCAGCAGGTTCCACTGCCCTTCTAAGAAACTTCCAGGCCGTAAGTCTTTCCAAGTCACTCTGCATTCAGAGAGCAGGGCAATACACTGCACCCTTCCTTGGGAAAGCTAGATGTCCTCAGCACACCAACAGCTCCAGGGATTCTGTTCTCTCACGTCCTACATGCCATGGAAGTCTGCCTCATTGTCCTCATTTGAGCTGCACTTAGCAACACAATCTGATTCGCCTTTCTTCTAGGAACTCACACTCAAGGACCCCATACCTACAGGAGAAAGGAGGCTTGCGTTCCTACTGCAACCAAAGCACAGTTGTTCCTGTTACACTGCAGTATTTTGAATAGGCTAAGGACCGATAGCCTACTTAGAGTGTTCCAAGGATGAGTGAGTTCGCTACATGCAGAACACTTTGGGAAGAAAAGTTGATTCAGGCAAGGGAACAGGGTGTAGCTAGAGTCTCTTTTGACTTGTTGGAAATCAGATGGGTTTAGACTTCGTGTTCACCGCAAAAGATGACCTGATGGCACAAGCCTTGTTTCCCATATTAAAAGCTCTATTCAGGTTGCCCTGAAGCTACCTAAATACGTCTATTTCTGACTGGCCTCTAGTCACTGTAGTTACACTCAGGACGAAAAGATTTCTCTAACGAAGCACGATGCTTCCATAGCATGGGTGATAGCTCATCCCGACAGGCTCTAGAGCTAAAGGGAAACTTGACGTCAGTACTTGCCTCACGCTAAGGCCTGAAGAGCCCTGCTGAAGCGAAAGCGTGTTGCAGTTTACATTAGCTCGTATTCGCAGTTCTGCTTTACTTTAACGTTTCTACGGTTTTCCAGACTCTTTGGACCCTCTGTGGGCACCCCATTGCCTACCAATACAGTGAGTACCAGCAGGCCGTACTGCCCTTCTAAGAAACATCCAGGCCGTAAGCCTTTCCAAGTCACTCTATGTGTTCAGAGAGTAGGGCAATACACTGCACCCTTCCTTGGGAAAGCTAGATGTCCTCAGCACACCAACAGCTCCAGGGATTCTGTTCTCTCACGTCCTACATGCCATGGAGTCTGCCTCATTGTCCGATTTTGAGCTGCTCTTAGAAACACAATCTGCTTCGCTTTTCTTCCAGGAACTCACACCCAAGGACCCCATACCTACAGTAGAAAGGAGGCTTGCATCCTACTGCAACGAAACCACAGTTTTCCTGTTACACTGCAGGATTATAGAATAGGCTTTAGCCTATTCTAGCCCGATAGCCTACATAGAGCATTTCAAATTTGAGGGAGTTCGCTACATGGAGAACACTTTGTGAAGAAAAGTTGATTCAGGCAAGGGACCAGGGTAGAGCTAGAGTCTCTTTTGACTTGTTAGAAATCAGAAGACTTCAGGCTGATTGTTCACCTGCAAAGAAGACCTGATGGCACAAGCCTTGCTTTCCCATATTAAAAGCTCTTAGTCATGCTGCCCTGAAGCTACCTAAATAACTCTCTTTTTGACTGGCCTCTAGTCACTGTAGTTAGCCCTCTGGAACAAAAAGGAGTTTTCTCTAAAGAAACACGGTGCTTCCATAGTATGGGTGGGAGCTCATCCTGTCAGGCTCTAGAGCTAAAGGGAAACTTGACGTGAGTACTTGCCTCACGCTAAGGCCTGAAAAGCCCTGCTGAAACGAAAGCGTGTTGCAGTTTCCATTAGCTAGTATTCGCAGTTCTGCTTTACTTTAACGTTTCTCCGCTTTTCCAGACACTTAGGACCCTCGTGTGGGCACCCCACTGCCTACAAATACAGTGAGTACCAGCAGGTTCCACTGCCCTTCTAAGAAACTTCCAGGCCGTAAGTCTTTCCAAGTCACTCTGCATTCAGAGAGCAGGGCAATACACTGCACCCTTCCTTGGGAACGCTAGATGTCCTCAGCACACCAACAGCTCCAGGGATTCTGTTCTCTCACGTCCTACATGCCATGGAAGTCTGCCTCATTGTCCTCATTTGAGCTGCACTTAGCAACACAATCTGCTTCACCTCTGTTCTAGGAACTCACACCCAAGGACCCCATACCTACAGTAGAAACGAGGCTTGCATTCCTACTGCAACGAAACCACTGTTTCCTGTTACACTGCAGGATTTTGAATAGGCTAAGGACCGATAGCCTACTCAAAGTGTTCCAAGGATGAGTGAGTTCGCTACATGCAGAACACTTTGGGAAGTAATGTTGATTCAGGCAAGGGAACAGGGTGTAGCTAGAGTCTCTTTTGACTTGTTGGAAATCAGAAGGGTTTAGACTTCGTGTTCACCGCAAAAGATGACCTGATGGCACAAGCCTTGTTTCCCATATTAAAAGCTCTATTCAGGCTGCCCTGAAGCTACCTAAATACGTCTATTTCTGACTGGCCTCTAGTCACTGTAGTTACACTCTGGACGAAAAGGTTTCTCTAACGAAGCACGATGCTTCCATAGCATGGGTGGTAGCTCATCCCGTCAGGCTCTAGAGCTAAAGGGAAACTTGACGTCAGTACTTGCCTCACGCTAAGGCCTGAAGAGCCCTGCTGAAGCGAAAGCGTGTTGCAGTTTACATTAGCTCGTATTCGCAGTTCTGCTTTACTTTAACGTTTCTACGGTTTTCCAGACTCTTTGGACCCTCGTGTGGGCACCCCATTGCCTACCAATACAGTGAGTACCAGCAGGCCGTACTGCCCTTCTAAGAAACATCCAGGCCGTAAGCCTTTCCAAGTCCCTCTATGTGTTCAGAGAGTAGGGCAATACACTGCACCCTTCCTTGGGAAAGCTAGATGTCCTCAGCACACCAACAGCTCCAGGGATTCTGTTCTCTCACGTCCTACATGCCATGGAGTCTGCCTCATTGTCCGATTTTGAGCTGCTCTTAGAAACACAATCTGCTTCGCCTTTCTTCCAGGAACTCACACCCAAGGACCCCATACCTACAGTAGAAAGGAGGCTTGCATCCTACTGCAACGAAACCACAGTTTTCCTGTTACACTGCAGGATTTTAGAATAGGCTTTAGCCTATTCTAGCCCGATAGCCTACATAGAGCATTTCAAATTTGAGGGAGTTCGCTATATGTAGAACACTTTGTGAAGAAAAGTTGATTCAGGCAAGGGACCAGGGTAGAGCTAGAGTCTCTTTTGACTTGTTAGAAATCAGAAGACTTCAGGCTGATTGTTCACCTGCAAAGAAGACCTGATGGCACAAGCCTTGCTTTCCCATATTAAAAGCTCTTAGTCATGCTGCCCTGAAGCTACCTAAATAACTCTCTTTTTGACTGGCCTCTAGTCACTGTAGTTAGCCCTCTGGAACAAAAAGCAGTTTTCTCTAAAGAAACACGGTGCTTCCATAGTATGGGTGGGAGCTCATCCTGTCAGGCTCTAGAGCTAAAGGGAAACTTGACGTGAGTACCTGCCTCACGCTAAGGCCTGAAAAGCCCTGCTGAAGCGAAAGCGTGTTGCAGTTTCCATTAGCTAGTATTCGCAGTTCTGCTTTACTTTAACGTTTCTCCGCTTTTCCAGACACTTAGGACCCTCGTGTGGGCACCCCACTGCCTACAAATACAGTGAGTAACAGCAGGTTCCACTGCCCTTCTAAGAAACTTCCAGGCCGTAAGTCTTTCCAAGTCACTCTGCATTCAGAGAGCAGGGCAATACACTGCACCCTTCCTTGGGAAAGCTAGATGTCCTCAGCACACCAACAGCTCCAGAGATTCTGTTCTCTCACGTCCTACATGCCATGGAAGTCTGCCTCATTGTCCTCATTTGAGCTGCACTTAGCAACACAATCTGATTCGCCTTTCTTCTAGGAACTCACACTCAAGGACCCCATACCTACAGGAGAAAGGAGGCTTGCATTCCTTCTGCAACCAAAGCACAGTTGTTCCTGTTACCCTGCAGGATTTTAGAATAGCCTAAGGACCGATAGCCTACATAGAGCATTTCAAATTTGAGGCAGTTCGCTACATGTAGAACACTTTGTGAAGAAAAGTTGATTCAGGCAAGGGACAAGGGTAGAGCTAGAGTCTCTTTTGACTTGTTAGAAATCAGAAGGCTTCAGGCTGATGGTTCACCGGCAAAGAAACCTGATGGCACGAGCCTTGCTTTCCCTTCTTAAAAGCTCTTAGTCATGCTGCCCTGAAGCTACCTAAATAACTCTCTTTTTG
Source organism: Eubalaena glacialis (assembly GCF_028564815.1). Taxonomy (NCBI): domain Eukaryota; kingdom Metazoa; phylum Chordata; class Mammalia; order Artiodactyla; family Balaenidae; genus Eubalaena; species Eubalaena glacialis. The sequence continues at coordinate 41,244,790 of NC_083735.1, read as the reverse complement.
ACTGGCCTCTAGTCACTGTAGTTAGCCCTCTGGAACAAAAAGCAGTTTTCTCTAAGGAAACACGGTGCTTCCATAGTATGGGTGGGAGCTCATCTTATCAGGCTCTAGAGCTAAAGGGAAACTTGACATGAGTACTTGCCTCACGCTAAGGCCTGAGGAGCCCTGCTGAAGCGAAAGCGTGTTGCAGTTTGCATCAGCTCGTATTCGAAGTTCTGCTTTACTTTAACGTTTCTACACATTTCCAGACACTTAGGAACCTCGTGTGGGCACCCCATTGCCTACAAATACAGTGAGTAGCAGCAGGCTCCACTGCCCTTCAAAGAAACATCCAGGCCGTAAGCCTTTCCAAGTCACTCTATGTATTCAGAGACTAGGGCAATACACTGCACCCTTCCTTGGGAACGCTAGATGTCCTCAGCACACCAACAGCTCCAGGGATTCTGTTCTCTCACGTCCTACATGCCATGGAAGTCTGCCTCATTGTCCTCATTTGAGCTGCACTTAGCAACACAATCTGCTTCACCTCTGTTCTAGGAACTCACACCCAAGGACCCCATACCTACAGTAGAAACGAGGCTTGCATTCCTACTGCAACGAAACCACTGTTTCCTGTTACACTGCAGGATTTTGAATAGGCTAAGGACCGATAGCCTACTCAAAGTGTTCCAAGGATGAGTGAGTTCGCTACATGCAGAACACTTTGGGAAGTAATGTTGATTCAGGCAAGGGAACAGGGTGTAGCTAGAGTCTCTTTTGACTTGTTGGAAATCAGAAGGGTTTAGACTTCGTGTTCACCGCAAAAGATGACCTGATGGCACAAGCCTTGTTTCCCATATTAAAAGCTCTATTCAGGCTGCCCTGAAGCTACCTAATTACGTCTATTTCTGGCTGGCCTCTAGTCACTGTAGTTACACTCTGGACGAAAAGGTTTCTCTAACGAAGCACGATGCTTCCATAGCATGGGTGGTAGCTCATCCCGTCAGGCTCTAGAGCTAAAGGGAAACTTGACGTCAGTACTTGCCTCACGCTAAGGCCTGAAGAGCCCTGCTGAAGCGAAAGCGTGTTGCAGTTTACATTAGCTCGTATTCGCAGTTCTGCTTTACTTTAACGTTTCTACGGTTTTCCAGACTCTTTGGACCCTCGTGTGGGCACCCCATTGCCTACCAATACAGTGAGTACCAGCAGGCCGTACTGCCCTTCTAAGAAACATCCAGGCCGTAAGCCTTTCCAAGTCCCTCTATGTGTTCAGAGAGTAGGGCAATACACTGCACCCTTCCTTGGGAAAGCTAGATGTCCTCAGCACACCAACAGCTCCAGGGATTCTGTTCTCTCACGTCCTACATGCCATGGAGTCTGCCTCATTGTCCGATTTTGAGCTGCTCTTAGAAACACAATCTGCTTCGCCTTTCTTCCAGGAACTCACACCCAAGGACCCCATACCTACAGTAGAAAGGAGGCTTGCATCCTACTGCAACGAAACCACAGTTTTCCTGTTACACTGCAGGATTATAGAATAGGCTTTAGCCTATTCTAGCCCGATAGCCTACATAGAGCATTTCAAATTTGAGGGAGTTCGCTACATGGAGAACACTTTGTGAAGAAAAGTTGATTCAGGCAAGGGACCAGGGTAGAGCTAGAGTCTCTTTTGACTTGTTAGAAATCAGAAGACTTCAGGCTGATTGTTCACCTGCAAAGAAGACCTGATGGCACAAGCCTTGCTTTCCCATATTAAAAGCTCTTAGTCATGCTGCCCTGAAGCTACCTAAATAACTCTCTTTTTGACTGGCCTCTAGTCACTGTAGTTAGCCCTCTGGAACAAAAAGCAGTTTTCTCTAAAGAAACACGGTGCTTCCATAGTATGGGTGGGAGCTCATCCTGTCAGGCTCTAGAGCTAAAGGGAAACTTGACGTGAGTACCTGCCTCACGCTAAGGCCTGAAAAGCCCTGCTGAAGCGAAAGCGTGTTGCAGTTTCCATTAGCTAGTATTCGCAGTTCTGCTTTACTTTAACGTTTCTCCGCTTTTCCAGACACTTAGGACCCTCGTGTGGGCACCCCACTGCCTACAAATACAGTGAGTACCAGCAGGTTCCACTGCCCTTCTAAGAAACTTCCAGGCCGTAAGTCTTTCCAAGTCACTCTGCATTCAGAGAGCAGGGCAATACACTGCACCCTTCCTTGGGAAAGCTAGATGTCCTCAGCACACCAACAGCTCCAGGGATTCTGTTCTCTCACGTCCTACATGCCATGGAAGTCTGCCTCATTGTCCTCATTTGAGCTGCACTTAGCAACACAATCTGATTCGCCTTTCTTCTAGGAACTCACACTCAAGGACCCCATACCTACAGGAGAAAGGAGGCTTGCATTCCTTCTGCAACCAAAGCACAGTTGTTCCTGTTACCCTGCAGGATTTTAGAATAGCCTAAGGACCGATAGCCTACATAGAGCATTTCAAATTTGAGGCAGTTCGCTACATGTAGAACACTTTGTGAAGAAAAGTTGATTCAGGCAAGGGACAAGGGTAGAGCTAGAGTCTCTTTTGACTTGTTAGAAATCAGAAGGCTTCAGGCTGATGGTTCACCGGCAAAGAAACCTGATGGCACGAGCCTTGCTTTCCCTCCTTAAAAGCTCTTAGTCATGCTGCCCTGAAGCTACCTAAATAACTCTCTTTTTGACTGGCCTCTAGTCACTGTAGTTAGCCCTCTGGAACAAAAAGCAGTTTTCTCTAAGGAAACACGGTGCTTCCATAGTATGGGTGGGAGCTCATCTTATCAGGCTCTAGAGCTAAACGGAAACTTGACGTCAGTACTTGCCTCACGCTAAGGCCTGAGGAGCCCTGCTGAAGCGAAAGCGTGTTGCAGTTTGCATCAGCTCGTATTCGAAGTTCTGCTTTACTTTAACGTTTCTACACATTTCCAGACACTTAGGAACCTCGTGTGGGCACCCCATTGCCTACAAATACAGTGAGTAGCAGCAGGCTCCACTGCCCTTCAAAGAAACATCCAGGCCGTAAGCCTTTCCAAGTCACTCTATGTATTCAGAGACTAGGGCAATACACTGCACCCTTCCTTGGGAACGCTAGATGTCCTCAGCACACCAACAGCTCCAGGGATTCTGTTCTCTCACGTCCTACATGCCATGGAAGTCTGCCTCATTGTCCTCATTTGAGCTGCACTTAGCAACACAATCTGCTTCACCTCTGTTCTAGGAACTCACACCCAAGGACCCCATACCTACAGTAGAAACGAGGCTTGCATTCCTACTGCAACGAAACCACTGTTTCCTGTTACACTGCAGGATTTTGAATAGGCTAAGGACCGATAGCCTACTCAAAGTGTTCCAAGGATGAGTGAGTTCGCTACATGCAGAACACTTTGGGAAGTAATGTTGATTCAGGCAAGGGAACAGGGTGTAGCTAGAGTCTCTTTTGACTTGTTGGAAATCAGAAGGGTTTAGACTTCGTGTTCACCGCAAAAGATGACCTGATGGCACAAGCCTTGTTTCCCATATTAAAAGCTCTATTCAGGCTGCCCTGAAGCTACCTAAATACGTCTATTTCTGACTGGCCTCTAGTCACTGTAGTTACACTCTGGACGAAAAGGTTTCTCTAACGAAGCACGATGCTTCCATAGCATGGGTGGTAGCTCATCCCGTCAGGCTCTAGAGCTAAAGGGAAACTTGACGTCAGTACTTGCCTCACGCTAAGGCCTGAAGAGCCCTGCTGAAGCGAAAGCGTGTTGCAGTTTCCATTAGCTCGTATTCGCAGTTCTGCTTTACTTTAACGTTTCTACGGTTTTCCAGACTCTTTGGACCCTCGTGTGGGCACCCCATTGCCTACCAATACAGTGAGTACCAGCAGGCCGTACTGCCCTTCTAAGAAACATCCAGGCCGTAAGCCTTTCCAAGTCCCTCTATGTGTTCAGAGAGTAGGGCAATACACTGCACCCTTCCTTGGGAAAGCTAGATGTCCTCAGCACACCAACAGCTCCAGGGATTCTGTTCTCTCACGTCCTACATGCCATGGAGTCTGCCTCATTGTCCGATTTTGAGCTGCTCTTAGAAACACAATCTGCTTCGCCTTTCTTCCAGGAACTCACACCCAAGGACCCCATACCTACAGTAGAAAGGAGGCTTGCATCCTACTGCAACGAAACCACAGTTTTCCTGTTACACTGCAGGATTATAGAATAGGCTTTAGCCTATTCTAGCCCGATAGCCTACATAGAGCATTTCAAATTTGAGGGAGTTCGCTACATGGAGAACACTTTGTGAAGAAAAGTTGATTCAGGCAAGGGACCAGGGTAGAGCTAGAGTCTCTTTTGACTTGTTAGAAATCAGAAGACTTCAGGCTGATTGTTCACCTGCAAAGAAGACCTGATGGCACAAGCCTTGCTTTCCCATATTAAAAGCTCTTAGTCATGCTGCCCTGAAGCTACCTAAATAACTCTCTTTTTGACTGGCCTCTAGTCACTGTAGTTAGCCCTCTGGAACAAAAAGCAGTTTTCTCTAAAGAAACACGGTGCTTCCATAGTATGGGTGGGAGCTCATCCTGTCAGGCTCTAGAGCTAAAGGGAAACTTGACGTGAGTACTTGCCTCACGCTAAGGCCTGAAAAGCCCTGCTGAAGCGAAAGCGTGTTGCAGTTTCCATTAGCTAGTATTCGCAGTTCTGCTTTACTTTAACGTTTCTCCGCTTTTCCAGACACTTAGGACCCTCGTGTGGGCACCCCACTGCCTACAAATACAGTGAGTACCAGCAGGTTCCACTGCCCTTCTAAGAAACTTCCAGGCCGTAAGTCTTTCCAAGTCACTCTGCATTCAGAGAGCAGGGCAATACACTGCACCCTTCCTTGGGAACGCTAGATGTCCTCAGCACACCAACAGCTCCAGGGATTCTGTTCTCTCACGTCCTACATGCCATGGAAGTCTGCCTCATTGTCCTCATTTGAGCTGCACTTAGCAACACAATCTGCTTCACCTCTGTTCTAGGAACTCACACCCAAGGACCCCATACCTACAGTAGAAACGAGGCTTGCATTCCTACTGCAACGAAACCACTGTTTCCTGTTACACTGCAGGATTTTGAATAGGCTAAGGACCGATAGCCTACTCAAAGGGTTCCAAGGATGAGTGAGTTCGCTACATGCAGAACACTTTGGGAAGTAATGTTGATTCAGGCAAGGGAACAGGGTGTAGCTAGAGTCTCTTTTGACTTGTTGGAAATCAGAAGGGTTTAGACTTCGTGTTCACCGCAAAAGATGACCTGATGGCACAAGCCTTGTTTCCCATATTAAAAGCTCTATTCAGGCTGCCCTGAAGATACCTAAATACGTCTATTTCTGACTGGCCTCTAGTCACTGTAGTTACACTCTGGACGAAAAGGTTTCTCTAACGAAGCACGATGCTTCCATAGCATGGGTGGTAGCTCATCCCGTCAGGCTCTAGAGCTAAAGGGAAACTTGACGTCAGTACTTGCCTCACGCTAAGGCCTGAAGAGCCCTGCTGAAGCGAAAGCGTGTTGCAGTTTACATTAGCTCGTATTCGCAGTTCTGCTTTACTTTAACGTTTCTACGGTTTTCCAGACTCTTTGGACCCTCGTGTGGGCACCCCATTGCCTACCAATACAGTGAGTACCAGCAGGCCGTACTGCCCTTCTAAGAAACATCCAGGCCGTAAGCCTTTCCAAGTCCCTCTATGTGTTCAGAGAGTAGGGCAATACACTGCACCCTTCCTTGGGAAAGCTAGATGTCCTCAGCACACCAACAGCTCCAGGGATTCTGTTCTCTCACGTCCTACATGCCATGGAGTCTGCCTCATTGTCCGATTTTGAGCTGCTCTTAGAAACACAATCTGCTTCGCCTTTCTTCCAGGAACTCACACCCAAGGACCCCATACCTACAGTAGAAAGGAGGCTTGCATCCTACTGCAACGAAACCACAGTTTTCCTGTTACACTGCAGGATTTTAGAATAGGCTTTAGCCTATTCTAGCCCGATAGCCTACATAGAGCATTTCAAATTTGAGGGAGTTCGCTACATGGAGAACACTTTGTGAAGAAAAGTTGATTCAGGCAAGGGACCAGGGTAGAGCTAGAGTCTCTTTTGACTTGTTAGAAATCAGAAGACTTCAGGCTGATTGTTCACCTGCAAAGAAGACCTGATGGCACAAGCCTTGCTTTCCCATATTAAAAGCTCTTAGTCATGCTGCCCTGAAGCTACCTAAATAACTCTCTTTTTGACTGGCCTCTAGTCACTGTAGTTAGCCCTCTGGAACAAAAAGCAGTTTTCTCTAAAGAAACACGGTGCTTCCATAGTATGGGTGGGAGCTCATCCTGTCAGGCTCTAGAGCTAAAGGGAAACTTGACGTGAGTACTTGCCTCACGCTAAGGCCTGAAAAGCCCTGCTGAAGCGAAAGCGTGTTGCAGTTTCCATTAGCTAGTATTCGCAGTTCTGCTTTACTTTAACGTTTCTCCGCTTTTCCAGACACTTAGGACCCTCGTGTGGGCACCCCACTGCCTACAAATACAGTGAGTACCAGCAGGTTCCACTGCCCTTCTAAGAAACTTCCAGGCCGTAAGTCTTTCCAAGTCACTCTGCATTCAGAGAGCAGGGCAATACACTGCACCCTTCCTTGGGAAAGCTAGATGTCCTCAGCACACCAACAGCTCCAGGGATTCTGTTCTCTCACGTCCTACATGCCATGGAAGTCTGCCTCATTGTCCTCATTTGAGCTGCACTTAGCAACACAATCTGATTCGCCTTTCTTCTAGGAACTCACACTCAAGGACCCCATACCTACAGGAGAAAGGAGGCTTGCGTTCCTACTGCAACCAAAGCACAGTTGTTCCTGTTACACTGCAGTATTTTGAATAGGCTAAGGACCGATAGCCTACTTAGAGTGTTCCAAGGATGAGTGAGTTCGCTACATGCAGAACACTTTGGGAAGAAAAGTTGATTCAGGCAAGGGAACAGGGTGTAGCTAGAGTCTCTTTTGACTTGTTGGAAATCAGATGGGTTTAGACTTCGTGTTCACCGCAAAAGATGACCTGATGGCACAAGCCTTGTTTCCCATATTAAAAGCTCTATTCAGGTTGCCCTGAAGCTACCTAAATACGTCTATTTCTGACTGGCCTCTAGTCACTGTAGTTACACTCAGGATGAAAAGATTTCTCTAACGAAGCACGATGCTTCCATAGCATGGGTGGTAGCTCATCCCGTCAGGCTCTAGAGCTAAAGGGAAACTTGACGTCAGTACTTGCCTCACGCTAAGGCCTGAAGAGCCCTGCTGAAGCGAAAGCGTGTTGCAGTTTCCATTAGCTCGTATTCGCAGTTCTGCTTTACTTTAACGTTTCTACGGTTTTCCAGACTCTTTGGACCCTCGTGTGGGCACCCCATTGCCTACCAATACAGTGAGTACCAGCAGGCCGTACTGCCCTTCTAAGAAACATCCAGGCCGTAAGCCTTTCCAAGTCCCTCTATGTGTTCAGAGAGTAGGGCAATACACTGCACCCTTCCTTGGGAAAGCTAGATGTCCTCAGCACACCAACAGCTCCAGGGATTCTGTTCTCTCACGTCCTACATGCCATGGAGTCTGCCTCATTGTCCGATTTTGAGCTGCTCTTAGAAACACAATCTGCTTCGCCTTTCTTCCAGGAACTCACACCCAAGGACCCCATACCTACAGTAGAAAGGAGGCTTGCATCCTACTGCAACGAAACCACAGTTTTCCTGTTACACTGCAGGATTATAGAATAGGCTTTAGCCTATTCTAGCCCGATAGCCTACATAGAGCATTTCAAATTTGAGGGAGTTCGCTACATGGAGAACACTTTGTGAAGAAAAGTTGATTCAGGCAAGGGACCAGGGTAGAGCTAGAGTCTCTTTTGACTTGTTAGAAATCAGAAGACTTCAGGCTGATTGTTCACCTGCAAAGAAGACCTGATGGCACAAGCCTTGCTTTCCCATATTAAAAGCTCTTAGTCATGCTGCCCTGAAGCTACCTAAATAACTCTCTTTTTGACTGGCCTCTAGTCACTGTAGTTAGCCCTCTGGAACAAAAAGCAGTTTTCTCTAAAGAAACACGGTGCTTCCATAGTATGGGTGGGAGCTCATCCTGTCAGGCTCTAGAGCTAAAGGGAAACTTGACGTGAGTACTTGCCTCACGCTAAGGCCTGAAAAGCCCTGCTGAAGCGAAAGTGTGTTGCAGTTTCCATTAGCTAGTATTCGCAGTTCTGCTTTACTTTAACGTTTCTCCGCTTTTCCAGACACTTAGGACCCTCGTGTGGGCACCCCACTGCCTACAAATACAGTGAGTACCAGCAGGTTCCACTGCCCTTCTAAGAAACTTCCAGGCCGTAAGTCTTTCCAAGTCACTCTGCATTCAGAGAGCAGGGCAATACACTGCACCCTTCCTTGGGAAAGCTAGATGTCCTCAGCACACCAACAGCTCCAGGGATTCTGTTCTCTCACGTCCTACATGCCATGGAAGTCTGCCTCATTGTCCTCATTTGAGCTGCACTTAGCAACACAATCTGATTCGCCTTTCTTCTAGGAACTCACACTCAAGGACCCCATACCTACAGGAGAAAGGAGGCTTGCGTTCCTACTGCAACCAAAGCACAGTTGTTCCTGTTACACTGCAGTATTTTGAATAGGCTAAGGACCGATAGCCTACTTAGAGTGTTCCAAGGATGAGTGAGTTCGCTACATACAGAACACTTTGGGAAGAAAAGTTGATTCAGGCAAGGGAACAGGGTGTAGCTAGAGTCTCTTTTGACTTGTTGGAAATCAGATGGGTTTAGACTTCGTGTTCACCGCAAAAGATGACCTGATGGCACAAGCCTTGTTTCCCATATTAAAAGCTCTATTCAGGTTGCCCTGAAGCTACCTAAATACGTCTATTTCTGACTGGCCTCTAGTCACTGTAGTTACACTCAGGACGAAAAGATTTCTCTAACGAAGCACGATGCTTCCATAGCATGGGTGGTAGCTCATCCCGTCAGGCTCTAGAGCTAAAGGGAAACTTGACGTCAGTACTTGCCTCACGCTAAGGCCTGAAGAGCCCTGCTGAAGCGAAAGCGTGTTGCAGTTTACATTAGCTCGTATTCGCAGTTCTGCTTTACTTTAACGTTTCTACGGTTTTCCAGACTCTTTGGACCCTCGTGTGGGCACCCCATTGCCTACCAATACAGTGAGTACCAGCAGGCCGTACTGCCCTTCTAAGAAACATCCAGGCCGTAAGCCTTTCCAAGTCCCTCTATGTGTTCAGAGAGTAGGGCAATACACTGCACCCTTCCTTGGGAAAGCTAGATGTCCTCAGCACACCAACAGCTCCAGGGATTCTGTTCTCTCACGTCCTACATGCCATGGAGTCTGCCTCATTGTCCGATTTTGAGCTGCTCTTAGAAACACAATCTGCTTCGCCTTTCTTCCAGGAACTCACACCCAAGGACCCCATACCTACAGTAGAAAGGAGGCTTGCATCCTACTGCAACGAAACCACAGTTTTCCTGTTACACTGCAGGATTATAGAATAGGATTTAGCCTATTCTAGCCCGATAGCCTACATAGAGCATTTCAAATTTGAGGGAGTTCGCTACATGGAGAACACTTTGTGAAGAAAAGTTGATTCAGGCAAGGGACCAGGGTAGAGCTAGAGTCTCTTTTGACTTGTTAGAAATCAGAAGACTTCAGGCTGATTGTTCACCTGCAAAGAAGACCTGATGGCACAAGCCTTGCTTTCCCATATTAAAAGCTCTTAGTCATGCTGCCCTGAAGCTACCTAAATAACTCTCTTTTTGACTGGCCTCTAGTCACTGTAGTTAGCCCTCTGGAACAAAAAGCAGTTTTCTCTAAAGAAACACGGTGCTTCCATAGTATGGGTGGGAGCTCATCCTGTCAGGCTCTAGAGCTAAAGGGAAACTTGACGTGAGTACTTGCCTCACGCTAAGGCCTGAAAAGCCCTGCTGAAGCGAAAGCGTGTTGCAGTTTCCATTAGCTAGTATTCGCAGTTCTGCTTTACTTTAACGTTTCTCCGCTTTTCCAGACACTTAGGACCCTCGTGTGGGCACCCCACTGCCTACAAATACAGTGAGTACCAGCAGGTTCCACTGCCCTTCTAAGAAACTTCCAGGCCGTAAGTCTTTCCAAGTCACTCTGCATTCAGAGAGCAGGGCAATACACTGCACCCTTCCTTGGGAACGCTAGATGTCCTCAGCACACCAACAGCTCCAGGGATTCTGTTCTCTCACGTCCTACATGCCATGGAAGTCTGCCTCATTGTCCTCATTTGAGCTGCACTTAGCAACACAATCTGCTTCACCTCTGTTCTAGGAACTCACACCCAAGGACCCCATACCTACAGTAGAAACGAGGCTTGCATTCCTACTGCAACGAAACCACTGTTTCCTGTTACACTGCAGGATTTTGAATAGGCTAAGGACCGATAGCCTACTCAAAGTGTTCCAAGGATGAGTGAGTTCGCTACATGCAGAACACTTTGGGAAGTAATGTTGATTCAGGCAAGGGAACAGGGTGTAGCTAGAGTCTCTTTTGACTTGTTGGAAATCAGAAGGGTTTAGACTTCGTGTTCACCGCAAAAGATGACCTGATGGCACAAGCCTTGTTTCCCATATTAAAAGCTCTATTCAGGCTGCCCTGAAGCTACCTAAATACGTCTATTTCTGACTGGCCTCTAGTCACTGTAGTTACACTCTGGACGAAAAGGTTTCTCTAACGAAGCACGATGCTTCCATAGCATGGGTGGTAGCTCATCCCGTCAGGCTCTAGAGCTAAAGGGAAACTTGACGTCAGTACTTGCCTCACGCTAAGGCCTGAAGAGCCCTGCTGAAGCGAAAGCGTGTTGCAGTTTACATTAGCTCGTATTCGCAGTTCTGCTTTACTTTAACGTTTCTACGGTTTTCCAGACTCTTTGGACCCTCGTGTGGGCACCCCATTGCCTACCAATACAGTGAGTACCAGCAGGCCGTACTGCCCTTCTAAGAAACATCCAGGCCGTAAGCCTTTCCAAGTCCCTCTATGTGTTCAGAGAGTAGGGCAATACACTGCACCCTTCCTTGGGAAAGCTAGATGTCCTCAGCACACCAACAGCTCCAGGGATTCTGTTCTCTCACGTCCTACATGCCATGGAGTCTGCCTCATTGTCCGATTTTGAGCTGCTCTTAGAAACACAATCTGCTTCGCCTTTCTTCCAGGAACTCACACCCAAGGACCCCATACCTACAGTAGAAAGGAGGCTTGCATCCTACTGCAACGAAACCACAGTTTTCCTGTTACACTGCAGGATTTTAGAATAGGCTTTAGCCTATTCTAGCCCGATAGCCTACATAGAGCATTTCAAATTTGAGGGAGTTCGCTATATGTAGAACACTTTGTGAAGAAAAGTTGATTCAGGCAAGGGACCAGGGTAGAGCTAGAGTCTCTTTTGACTTGTTAGAAATCAGAAGACTTCAGGCTGATTGTTCACCTGCAAAGAAGACCTGATGGCACAAGCCTTGCTTTCCCATATTAAAAGCTCTTAGTCATGCTGCCCTGAAGCTACCTAAATAACTCTCTTTTTGACTGGCCTCTAGTCACTGTAGTTAGCCCTCTGGAACAAAAAGCAGTTTTCTCTAAAGAAACACGGTGCTTCCATAGTATGGGTGGGAGCTCATCCTGTCAGGCTCTAGAGCTAAAGGGAAACTTGACGTGAGTACCTGCCTCACGCTAAGGCCTGAAAAGCCCTGCTGAAGCGAAAGCGTGTTGCAGTTTCCATTAGCTAGTATTCGCAGTTCTGCTTTACTTTAACGTTTCTCCGCTTTTCCAGACACTTAGGACCCTCGTGTGGGCACCCCACTGCCTACAAATACAGTGAGTAACAGCAGGTTCCACTGCCCTTCTAAGAAACTTCCAGGCCGTAAGTCTTTCCAAGTCACTCTGCATTCAGAGAGCAGGGCAATACACTGCACCCTTCCTTGGGAAAGCTAGATGTCCTCAGCACACCAACAGCTCCAGAGATTCTGTTCTCTCACGTCCTACATGCCATGGAAGTCTGCCTCATTGTCCTCATTTGAGCTGCACTTAGCAACACAATCTGATTCGCCTTTCTTCTAGGAACTCACACTCAAGGACCCCATACCTACAGGAGAAAGGAGGCTTGCATTCCTTCTGCAACCAAAGCACAGTTGTTCCTGTTACCCTGCAGGATTTTAGAATAGCCTAAGGACCGATAGCCTACATAGAGCATTTCAAATTTGAGGCAGTTCGCTACATGTAGAACACTTTGTGAAGAAAAGTTGATTCAGGCAAGGGACAAGGGTAGAGCTAGAGTCTCTTTTGACTTGTTAGAAATCAGAAGGCTTCAGGCTGATGGTTCACCGGCAAAGAAACCTGATGGCACGAGCCTTGCTTTCCCTTCTTAAAAGCTCTTAGTCATGCTGCCCTGAAGCTACCTAAATAACTCTCTTTTTGACTGGCCTCTAGTCACTGTAGTTAGCCCTCTGGAACAAAAAGCAGTTTTCTCTAAGGAAACACGGTGCTTCCATAGTATGGGTGGGAGCTCATCTTATCAGGCTCTAGAGCTAAAGGGAAACTTGACATGAGTACTTGCCTCACGCTAAGGCCTGAGGAGCCCTGCTGAAGCGAAAGCGTGTTGCAGTTTGCATCAGCTCGTATTCGAAGTTCTGCTTTACTTTAACGTTTCTACACATTTCCAGACACTTAGGAACCTCGTGTGGGCACCCCATTGCCTACAAATACAGTGAGTAGCAGCAGGCTCCACTGCCCTTCAAAGAAACATCCAGGCCGTAAGCCTTTCCAAGTCACTCTATGTATTCAGAGACTAGGGCAATACACTGCACCCTTCCTTGGGAACGCTAGATGTCCTCAGCACACCAACAGCTCCAGGGATTCTGTTCTCTCACGTCCTACATGCCATGGAAGTCTGCCTCATTGTCCTCATTTGAGCTGCACTTAGCAACACAATCTGCTTCACCTCTGTTCTAGGAACTCACACCCAAGGACCCCATACCTACAGTAGAAACGAGGCTTGCATTCCTACTGCAACGAAACCACTGTTTCCTGTTACACTGCAGGATTTTGAATAGGCTAAGGACCGATAGCCTACTCAAAGTGTTCCAAGGATGAGTGAGTTCGCTACATGCAGAACACTTTGGGAAGTAATGTTGATTCAGGCAAGGGAACAGGGTGTAGCTAGAGTCTCTTTTGACTTGTTGGAAATCAGAAGGGTTTAGACTTCGTGTTCACCGCAAAAGATGACCTGATGGCACAAGCCTTGTTTCCCATATTAAAAGCTCTATTCAGGCTGCCCTGAAGCTACCTAATTACGTCTATTTCTGGCTGGCCTCTAGTCACTGTAGTTACACTCTGGACGAAAAGGTTTCTCTAACGAAGCACGATGCTTCCATAGCATGGGTGGTAGCTCATCCCGTCAGGCTCTAGAGCTAAAGGGAAACTTGACGTCAGTACTTGCCTCACGCTAAGGCCTGAAGAGCCCTGCTGAAGCGAAAGCGTGTTGCAGTTTCCATTAGCTCGTATTCGCAGTTCTGCTTTACTTTAACGTTTCTACGGTTTTCCAGACTCTTTGGACCCTCGTGTGGGCACCCCATTGCCTACCAATACAGTGAGTACCAGCAGGCCGTACTGCCCTTCTAAGAAACATCCAGGCCGTAAGCCTTTCCAAGTCCCTCTATGTGTTCAGAGAGTAGGGCAATACACTGCACCCTTCCTTGGGAAAGCTAGATGTCCTCAGCACACCAACAGCTCCAGGGATTCTGTTCTCTCACGTCCTACATGCCATGGAGTCTGCCTCATTGTCCGATTTTGAGCTGCTCTTAGAAACACAATCTGCTTCGCCTTTCTTCCAGGAACTCACACCCAAGGACCCCATACCTACAGTAGAAAGGAGGCTTGCATCCTACTGCAACGAAACCACAGTTTTCCTGTTACACTGCAGGATTATAGAATAGGATTTAGCCTATTCTAGCCCGATAGCCTACATAGAGCATTTCAAATTTGAGGGAGTTCGCTACATGGAGAACACTTTGTGAAGAAAAGTTGATTCAGGCAAGGGACCAGGGTAGAGCTAGAGTCTCTTTTGACTTGTTAGAAATCAGAAGACTTCAGGCTGATTGTTCACCTGCAAAGAAGACCTGATGGCACAAGCCTTGCTTTCCCATATTAAAAGCTCTTAGTCATGCTGCCCTGAAGCTACCTAAATAACTCTCTTTTTGACTGGCCTCTAGTCACTGTAGTTAGCCCTCTGGAACAAAAAGCAGTTTTCTCTAAAGAAACACGGTGCTTCCATAGTATGGGTGGGAGCTCATCCTGTCAGGCTCTAGAGCTAAAGGGAAACTTGACGTGAGTACTTGCCTCACGCTAAGGCCTGAAAAGCCCTGCTGAAGCGAAAGCGTGTTGCAGTTTCCATTAGCTAGTATTCGCAGTTCTGCTTTACTTTAACGTTTCTCCGCTTTTCCAGACACTTAGGACCCTCGTGTGGGCACCCCACTGCCTACAAATACAGTGAGTACCAGCAGGTTCCACTGCCCTTCTAAGAAACTTCCAGGCCGTAAGTCTTTCCAAGTCACTCTGCATTCAGAGAGCAGGGCAATACACTGCACCCTTCCTTGGGAACGCTAGATGTCCTCAGCACACCAACAGCTCCAGGGATTCTGTTCTCTCACGTCCTACATGCCATGGAAGTCTGCCTCATTGTCCTCATTTGAGCTGCACTTAGCAACACAATCTGCTTCACCTCTGTTCTAGGAACTCACACCCAAGGACCCCATACCTACAGTAGAAACGAGGCTTGCATTCCTACTGCAACGAAACCACTGTTTCCTGTTACACTGCAGGATTTTGAATAGGCTAAGGACCGATAGCCTACTCAAAGTGTTCCAAGGATGAGTGAGTTCGCTACATGCAGAACACTTTGGGAAGTAATGTTGATTCAGGCAAGGGAACAGGGTGTAGCTAGAGTCTCTTTTGACTTGTTGGAAATCAGAAGGGTTTAGACTTCGTGTTCACCGCAAAAGATGACCTGATGGCACAAGCCTTGTTTCCCATATTAAAAGCTCTATTCAGGCTGCCCTGAAGCTACCTAAATACGTCTATTTCTGACTGGCCTCTAGTCACTGTAGTTACACTCTGGACGAAAAGGTTTCTCTAACGAAGCACGATGCTTCCATAGCATGGGTGGTAGCTCATCCCGTCAGGCTCTAGAGCTAAAGGGAAACTTGACGTCAGTACTTGCCTCACGCTAAGGCCTGAAGAGCCCTGCTGAAGCGAAAGCGTGTTGCAGTTTACATTAGCTCGTATTCGCAGTTCTGCTTTACTTTAACGTTTCTACGGTTTTCCAGACTCTTTGGACCCTCGTGTGGGCACCCCATTGCCTACCAATACAGTGAGTACCAGCAGGCCGTACTGCCCTTCTAAGAAACATCCAGGCCGTAAGCCTTTCCAAGTCCCTCTATGTGTTCAGAGAGTAGGGCAATACACTGCACCCTTCCTTGGGAAAGCTAGATGTCCTCAGCACACCAACAGCTCCAGGGATTCTGTTCTCTCACGTCCTACATGCCATGGAGTCTGCCTCATTGTCCGATTTTGAGCTGCTCTTAGAAACACAATCTGCTTCGCCTTTCTTCCAGGAACTCACACCCAAGGACCCCATACCTACAGTAGAAAGGAGGCTTGCATCCTACTGCAACGAAACCACAGTTTTCCTGTTACACTGCAGGATTTTAGAATAGGCTTTAGCCTATTCTAGCCCGATAGCCTACATAGAGCATTTCAAATTTGAGGGAGTTCGCTATATGTAGAACACTTTGTGAAGAAAAGTTGATTCAGGCAAGGGACCAGGGTAGAGCTAGAGTCTCTTTTGACTTGTTAGAAATCAGAAGACTTCAGGCTGATTGTTCACCTGCAAAGAAGACCTGATGGCACAAGCCTTGCTTTCCCATATTAAAAGCTCTTAGTCATGCTGCCCTGAAGCTACCTAAATAACTCTCTTTTTGACTGGCCTCTAGTCACTGTAGTTAGCCCTCTGGAACAAAAAGCAGTTTTCTCTAAAGAAACACGGTGCTTCCATAGTATGGGTGGGAGCTCATCCTGTCAGGCTCTAGAGCTAAAGGGAAACTTGACGTGAGTACCTGCCTCACGCTAAGGCCTGAAAAGCCCTGCTGAAGCGAAAGCGTGTTGCAGTTTCCATTAGCTAGTATTCGCAGTTCTGCTTTACTTTAACGTTTCTCCGCTTTTCCAGACACTTAGGACCCTCGTGTGGGCACCCCACTGCCTACAAATACAGTGAGTAACAGCAGGTTCCACTGCCCTTCTAAGAAACTTCCAGGCCGTAAGTCTTTCCAAGTCACTCTGCAT
Source organism: Eubalaena glacialis (assembly GCF_028564815.1). Lineage (NCBI taxonomy): Eukaryota > Metazoa > Chordata > Mammalia > Artiodactyla > Balaenidae > Eubalaena > Eubalaena glacialis. The sequence goes on along the minus strand of NC_083735.1, from coordinate 41,228,409 downwards.
TCAGAGAGCAGGGCAATACACTGCACCCTTCCTTGGGAAAGCTAGATGTCCTCAGCACACCAACAGCTCCAGAGATTCTGTTCTCTCACGTCCTACATGCCATGGAAGTCTGCCTCATTGTCCTCATTTGAGCTGCACTTAGCAACACAATCTGATTCGCCTTTCTTCTAGGAACTCACACTCAAGGACCCCATACCTACAGGAGAAAGGAGGCTTGCATTCCTTCTGCAACCAAAGCACAGTTGTTCCTGTTACCCTGCAGGATTTTAGAATAGCCTAAGGACCGATAGCCTACATAGAGCATTTCAAATTTGAGGCAGTTCGCTACATGTAGAACACTTTGTGAAGAAAAGTTGATTCAGGCAAGGGACAAGGGTAGAGCTAGAGTCTCTTTTGACTTGTTAGAAATCAGAAGGCTTCAGGCTGATGGTTCACCGGCAAAGAAACCTGATGGCACGAGCCTTGCTTTCCCTTCTTAAAAGCTCTTAGTCATGCTGCCCTGAAGCTACCTAAATAACTCTCTTTTTGACTGGCCTCTAGTCACTGTAGTTAGCCCTCTGGAACAAAAAGCAGTTTTCTCTAAGGAAACACGGTGCTTCCATAGTATGGGTGGGAGCTCATCTTATCAGGCTCTAGAGCTAAAGGGAAACTTGACATGAGTACTTGCCTCACGCTAAGGCCTGAGGAGCCCTGCTGAAGCGAAAGCGTGTTGCAGTTTGCATCAGCTCGTATTCGAAGTTCTGCTTTACTTTAACGTTTCTACACATTTCCAGACACTTAGGAACCTCGTGTGGGCACCCCATTGCCTACAAATACAGTGAGTAGCAGCAGGCTCCACTGCCCTTCAAAGAAACATCCAGGCCGTAAGCCTTTCCAAGTCACTCTATGTATTCAGAGACTAGGGCAATACACTGCACCCTTCCTTGGGAACGCTAGATGTCCTCAGCACACCAACAGCTCCAGGGATTCTGTTCTCTCACGTCCTACATGCCATGGAAGTCTGCCTCATTGTCCTCATTTGAGCTGCACTTAGCAACACAATCTGCTTCACCTCTGTTCTAGGAACTCACACCCAAGGACCCCATACCTACAGTAGAAACGAGGCTTGCATTCCTACTGCAACGAAACCACTGTTTCCTGTTACACTGCAGGATTTTGAATAGGCTAAGGACCGATAGCCTACTCAAAGTGTTCCAAGGATGAGTGAGTTCGCTACATGCAGAACACTTTGGGAAGTAATGTTGATTCAGGCAAGGGAACAGGGTGTAGCTAGAGTCTCTTTTGACTTGTTGGAAATCAGAAGGGTTTAGACTTCGTGTTCACCGCAAAAGATGACCTGATGGCACAAGCCTTGTTTCCCATATTAAAAGCTCTATTCAGGCTGCCCTGAAGCTACCTAATTACGTCTATTTCTGGCTGGCCTCTAGTCACTGTAGTTACACTCTGGACGAAAAGGTTTCTCTAACGAAGCACGATGCTTCCATAGCATGGGTGGTAGCTCATCCCGTCAGGCTCTAGAGCTAAAGGGAAACTTGACGTCAGTACTTGCCTCACGCTAAGGCCTGAAGAGCCCTGCTGAAGCGAAAGCGTGTTGCAGTTTCCATTAGCTCGTATTCGCAGTTCTGCTTTACTTTAACGTTTCTACGGTTTTCCAGACTCTTTGGACCCTCGTGTGGGCACCCCATTGCCTACCAATACAGTGAGTACCAGCAGGCCGTACTGCCCTTCTAAGAAACATCCAGGCCGTAAGCCTTTCCAAGTCCCTCTATGTGTTCAGAGAGTAGGGCAATACACTGCACCCTTCCTTGGGAAAGCTAGATGTCCTCAGCACACCAACAGCTCCAGGGATTCTGTTCTCTCACGTCCTACATGCCATGGAGTCTGCCTCATTGTCCGATTTTGAGCTGCTCTTAGAAACACAATCTGCTTCGCCTTTCTTCCAGGAACTCACACCCAAGGACCCCATACCTACAGTAGAAAGGAGGCTTGCATCCTACTGCAACGAAACCACAGTTTTCCTGTTACACTGCAGGATTATAGAATAGGCTTTAGCCTATTCTAGCCCGATAGCCTACATAGAGCATTTCAAATTTGAGGGAGTTCGCTACATGGAGAACACTTTGTGAAGAAAAGTTGATTCAGGCAAGGGACCAGGGTAGAGCTAGAGTCTCTTTTGACTTGTTAGAAATCAGAAGACTTCAGGCTGATTGTTCACCTGCAAAGAAGACCTGATGGCACAAGCCTTGCTTTCCCATATTAAAAGCTCTTAGTCATGCTGCCCTGAAGCTACCTAAATAACTCTCTTTTTGACTGGCCTCTAGTCACTGTAGTTAGCCCTCTGGAACAAAAAGCAGTTTTCTCTAAAGAAACACGGTGCTTCCATAGTATGGGTGGGAGCTCATCCTGTCAGGCTCTAGAGCTAAAGGGAAACTTGACGTGAGTACCTGCCTCACGCTAAGGCCTGAAAAGCCCTGCTGAAGCGAAAGCGTGTTGCAGTTTCCATTAGCTAGTATTCGCAGTTCTGCTTTACTTTAACGTTTCTCCGCTTTTCCAGACACTTAGGACCCTCGTGTGGGCACCCCACTGCCTACAAATACAGTGAGTACCAGCAGGTTCCACTGCCCTTCTAAGAAACTTCCAGGCCGTAAGTCTTTCCAAGTCACTCTGCATTCAGAGAGCAGGGCAATACACTGCACCCTTCCTTGGGAAAGCTAGATGTCCTCAGCACACCAACAGCTCCAGGGATTCTGTTCTCTCACGTCCTACATGCCATGGAAGTCTGCCTCATTGTCCTCATTTGAGCTGCACTTAGCAACACAATCTGATTCGCCTTTCTTCTAGGAACTCACACTCAAGGACCCCATACCTACAGGAGAAAGGAGGCTTGCATTCCTTCTGCAACCAAAGCACAGTTGTTCCTGTTACCCTGCAGGATTTTAGAATAGCCTAAGGACCGATAGCCTACATAGAGCATTTCAAATTTGAGGCAGTTCGCTACATGTAGAACACTTTGTGAAGAAAAGTTGATTCAGGCAAGGGACAAGGGTAGAGCTAGAGTCTCTTTTGACTTGTTAGAAATCAGAAGGCTTCAGGCTGATGGTTCACCGGCAAAGAAACCTGATGGCACGAGCCTTGCTTTCCCTCCTTAAAAGCTCTTAGTCATGCTGCCCTGAAGCTACCTAAATAACTCTCTTTTTGACTGGCCTCTAGTCACTGTAGTTAGCCCTCTGGAACAAAAAGCAGTTTTCTCTAAGGAAACACGGTGCTTCCATAGTATGGGTGGGAGCTCATCTTATCAGGCTCTAGAGCTAAACGGAAACTTGACGTCAGTACTTGCCTCACGCTAAGGCCTGAGGAGCCCTGCTGAAGCGAAAGCGTGTTGCAGTTTGCATCAGCTCGTATTCGAAGTTCTGCTTTACTTTAACGTTTCTACACATTTCCAGACACTTAGGAACCTCGTGTGGGCACCCCATTGCCTACAAATACAGTGAGTAGCAGCAGGCTCCACTGCCCTTCAAAGAAACATCCAGGCCGTAAGCCTTTCCAAGTCACTCTATGTATTCAGAGACTAGGGCAATACACTGCACCCTTCCTTGGGAACGCTAGATGTCCTCAGCACACCAACAGCTCCAGGGATTCTGTTCTCTCACGTCCTACATGCCATGGAAGTCTGCCTCATTGTCCTCATTTGAGCTGCACTTAGCAACACAATCTGCTTCACCTCTGTTCTAGGAACTCACACCCAAGGACCCCATACCTACAGTAGAAACGAGGCTTGCATTCCTACTGCAACGAAACCACTGTTTCCTGTTACACTGCAGGATTTTGAATAGGCTAAGGACCGATAGCCTACTCAAAGTGTTCCAAGGATGAGTGAGTTCGCTACATGCAGAACACTTTGGGAAGTAATGTTGATTCAGGCAAGGGAACAGGGTGTAGCTAGAGTCTCTTTTGACTTGTTGGAAATCAGAAGGGTTTAGACTTCGTGTTCACCGCAAAAGATGACCTGATGGCACAAGCCTTGTTTCCCATATTAAAAGCTCTATTCAGGCTGCCCTGAAGCTACCTAAATACGTCTATTTCTGACTGGCCTCTAGTCACTGTAGTTACACTCTGGACGAAAAGGTTTCTCTAACGAAGCACGATGCTTCCATAGCATGGGTGGTAGCTCATCCCGTCAGGCTCTAGAGCTAAAGGGAAACTTGACGTCAGTACTTGCCTCACGCTAAGGCCTGAAGAGCCCTGCTGAAGCGAAAGCGTGTTGCAGTTTCCATTAGCTCGTATTCGCAGTTCTGCTTTACTTTAACGTTTCTACGGTTTTCCAGACTCTTTGGACCCTCGTGTGGGCACCCCATTGCCTACCAATACAGTGAGTACCAGCAGGCCGTACTGCCCTTCTAAGAAACATCCAGGCCGTAAGCCTTTCCAAGTCCCTCTATGTGTTCAGAGAGTAGGGCAATACACTGCACCCTTCCTTGGGAAAGCTAGATGTCCTCAGCACACCAACAGCTCCAGGGATTCTGTTCTCTCACGTCCTACATGCCATGGAGTCTGCCTCATTGTCCGATTTTGAGCTGCTCTTAGAAACACAATCTGCTTCGCCTTTCTTCCAGGAACTCACACCCAAGGACCCCATACCTACAGTAGAAAGGAGGCTTGCATCCTACTGCAACGAAACCACAGTTTTCCTGTTACACTGCAGGATTATAGAATAGGCTTTAGCCTATTCTAGCCCGATAGCCTACATAGAGCATTTCAAATTTGAGGGAGTTCGCTACATGGAGAACACTTTGTGAAGAAAAGTTGATTCAGGCAAGGGACCAGGGTAGAGCTAGAGTCTCTTTTGACTTGTTAGAAATCAGAAGACTTCAGGCTGATTGTTCACCTGCAAAGAAGACCTGATGGCACAAGCCTTGCTTTCCCATATTAAAAGCTCTTAGTCATGCTGCCCTGAAGCTACCTAAATAACTCTCTTTTTGACTGGCCTCTAGTCACTGTAGTTAGCCCTCTGGAACAAAAAGCAGTTTTCTCTAAAGAAACACGGTGCTTCCATAGTATGGGTGGGAGCTCATCCTGTCAGGCTCTAGAGCTAAAGGGAAACTTGACGTGAGTACTTGCCTCACGCTAAGGCCTGAAAAGCCCTGCTGAAGCGAAAGCGTGTTGCAGTTTCCATTAGCTAGTATTCGCAGTTCTGCTTTACTTTAACGTTTCTCCGCTTTTCCAGACACTTAGGACCCTCGTGTGGGCACCCCACTGCCTACAAATACAGTGAGTACCAGCAGGTTCCACTGCCCTTCTAAGAAACTTCCAGGCCGTAAGTCTTTCCAAGTCACTCTGCATTCAGAGAGCAGGGCAATACACTGCACCCTTCCTTGGGAACGCTAGATGTCCTCAGCACACCAACAGCTCCAGGGATTCTGTTCTCTCACGTCCTACATGCCATGGAAGTCTGCCTCATTGTCCTCATTTGAGCTGCACTTAGCAACACAATCTGCTTCACCTCTGTTCTAGGAACTCACACCCAAGGACCCCATACCTACAGTAGAAACGAGGCTTGCATTCCTACTGCAACGAAACCACTGTTTCCTGTTACACTGCAGGATTTTGAATAGGCTAAGGACCGATAGCCTACTCAAAGTGTTCCAAGGATGAGTGAGTTCGCTACATGCAGAACACTTTGGGAAGTAATGTTGATTCAGGCAAGGGAACAGGGTGTAGCTAGAGTCTCTTTTGACTTGTTGGAAATCAGAAGGGTTTAGACTTCGTGTTCACCGCAAAAGATGACCTGATGGCACAAGCCTTGTTTCCCATATTAAAAGCTCTATTCAGGCTGCCCTGAAGCTACCTAAATACGTCTATTTCTGACTGGCCTCTAGTCACTGTAGTTACACTCTGGACGAAAAGGTTTCTCTAACGAAGCACGATGCTTCCATAGCATGGGTGGTAGCTCATCCCGTCAGGCTCTAGAGCTAAAGGGAAACTTGACGTCAGTACTTGCCTCACGCTAAGGCCTGAAGAGCCCTGCTGAAGCGAAAGCGTGTTGCAGTTTACATTAGCTCGTATTCGCAGTTCTGCTTTACTTTAACGTTTCTACGGTTTTCCAGACTCTTTGGACCCTCGTGTGGGCACCCCATTGCCTACCAATACAGTGAGTACCAGCAGGCCGTACTGCCCTTCTAAGAAACATCCAGGCCGTAAGCCTTTCCAAGTCCCTCTATGTGTTCAGAGAGTAGGGCAATACACTGCACCCTTCCTTGGGAAAGCTAGATGTCCTCAGCACACCAACAGCTCCAGGGATTCTGTTCTCTCACGTCCTACATGCCATGGAGTCTGCCTCATTGTCCGATTTTGAGCTGCTCTTAGAAACACAATCTGCTTCGCCTTTCTTCCAGGAACTCACACCCAAGGACCCCATACCTACAGTAGAAAGGAGGCTTGCATCCTACTGCAACGAAACCACAGTTTTCCTGTTACACTGCAGGATTTTAGAATAGGCTTTAGCCTATTCTAGCCCGATAGCCTACATAGAGCATTTCAAATTTGAGGGAGTTCGCTATATGTAGAACACTTTGTGAAGAAAAGTTGATTCAGGCAAGGGACCAGGGTAGAGCTAGAGTCTCTTTTGACTTGTTAGAAATCAGAAGACTTCAGGCTGATTGTTCACCTGCAAAGAAGACCTGATGGCACAAGCCTTGCTTTCCCATATTAAAAGCTCTTAGTCATGCTGCCCTGAAGCTACCTAAATAACTCTCTTTTTGACTGGCCTCTAGTCACTGTAGTTAGCCCTCTGGAACAAAAAGCAGTTTTCTCTAAAGAAACACGGTGCTTCCATAGTATGGGTGGGAGCTCATCCTGTCAGGCTCTAGAGCTAAAGGGAAACTTGACGTGAGTACCTGCCTCACGCTAAGGCCTGAAAAGCCCTGCTGAAGCGAAAGCGTGTTGCAGTTTCCATTAGCTAGTATTCGCAGTTCTGCTTTACTTTAACGTTTCTCCGCTTTTCCAGACACTTAGGACCCTCGTGTGGGCACCCCACTGCCTACAAATACAGTGAGTACCAGCAGGTTCCACTGCCCTTCAAAGAAACATCCAGGCCGTAAGCCTTTCCAAGTCACTCTATGTATTCAGAGACTAGGGCAATACACTGCACCCTTCCTTGGGAACGCTAGATGTCCTCAGCACACCAACAGCTCCAGGGATTCTGTTCTCTCACGTCCTACATGCCATGGAAGTCTGCCTCATTGTCCTCATTTGAGCTGCACTTAGCAACACAATCTGCTTCACCTCTGTTCTAGGAACTCACACCCAAGGACCCCATACCTACAGTAGAAACGAGGCTTGAATTCCTACTGCAACGAAACCACTGTTTCCTGTTACACTGCAGGATTTTGAATAGGCTAAGGACCGATAGCCTACTTAGAGTGTTCCAAGGATGAGTGAGTTCGCTACATGCAGAACACTTTGGGAAGAAAAGTTGATTCAGGCAAGGGAACAGGGTGTAGCTAGAGTCTCTTTTGACTTGTTGGAAATCAGATGGGTTTAGACTTCGTGTTCACCGCAAAAGATGACCTGATGGCACAAGCCTTGTTTCCCATATTAAAAGCTCTATTCATGCTGCCCTGAAGCTACCTAAATACATCTATTTCTGACTGGCCTCTAGTCACTGTAGTTACACTCTGGACGAAAAGGTTTCTCTAACGAAGCACGATGATTCCATAGCATGGGTGGTAGCTCATCCCGTCAGGCTCTAGAGCTAAAGGGAAACTTGACGTCAGTACTTGCCTCACGCTAAGGCCTGAAGAGCCCTGCTGAAGCGAAAGCGTGTTGCAGTTTACATTAGCTCGTATTCGCAGTTCTGCTTTACTTTAACGTTTCTACGGTTTTCCAGACTCTTTGGACCCTCGTGTGGGCACCCCATTGCCTACCAATACAGTGAGTACCAGCAGGCCGTACTGCCCTTCTAAGAAACATCCAGGCCGTAAGCCTTTCCAAGTCCCTCTATGTGTTCAGAGAGTAGGGCAATACACTGCACCCTTCCTTGGGAAAGCTAGATGTCCTCAGCACACCAACAGCTCCAGGGATTCTGTTCTCTCACGTCCTACATGCCATGGAGTCTGCCTCATTGTCCGATTTTGAGCTGCTCTTAGAAACACAATCTGCTTCGCCTTTCTTCCAGGAACTCACACCCAAGGACCCCATACCTACAGTAGAAAGGAGGCTTGCATCCTACTGCAACGAAACCACAGTTTTCCTGTTACACTGCAGGATTTTAGAATAGGCTTTAGCCTATTCTAGCCCGATAGCCTACATAGAGCATTTCAAATTTGAGGGAGTTCGCTACATGGAGAACACTTTGTGAAGAAAAGTTGATTCAGGCAAGGGACCAGGGTAGAGCTAGAGTCTCTTTTGACTTGTTAGAAATCAGAAGACTTCAGGCTGATTGTTCACCTGCAATGAAGACCTGATGGCACAAGCCTTGCTTTCCCATATTAAAAGCTCTTAGTCATGCTGCCCTGAAGCTACCTAAATAACACTCTTTTTGACTGGCCTCTAGTCACTGTAGTTAGCCCTCTGGAACAAAAAGCAGTTTTCTCTAAAGAAACACGGTGCTTCCATAGTATGGGTGGGAGCTCATCCTGTCAGGCTCTAGAGCTAAAGGGAAACTTGACGTGAGTACTTGCCTCACGCTAAGGCCTGAAAAGCCCTGCTGAAGCGAAAGCGTGTTGCAGTTTCCATTAGCTAGTATTCGCAGTTCTGCTTTACTTTAACGTTTCTCCGCTTTTCCAGACACTTAGGACCCTCGTGTGGGCACCCCACTGCCTACAAATACAGTGAGTACCAGCAGGTTCCACTGCCCTTCTAAGAAACTTCCAGGCCGTAAGTCTTTCCAAGTCACTCTGCATTCAGAGAGCAGGGCAATACACTGCACCCTTCCTTGGGAAAGCTAGATGTCCTCAGCACACCAACAGCTCCAGGGATTCTGTTCTCTCACGTCCTACATGCCATGGAAGTCTGCCTCATTGTCCTCATTTGAGCTGCACTTAGCAACACAATCTGATTCGCCTTTCTTCTAGGAACTCACACCCAAGGACCCCATACCTACAGTAGAAACGAGGCTTGCATTCCTACTGCAACGAAACCACTGTTTCCTGTTACACTGCAGGATTTTGAATAGGCTAAGGACCGATAGCCTACTCAAAGTGTTCCAAGGATGAGTGAGTTCGCTACATGCAGAACACTTTGGGAAGTAATGTTGATTCAGGCAAGGGAACAGGGTGTAGCTAGAGTCTCTTTTGACTTGTTGGAAATCAGAAGGGTTTAGACTTCGTGTTCACCGCAAAAGATGACCTGATGGCACAAGCCTTGTTTCCCATATTAAAAGCTCTATTCAGGCTGCCCTGAAGCTACCTAAATACGTCTATTTCTGACTGGCCTCTAGTCACTGTAGTTACACTCTGGACGAAAAGGTTTCTCTAACGAAGCACGATGCTTCCATAGCATGGGTGGTAGCTCATCCCGTCAGGCTCTAGAGCTAAAGGGAAACTTGACGTCAGTACTTGCCTCACGCTAAGGCCTGAAGAGCCCTGCTGAAGCGAAAGCGTGTTGCAGTTTACATTAGCTCGTATTCGCAGTTCTGCTTTACTTTAACGTTTCTACGGTTTTCCAGACTCTTTGGACCCTCGTGTGGGCACCCCATTGCCTACCAATACAGTGAGTACCAGCAGGCCGTACTGCCCTTCTAAGAAACATCCAGGCCGTAAGCCTTTCCAAGTCCCTCTATGTGTTCAGAGAGTAGGGCAATACACTGCACCCTTCCTTGGGAAAGCTAGATGTCCTCAGCACACCAACAGCTCCAGGGATTCTGTTCTCTCACGTCCTACATGCCATGGAGTCTGCCTCATTGTCCGATTTTGAGCTGCTCTTAGAAACACAATCTGCTTCGCCTTTCTTCCAGGAACTCACACCCAAGGACCCCATACCTACAGTAGAAAGGAGGCTTGCATCCTACTGCAACGAAACCACAGTTTTCCTGTTACACTGCAGGATTTTAGAATAGGCTTTAGCCTATTCTAGCCCGATAGCCTACATAGAGCATTTCAAATTTGAGGGAGTTCGCTATATGTAGAACACTTTGTGAAGAAAAGTTGATTCAGGCAAGGGACCAGGGTAGAGCTAGAGTCTCTTTTGACTTGTTAGAAATCAGAAGACTTCAGGCTGATTGTTCACCTGCAAAGAAGACCTGATGGCACAAGCCTTGCTTTCCCATATTAAAAGCTCTTAGTCATGCTGCCCTGAAGCTACCTAAATAACTCTCTTTTTGACTGGCCTCTAGGCACTGTAGTTAGCCCTCTGGAACAAAAAGCAGTTTTCTCTAAAGAAACACGGTGCTTCCATAGTATGGGTGGGAGCTCATCCTGTCAGGCTCTAGAGCTAAAGGGAAACTTGACGTGAGTACCTGCCTCACGCTAAGGCCTGAAAAGCCCTGCTGAAGCGAAAGCGTGTTGCAGTTTCCATTAGCTAGTATTCGCAGTTCTGCTTTACTTTAACGTTTCTCCGCTTTTCCAGACACTTAGGACCCTCGTGTGGGCACCCCACTGCCTACAAATACAGTGAGTACCAGCAGGTTCCACTGCCCTTCTAAGAAACTTCCAGGCCGTAAGTCTTTCCAAGTCACTCTGCATTCAGAGAGCAGGGCAATACACTGCACCCTTCCTTGGGAAAGCTAGATGTCCTCAGCACACCAACAGCTCCAGGGATTCTGTTCTCTCACGTCCTACATGCCATGGAAGTCTGCCTCATTGTCCTCATTTGAGCTGCACTTAGCAACACAATCTGATTCGCCTTTCTTCTAGGAACTCACACTCAAGGACCCCATACCTACAGGAGAAAGGAGGCTTGCATTCCTTCTGCAACCAAAGCACAGTTGTTCCTGTTACCCTGCAGGATTTTAGAATAGACTAAGGACCGATAGCCTACATAGAGCATTTCAAATTTGAGGCAGTTCGCTACATGGAGAACACTTTGTGAAGAAAAGTTGATTCAGGCAAGGGACAAGGGTAGAGCTAGAGTCTCTTTTGACTTGTTAGAAATCAGAAGGCTTCAGGCTGATGGTTCACCGGCAAAGAAACCTGATGGCACGAGCCTTGCTTTCCCTTCTTAAAAGCTCTTAGTCATGCTGCCCTGAAGCTACCTAAATAACTCTCTTTTTGACTGGCCTCTAGTCACTGTAGTTAGCCCTCTGGAACAAAAAGCAGTTTTCTCTAAGGAAACACGGTGCTTCCATAGTATGGGTGGGAGCTCATCCTGTCAGGCTCTAGAGCTAAAGGGAAACTTGACGTGAGTACCTGCCTCACGCTAAGGCCTGAAAAGCCCTGCTGAAGCGAAAGCGTGTTGCAGTTTCCATTAGCTAGTATTCGCAGTTCTGCTTTACTTTAACGTTTCTCCGCTTTTCCAGACACTTAGGACCCTCGTGTGGGCACCCCACTGCCTACAAATACAGTGAGTACCAGCAGGTTCCACTGCCCTTCTAAGAAACTTCCAGGCCGTAAGTCTTTCCAAGTCACTCTGCATTCAGAGAGCAGGGCAATACACTGCACCCTTCCTTGGGAAAGCTAGATGTCCTCAGCACACCAACAGCTCCAGGGATTCTGTTCTCTCACGTCCTACATGCCATGGAAGTCTGCCTCATTGTCCTCATTTGAGCTGCACTTAGCAACACAATCTGATTCGCCTTTCTTCTAGGAACTCACACTCAAGGACCCCATACCTACAGGAGAAAGGAGGCTTGCGTTCCTACTGCAACCAAAGCACAGTTGTTCCTGTTACACTGCAGTATTTTGAATAGGCTAAGGACCGATAGCCTACTTAGAGTGTTCCAAGGATGAGTGAGTTCGCTACATGCAGAACACTTTGGGAAGAAAAGTTGATTCAGGCAAGGGAACAGGGTGTAGCTAGAGTCTCTTTTGACTTGTTGGAAATCAGATGGGTTTAGACTTCGTGTTCACCGCAAAAGATGACCTGATGGCACAAGCCTTGTTTCCCATATTAAAAGCTCTATTCAGGTTGCCCTGAAGCTACCTAAATACGTCTATTTCTGACTGGCCTCTAGTCACTGTAGTTACACTCAGGATGAAAAGATTTCTCTAACGAAGCACGATGCTTCCATAGCATGGGTGGTAGCTCATCCCGTCAGGCTCTAGAGCTAAAGGGAAACTTGACGTCAGTACTTGCCTCACGCTAAGGCCTGAAGAGCCCTGCTGAAGCGAAAGCGTGTTGCAGTTTACATTAGCTCGTATTCGCAGTTCTGCTTTACTTTAACGTTTCTACGGTTTTCCAGACTCTTTGGACCCTCGTGTGGGCACCCCATTGCCTACCAATACAGTGAGTACCAGCAGGCCGTACTGCCCTTCTAAGAAACATCCAGGCCGTAAGCCTTTCCAAGTCCCTCTATGTGTTCAGAGAGTAGGGCAATACACTGCACCCTTCCTTGGGAAAGCTAGATGTCCTCAGCACACCAACAGCTCCAGGGATTCTGTTCTCTCACGTCCTACATGCCATGGAGTCTGCCTCATTGTCCGATTTTGAGCTGCTCTTAGAAACACAATCTGCTTCGCCTTTCTTCCAGGAACTCACACCCAAGGACCCCATACCTACAGTAGAAAGGAGGCTTGCATCCTACTGCAACGAAACCACAGTTTTCCTGTTACACTGCAGGATTATAGAATAGGCTTTAGCCTATTCTAGCCCGATAGCCTACATAGAGCATTTCAAATTTGAGGGAGTTCGCTACATGGAGAACACTTTGTGAAGAAAAGTTGATTCAGGCAAGGGACCAGGGTAGAGCTAGAGTCTCTTTTGACTTGTTAGAAATCAGAAGACTTCAGGCTGATTGTTCACCTGCAAAGAAGACCTGATGGCACAAGCCTTGCTTTCCCATATTAAAAGCTCTTAGTCATGCTGCCCTGAAGCTACCTAAATAACTCTCTTTTTGACTGGCCTCTAGTCACTGTAGTTAGCCCTCTGGAACAAAAAGCAGTTTTCTCTAAAGAAACACGGTGCTTCCATAGTATGGGTGGGAGCTCATCCTGTCAGGCTCTAGAGCTAAAGGGAAACTTGACGTGAGTACTTGCCTCACGCTAAGGCCTGAAAAGCCCTGCTGAAGCGAAAGTGTGTTGCAGTTTCCATTAGCTAGTATTCGCAGTTCTGCTTTACTTTAACGTTTCTCCGCTTTTCCAGACACTTAGGACCCTCGTGTGGGCACCCCACTGCCTACAAATACAGTGAGTACCAGCAGGTTCCACTGCCCTTCTAAGAAACTTCCAGGCCGTAAGTCTTTCCAAGTCACTCTGCATTCAGAGAGCAGGGCAATACACTGCACCCTTCCTTGGGAAAGCTAGATGTCCTCAGCACACCAACAGCTCCAGGGATTCTGTTCTCTCACGTCCTACATGCCATGGAAGTCTGCCTCATTGTCCTCATTTGAGCTGCACTTAGCAACACAATCTGATTCGCCTTTCTTCTAGGAACTCACACTCAAGGACCCCATACCTACAGGAGAAAGGAGGCTTGCGTTCCTACTGCAACCAAAGCACAGTTGTTCCTGTTACACTGCAGTATTTTGAATAGGCTAAGGACCGATAGCCTACTTAGAGTGTTCCAAGGATGAGTGAGTTCGCTACATACAGAACACTTTGGGAAGAAAAGTTGATTCAGGCAAGGGAACAGGGTGTAGCTAGAGTCTCTTTTGACTTGTTGGAAATCAGATGGGTTTAGACTTCGTGTTCACCGCAAAAGATGACCTGATGGCACAAGCCTTGTTTCCCATATTAAAAGCTCTATTCAGGTTGCCCTGAAGCTACCTAAATACGTCTATTTCTGACTGGCCTCTAGTCACTGTAGTTACACTCAGGACGAAAAGATTTCTCTAACGAAGCACGATGCTTCCATAGCATGGGTGGTAGCTCATCCCGTCAGGCTCTAGAGCTAAAGGGAAACTTGACGTCAGTACTTGCCTCACGCTAAGGCCTGAAGAGCCCTGCTGAAGCGAAAGCGTGTTGCAGTTTACATTAGCTCGTATTCGCAGTTCTGCTTTACTTTAACGTTTCTACGGTTTTCCAGACTCTTTGGACCCTCGTGTGGGCACCCCATTGCCTACCAATACAGTGAGTACCAGCAGGCCGTACTGCCCTTCTAAGAAACATCCAGGCCGTAAGCCTTTCCAAGTCCCTCTATGTGTTCAGAGAGTAGGGCAATACACTGCACCCTTCCTTGGGAAAGCTAGATGTCCTCAGCACACCAACAGCTCCAGGGATTCTGTTCTCTCACGTCCTACATGCCATGGAGTCTGCCTCATTGTCCGATTTTGAGCTGCTCTTAGAAACACAATCTGCTTCGCCTTTCTTCCAGGAACTCACACCCAAGGACCCCATACCTACAGTAGAAAGGAGGCTTGCATCCTACTGCAACGAAACCACAGTTTTCCTGTTACACTGCAGGATTATAGAATAGGATTTAGCCTATTCTAGCCCGATAGCCTACATAGAGCATTTCAAATTTGAGGGAGTTCGCTACATGGAGAACACTTTGTGAAGAAAAGTTGATTCAGGCAAGGGACCAGGGTAGAGCTAGAGTCTCTTTTGACTTGTTAGAAATCAGAAGACTTCAGGCTGATTGTTCACCTGCAAAGAAGACCTGATGGCACAAGCCTTGCTTTCCCATATTAAAAGCTCTTAGTCATGCTGCCCTGAAGCTACCTAAATAACTCTCTTTTTGACTGGCCTCTAGTCACTGTAGTTAGCCCTCTGGAACAAAAAGCAGTTTTCTCTAAAGAAACACGGTGCTTCCATAGTATGGGTGGGAGCTCATCCTGTCAGGCTCTAGAGCTAAAGGGAAACTTGACGTGAGTACTTGCCTCACGCTAAGGCCTGAAAAGCCCTGCTGAAGCGAAAGCGTGTTGCAGTTTCCATTAGCTAGTATTCGCAGTTCTGCTTTACTTTAACGTTTCTCCGCTTTTCCAGACACTTAGGACCCTCGTGTGGGCACCCCACTGCCTACAAATACAGTGAGTACCAGCAGGTTCCACTGCCCTTCTAAGAAACTTCCAGGCTGTAAGTCTTTCCAAGTCACTCTGCATTCAGAGAGCAGGGCAATACACTGCACCCTTCCTTTGGAACGCTAGATGTCCTCAGCACACCAACAGCTCCAGGGATTCTGTTCTCTCACGTCCTACATGCCATGGAAGTCTGCCTCATTGTCCTCATTTGAGCTGCACTTAGCAACACAATCTGCTTCACCTCTGTTCTAGGAACTCACACCCAAGGACCCCATACCTACAGTAGAAACGAGGCTTGCATTCCTACTGCAACGAAACCACTGTTTCCTGTTACACTGCAGGATTTTGAATAGGCTAAGGACCGATAGCCTACTCAAAGTGTTCCAAGGATGAGTGAGTTCGCTACATGCAGAACACTTTGGGAAGTAATGTTGATTCAGGCAAGGGAACAGGGTGTAGCTAGAGTCTCTTTTGACTTGTTGGAAATCAGAAGGGTTTAGACTTCGTGTTCACCGCAAAAGATGACCTGATGGCACAAGCCTTGTTTCCCATATTAAAAGCTCTATTCAGGCTGCCCTGAAGCTACCTAAATACGTCTATTTCTGACTGGCCTCTAGTCACTGTAGTTACACTCTGGACGAAAAGGTTTCTCTAACGAAGCACGATGCTTCCATAGCATGGGTGGTAGCTCATCCCGTCAGGCTCTAGAGCTAAAGGGAAACTTGACGTCAGTACTTGCCTCACGCTAAGGCCTGAAGAGCCCTGCTGAAGCGAAAGCGTGTTGCAGTTTACATTAGCTCGTATTCGCAGTTCTGCTTTACTTTAACGTTTCTACGGTTTTCCAGACTCTTTGGACCCTCGTGTGGGCACCCCATTGCCTACCAATACAGTGAGTACCAGCAGGCCGTACTGCCCTTCTAAGAAACATCCAGGCCGTAAGCCTTTCCAAGTCCCTCTATGTGTTCAGAGAGTAGGGCAATACACTGCACCCTTCCTTGGGAAAGCTAGATGTCCTCAGCACACCAACAGCTCCAGGGATTCTGTTCTCTCACGTCCTACATGCCATGGAGTCTGCCTCATTGTCCGATTTTGAGCTGCTCTTAGAAACACAATCTGCTTCGCCTTTCTTCCAGGAACTCACACCCAAGGACCCCATACCTACAGTAGAAAGGAGGCTTGCATCCTACTGCAACGAAACCACAGTTTTCCTGTTACACTGCAGGATTTTAGAATAGGCTTTAGCCTATTCTAGCCCGATAGCCTACATAGAGCATTTCAAATTTGAGGGAGTTCGCTATATGTAGAACACTTTGTGAAGAAAAGTTGATTCAGGCAAGGGACCAGGGTAGAGCTAGAGTCTCTTTTGACTTGTTAGAAATCAGAAGACTTCAGGCTGATTGTTCACCTGCAAAGAAGACCTGATGGCACAAGCCTTGCTTTCCCATATTAAAAGCTCTTAGTCATGCTGCCCTGAAGCTACCTAAATAACTCTCTTTTTGACTGGCCTCTAGGCACTGTAGTTAGCCCTCTGGAACAAAAAGCAGTTTTCTCTAAAGAAACACGGTGCTTCCATAGTATGGGTGGGAGCTCATCCTGTCAGGCTCTAGAGCTAAAGGGAAACTTGACGTGAGTACCTGCCTCACGCTAAGGCCTGAAAAGCCCTGCTGAAGCGAAAGCGTGTTGCAGTTTCCATTAGCTAGTATTCGCAGTTCTGCTTTACTTTAACGTTTCTCCGCTTTTCCAGACACTTAGGACCCTCGTGTGGGCACCCCACTGCCTACAAATACAGTGAGTACCAGCAGGTTCCACTGCCCTTCTAAGAAACTTCCAGGCCGTAAGTCTTTCCAAGTCACTCTGCATTCAGAGAGCAGGGCAATACACTGCACCCTTCCTTGGGAAAGCTAGATGTCCTCAGCACACCAACAGCTCCAGGGATTCTGTTCTCTCACGTCCTACATGCCATGGAAGTCTGCCTCATTGTCCTCATTTGAGCTGCACTTAGCAACACAATCTGATTCGCCTTTCTTCTAGGAACTCACACTCAAGGACCCCATACCTACAGGAGAAAGGAGGCTTGCATTCCTTCTGCAACCAAAGCACAGTTGTTCCTGTTACCCTGCAGGATTTTAGAATAGACTAAGGACCGATAGCCTACATAGAGCATTTCAAATTTGAGGCAGTTCGCTACATGGAGAACACTTTGTGAAGAAAAGTTGATTCAGGCAAGGGACAAGGGTAGAGCTAGAGTCTCTTTTGACTTGTTAGAAATCAGAAGGCTTCAGGCTGATGGTTCACCGGCAAAGAAACCTGATGGAACGAGCCTTGCTTTCCCTTCTTAAAAGCTCTTAGTCATGCTGCCCTGAAGCTACCTAAATAACTCTCTTTTTGACTGGCCTCTAGTCACTGTAGTTAGCCCTCTGGAACAAAAAGCAGTTTTCTCTAAGGAAACACGGTGCTTCCATAGTATGGGTGGGAGCTCATCCTGTCAGGCTCTAGAGCTAAAGGGAAACTTGACGTGAGTACCTGCCTCACGCTAAGGCCTGAAAAGCCCTGCTGAAGCGAAAGCGTGTTGCAGTTTCCATTAGCTAGTATTCGCAGTTCTGCTTTACTTTAACGTTTCTCCGCTTTTCCAGACACTTAGGACCCTCGTGTGGGCACCCCACTGCCTACAAATACAGTGAGTACCAGCAGGTTCCACTGCCCTTCTAAGAAACTTCCAGGCCGTAAGTCTTTCCAAGTCACTCTGCATTCAGAGAGCAGGGCAATACACTGCACCCTTCCTTGGGAAAGCTAGATGTCCTCAGCACACCAACAGCTCCAGGGATTCTGTTCTCTCACGTCCTACATGCCATGGAAGTCTGCCTCATTGTCCTCATTTGAGCTGCACTTAGCAACACAATCTGATTCGCCTTTCTTCTAGGAACTCACACTCAAGGACCCCATACCTACAGGAGAAAGGAGGCTTGCTTTCCTTCTGCAACCAAAGCACAGTTGTTCCTGTTACCCTGCAGGATTTTAGAATAGCCTAAGGACCGATAGCCTACATAGAGCATTTCAAATTTGAGGCAGTTCGCTACATGTAGAACACTTTGTGAAGAAAAGTTGATTCAGGCAAGGGACAAGGGTAGAGCTAGAGTCTCTTTTGACTTGTTGGAAATCAGAAGGGTTTAGACTTCGTGTTCACCGCAAAAGATGACCTGATGGCACAAGCCTTGTTTCCCATATTAAAAGCTCTATTCAGGCTGCCCTGAAGCTACCTAAATACGTCTATTTCTGACTGGCCTCTAGTCACTGTAGTTACACTCAGGACGAAAAGATTTCTCTAACGAAGCACGATGCTTCCATAGCATGGGTGGTAGCTCATCCCGTCAGGCTCTAGAGCTAAAGGGAAACTTGACGTCAGTACTTGCCTCACGCTAAGGCCTGAAGAGCCCTGCTGAAGCGAAAGCGTGTTGCAGTTTACATTAGCTCGTATTCGCAGTTCTGCTTTACTTTAACGTTTCTACGGTTTTCCAGACTCTTTGGACCCTCGTGTGGGCACCCCATTGCCTACCAATACAGTGAGTACCAGCAGGCCGTACTGCCCTTCTAAGAAACATCCAGGCCGTAAGCCTTTCCAAGTCCCTCTATGTGTTCAGAGAGTAGGGCAATACACTGCACCCTTCCTTGGGAAAGCTAGATGTCCTCAGCACACCAACAGCTCCAGGGATTCTGTTCTCTCACGTCCTACATGCCATGGAGTCTGCCTCATTGTCCGATTTTGAGCTGCTCTTAGAAACACAATCTGCTTCGCCTTTCTTCCAGGAACTCACACCCAAGGACCCCATACCTACAGTAGAAAGGAGGCTTGCATCCTACTGCAACGAAACCACAGTTTTCCTGTTACACTGCAGGATTATAGAATAGGCTTTAGCCTATTCTAGCCCGATAGCCTACATAGAGCATTTCAAATTTGAGGGAGTTCGCTACATGGAGAACACTTTGTGAAGAAAAGTTGATTCAGGCAAGGGACCAGGGTAGAGCTAGAGTCTCTTTTGACTTGTTAGAAATCAGAAGACTTCAGGCTGATTGTTCACCTGCAAAGAAGACCTGATGGCACAAGCCTTGCTTTCCCATATTAAAAGCTCTTAGTCATGCTGCCCTGAAGCTACCTAAATAACTCTCTTTTTGACTGGCCTCTAGTCACTGTAGTTAGCCCTCTGGAACAAAAAGCAGTTTTCTCTAAAGAAACACGGTGCTTCCATAGTATGGGTGGGAGCTCATCCTGTCAGGCTCTAGAGCTAAAGGGAAACTTGACGTGAGTACTTGCCTCACGCTAAGGCCTGAAAAGCCCTGCTGAAGCGAAAGCGTGTTGCAGTTTCCATTAGCTAGTATTCGCAGTTCTGCTTTACTTTAACGTTTCTCCGCTTTTCCAGACACTTAGGACCCTCGTGTGGGCACCCCACTGCCTACAAATACAGTGAGTACCAGCAGGTTCCACTGCCCTTCTAAGAAACTTCCAGGCCGTAAGTCTTTCCAAGTCACTCTGCATTCAGAGAGCAGGGCAATACACTGCACCCTTCCTTGGGAACGCTAGATGTCCTCAGCACACCAACAGCTCCAGGGATTCTGTTCTCTCACGTCCTACATGCCATGGAAGTCTGCCTCATTGTCCTCATTTGAGCTGCACTTAGCAACACAATCTGCTTCACCTCTGTTCTAGGAACTCACACCCAAGGACCCCATACCTACAGTAGAAACGAGGCTTGCATTCCTACTGCAACGAAACCACTGTTTCCTGTTACACTGCAGGATTTTGAATAGGCTAAGGACCGATAGCCTACTCAAAGGGTTCCAAGGATGAGTGAGTTCGCTACATGCAGAACACTTTGGGAAGAAAAGTTGATTCAGGCAAGGGAACAGGGTGTAGCTAGAGTCTCTTTTGACTTGTTGGAAATCAGATGGGTTTAGACTTCGTGTTCACCGCAAAAGATGACCTGATGGCACAAGCCTTGTTTCCCATATTAAAAGCTCTATTCAGGTTGCCCTGAAGCTACCTAAATACGTCTATTTCTGACTGGCCTCTAGTCACTGTAGTTACACTCAGGACGAAAAGATTTCTCTAACGAAGCACGATGCTTCCATAGCATGGGTGGTAGCTCATCCCGTCAGGCTCTAGAGCTAAAGGGAAACTTGACGTCAGTACTTGCCTCACGCTAAGGCCTGAAGAGCCCTGCTGAAGCGAAAGCGTGTTGCAGTTTACATTAGCTCGTATTCGCAGTTCTGCTTTACTTTAACGTTTCTACGGTTTTCCAGACTCTTTGGACCCTCGTGTGGGCACCCCATTGCCTACCAATACAGTGAGTACCAGCAGGCCGTACTGCCCTTCTAAGAAACATCCAGGCCGTAAGCCTTTCCAAGTCCCTCTATGTGTTCAGAGAGTAGGGCAATACACTGCACCCTTCCTTGGGAAAGCTAGATGTCCTCAGCACACCAACAGCTCCAGGGATTCTGTTCTCTCACGTCCTACATGCCATGGAGTCTGCCTCATTGTCCGATTTTGAGCTGCTCTTAGAAACACAATCTGCTTCGCCTTTCTTCCAGGAACTCACACCCAAGGACCCCATACCTACAGTAGAAAGGAGGCTTGCATCCTACTGCAACGAAACCACAGTTTTCCTGTTACACTGCAGGATTATAGAATAGGATTTAGCCTATTCTAGCCCGATAGCCTACATAGAGCATTTCAAATTTGAGGGAGTTCGCTACATGGAGAACACTTTGTGAAGAAAAGTTGATTCAGGCAAGGGACCAGGGTAGAGCTAGAGTCTCTTTTGACTTGTTAGAAATCAGAAGACTTCAGGCTGATTGTTCACCTGCAAAGAAGACCTGATGGCACAAGCCTTGCTTTCCCATATTAAAAGCTCTTAGTCATGCTGCCCTGAAGCTACCTAAATAACTCTCTTTTTGACTGGCCTCTAGTCACTGTAGTTAGCCCTCTGGAACAAAAAGCAGTTTTCTCTAAAGAAACACGGTGCTTCCATAGTATGGGTGGGAGCTCATCCTGTCAGGCTCTAGAGCTAAAGGGAAACTTGACGTGAGTACCTGCCTCACGCTAAGGCCTGAAAAGCCCTGCTGAAGCGAAAGCGTGTTGCAGTTTCCATTAGCTAGTATTCGCAGTTCTGCTTTACTTTAACGTTTCTCCGCTTTTCCAGACACTTAGGACCCTCGTGTGGGCACCCCACTGCCTACAAATACAGTGAGTACCAGCAGGTTCCACTGCCCTTCAAAGAAACATCCAGGCCGTAAGCCTTTCCAAGTCACTCTATGTATTCAGAGACTAGGGCAATACACTGCACCCTTCCTTGGGAACGCTAGATGTCCTCAGCACACCAACAGCTCCAGGGATTCTGTTCTCTCACGTCCTACATGCCATGGAAGTCTGCCTCATTGTCCTCATTTGAGCTGCACTTAGCAACACAATCTGCTTCACCTCTGTTCTAGGAACTCACACCCAAGGACCCCATACCTACAGTAGAAACGAGGCTTGCATTCCTACTGCAACGAAACCACTGTTTCCTGTTACACTGCAGGATTTTGAATAGGCTAAGGACCGATAGCCTACTTAGAGTGTTCCAAGGATGAGTGAGTTCGCTACATGCAGAACACTTTGGGAAGAAAAGTTGATTCAGGCAAGGGAACAGGGTGTAGCTAGAGTCTCTTTTGACTTGTTGGAAATCAGATGGGTTTAGACTTCGTGTTCACCGCAAAAGATGACCTGATGGCACAAGCCTTGTTTCCCATATTAAAAGCTCTATTCATGCTGCCCTGAAGCTACCTAAATACATCTATTTCTGACTGGCCTCTAGTCACTGTAGTTACACTCTGGACGAAAAGGTTTCTATAACGAAGCACGATGCTTCCATAGCATGGGTGGTAGCTCATCCCGTCAGGCTCTAGAGCTAAAGGGAAACTTGACGTCAGTACTTGCCTCACGCTAAGGCCTGAAGAGCCCTGCTGAAGCGAAAGCGTGTTGCAGTTTACATTAGCTCGTATTCGCAGTTCTGCTTTACTTTAACGTTTCTACGGTTTTCCAGACTCTTTGGACCCTCGTGTGGGCACCCCATTGCCTACCAATACAGTGAGTACCAGCAGGCCGTACTGCCCTTCTAAGAAACATCCAGGCCGTAAGCCTTTCCAAGTCCCTCTATGTGTTCAGAGAGTAGGGCAATACACTGCAACCTTCCTTGGGAAAGCTAGATGTCCTCAGCACACCAACAGCTCCAGGGATTCTGTTCTCTCACGTCCTACATGCCATGGAGTCTGCCTCATTGTCCGATTTTGAGCTGCTCTTAGAAACACAATCTGCTTCGCCTTTCTTCCAGGAACTCACACCCAAGGACCCCATACCTACAGTAGAAAGGAGGCTTGCATCCTACTGCAACGAAACCACAGTTTTCCTGTTACACTGCAGGATTTTAGAATAGGCTTTAGCCTATTCTAGCCCGATAGCCTACATAGAGCATTTCAAATTTGAGGGAGTTCGCTACATGGAGAACACTTTGTGAAGAAAAGTTGATTCAGGCAAGGGACCAGGGTAGAGCTAGAGTCTCTTTTGACTTGTTAGAAATCAGAAGACTTCAGGCTGATTGTTCACCTGCAATGAAGACCTGATGGCACAAGCCTTGCTTTCCCATATTAAAAGCTCTTAGTCATGCTGCCCTGAAGCTACCTAAATAACACTCTTTTTGACTGGCCTCTAGTCACTGTAGTTAGCCCTCTGGAACAAAAAGCAGTTTTCTCTAAAGAAACACGGTGCTTCCATAGTATGGGTGGGAGCTCATCCTGTCAGGCTCTAGAGCTAAAGGGAAACTTGACGTGAGTACTTGCCTCACGCTAAGGCCTGAAAAGCCCTGCTGAAGCGAAAGCGTGTTGCAGTTTCCATTAGCTAGTATTCGCAGTTCTGCTTTACTTTAACGTTTCTCCGCTTTTCCAGACACTTAGGACCCTCGTGTGGGCACCCCACTGCCTACAAATACAGTGAGTACCAGCAGGTTCCACTGCCCTTCTAAGAAACTTCCAGGCCGTAAGTCTTTCCAAGTCACTCTGCATTCAGAGAGCAGGGCAATACACTGCAAGCTTCCTTGGGAAAGCTAGATGTCCTCAGCACACCAACAGCTCCAGGGATTCTGTTCTCTCACGTCCTACATGCCATGGAAGTCTGCCTCATTGTCCTCATTTGAGCTGCACTTAGCAACACAATCTGCTTCACCTCTGTTCTAGGAACTCACACTCAAGGACCCCATACCTACAGGAGAAAGGAGGCTTGCGTTCCTACTGCAACCAAAGCACAGTTGTTCCTGTTACACTGCAGTATTTTGAATAGGCTAAGGACCGATAGCCTACTTAGAGTGTTCCAAGGATGAGTGAGTTCGCTACATGCAGAACACTTTGGGAAGAAAAGTTGATTCAGGCAAGGGAACAGGGTGTAGCTAGAGTCTCTTTTGACTTGTTGGAAATCAGATGGGTTTAGACTTCGTGTTCACCGCAAAAGATGACCTGATGGCACAAGCCTTGTTTCCCATATTAAAAGCTCTATTCAGGTTGCCCTGAAGCTACCTAAATACGTCTATTTCTGACTGGCCTCTAGTCACTGTAGTTACACTCAGGACGAAAAGATTTCTCTAACGAAGCACGATGCTTCCATAGCATGGGTGGTAGCTCATCCCGTCAGGCTCTAGAGCTAAAGGGAAACTTGACGTCAGTACTTGCCTCACGCTAAGGCCTGAAGAGCCCTGCTGAAGCGAAAGCGTGTTGCAGTTTACATTAGCTCGTATTCGCAGTTCTGCTTTACTTTAACGTTTCTACGGTTTTCCAGACTCTTTGGACCCTCGTGTGGGCACCCCATTGCCTACCAATACAGTGAGTACCAGCAGGCCGTACTGCCCTTCTAAGAAACATCCAGGCCGTAAGCCTTTCCAAGTCCCTCTATGTGTTCAGAGAGTAGGGCAATACACTGCAACCTTCCTTGGGAAAGCTAGATGTCCTCAGCACACCAACAGCTCCAGGGATTCTGTTCTCTCACGTCCTACATGCCATGGAGTCTGCCTCATTGTCCGATTTTGAGCTGCTCTTAGAAACACAATCTGCTTCGCCTTTCTTCCAGGAACTCACACCCAAGGACCCCATACCTACAGTAGAAAGGAGGCTTGCATCCTACTGCAACGAAACCACAGTTTTCCTGTTACACTGCAGGATTTTAGAATAGGCTTTAGCCTATTCTAGCCCGATAGCCTACATAGAGCATTTCAAATTTGAGGGAGTTCGCTACATGGAGAACACTTTGTGAAGAAAAGTTGATTCAGGCAAGGGACCAGGGTAGAGCTAGAGTCTCTTTTGACTTGTTAGAAATCAGAAGACTTCAGGCTGATTGTTCACCTGCAATGAAGACCTGATGGCACAAGCCTTGCTTTCCCATATTAAAAGCTCTTAGTCATGCTGCCCTGAAGCTACCTAAATAACACTCTTTTTGACTGGCCTCTAGTCACTGTAGTTAGCCCTCTGGAACAAAAAGCAGTTTTCTCTAAAGAAACACGGTGCTTCCATAGTATGGGTGGGAGCTCATCCTGTCAGGCTCTAGAGCTAAAGGGAAACTTGACGTGAGTACTTGCCTCACGCTAAGGCCTGAAAAGCCCTGCTGAAGCGAAAGCGTGTTGCAGTTTCCATTAGCTAGTATTCGCAGTTCTGCTTTACTTTAACGTTTCTCCGCTTTTCCAGACACTTAGGACCCTCGTGTGGGCACCCCACTGCCTACAAATACAGTGAGTACCAGCAGGTTCCACTGCCCTTCTAAGAAACTTCCAGGCCGTAAGTCTTTCCAAGTCACTCTGCATTCAGAGAGCAGGGCAATACACTGCACCCTTCCTTGGGAAAGCTAGATGTCCTCAGCACACCAACAGCTCCAGGGATTCTGTTCTCTCACGTCCTACATGCCATGGAAGTCTGCCTCATTGTCCTCATTTGAGCTGCACTTAGCAACACAATCTGATTCGCCTTTCTTCTAGGAACTCACACTCAAGGACCCCATACCTACAGGAGAAAGGAGGCTTGCGTTCCTACTGCAACCAAAGCACAGTTGTTCCTGTTACACTGCAGTATTTTGAATAGGCTAAGGACCGATAGCCTACTTAGAGTGTTCCAAGGATGAGTGAGTTCGCTACATGCAGAACACTTTGGGAAGAAAAGTTGATTCAGGCAAGGGAACAGGGTGTAGCTAGAGTCTCTTTTGACTTGTTGGAAATCAGATGGGTTTAGACTTCTTGTTCACCGCAAAAGATGACCTGATGGCACAAGCCTTGTTTCCCATATTAAAAGCTCTATTCAGGTTGCCCTGAAGCTACCTAAATACGTCTATTTCTGACTGGCCTCTAGTCACTGTAGTTACACTCAGGACGAAAAGATTTCTCTAACGAAGCACGATGCTTCCATAGCATGGGTGGTAGCTCATCCCGTCAGGCTCTAGAGCTAAAGGGAAACTTGACGTCAGTACTTGCCTCACGCTAAGGCCTGAAGAGCCCTGCTGAAGCGAAAGCGTGTTGCAGTTTACATTAGCTCGTATTCGCAGTTCTGCTTTACTTTAACGTTTCTACGGTTTTCCAGACTCTTTGGACCCTCGTGTGGGCACCCCATTGCCTACCAATACAGTGAGTACCAGCAGGCCGTACTGCCCTTCTAAGAAACATCCAGGCCGTAAGCCTTTCCAAGTCCCTCTATGTGTTCAGAGAGTAGGGCAATACACTGCAACCTTCCTTGGGAAAGCTAGATGTCCTCAGCACACCAACAGCTCCAGGGATTCTGTTCTCTCACGTCCTACATGCCATGGAGTCTGCCTCATTGTCCGATTTTGAGCTGCTCTTAGAAACACAATCTGCTTCGCCTTTCTTCCAGGAACTCACACCCAAGGACCCCATACCTACAGTAGAAAGGAGGCTTGCATCCTACTGCAACGAAACCACAGTTTTCCTGTTACACTGCAGGATTTTAGAATAGGCTTTAGCCTATTCTAGCCCGATAGCCTACATAGAGCATTTCAAATTTGAGGGAGTTCGCTACATGGAGAACACTTTGTGAAGAAAAGTTGATTCAGGCAAGGGACCAGGGTAGAGCTAGAGTCTCTTTTGACTTGTTAGAAATCAGAAGACTTCAGGCTGATTGTTCACCTGCAAAGAAGACCTGATGGCACAAGCCTTGCTTTCCCATATTAAAAGCTCTTAGTCATGCTGCCCTGAAGCTACCTAAATAACTCTCTTTTTGACTGGCCTCTAGTCACTGTAGTTAGCCCTCTGGAACAAAAAGCAGTTTTCTCTAAAGAAACACGGTGCTTCCATAGTATGGGTGGGAGCTCATCCTGTCAGGCTCTAGAGCTAAAGGGAAACTTGACGTGAGTACTTGCCTCACGCTAAGGCCTGAAAAGCCCTGCTGAAGCGAAAGTGTGTTGCAGTTTCCATTAGCTAGTATTCGCAGTTCTGCTTTACTTTAACGTTTCTCCGCTTTTCCAGACACTTAGGACCCTCGTGTGGGCACCCCACTGCCTACAAATACAGTGAGTACCAGCAGGTTCCACTGCCCTTCTAAGAAACTTCCAGGCCGTAAGTCTTTCCAAGTCACTCTGCATTCAGAGAGCAGGGCAATACACTGCACCCTTCCTTGGGAAAGCTAGATGTCCTCAGCACACCAACAGCTCCAGGGATTCTGTTCTCTCACGTCCTACATGCCATGGAAGTCTGCCTCATTGTCCTCATTTGAGCTGCACTTAGCAACACAATCTGATTCGCCTTTCTTCTAGGAACTCACACTCAAGGACCCCATACCTACAGGAGAAAGGAGGCTTGCTTTCCTACTGCAACCAAAGCACAGTTGTTCCTGTTACACTGCAGTATTTTGAATAAGCTAAGGACCGATAGCCTACTTAGAGTGTTCCAAGGATGAGTGAGTTCGCTACATGCAGAACACTTTGGGAAGAAAAGTTGATTCAGGCAAGGGAACAGGGTGTAGCTAGAGTCTCTTTTGACTTGTTGGAAATCAGATGGGTTTAGACTTCGTGTTCACCGCAAAAGATGACCTGATGGCACAAGCCTTGTTTCCCATATTAAAAGCTCTATTCAGGTTGCCCTGAAGCTACCTAAATACGTCTATTTCTGACTGGCCTCTAGTCACTGTAGTTACACTCAGGACGAAAAGATTTCTCTAACGAAGCACGATGCTTCCATAGCATGGGTGGTAGCTCATCCCGTCAGGCTCTAGAGCTAAAGGGAAACTTGACGTCAGTACTTGCCTCACGCTAAGGCCTGAAGAGCCCTGCTGAAGCGAAAGCGTGTTGCAGTTTACATTAGCTCGTATTCGCAGTTCTGCTTTACTTTAACGTTTCTACGGTTTTCCAGACTCTTTGGACCCTCGTGTGGGCACCCCATTGCCTACCAATACAGTGAGTACCAGCAGGCCGTACTGCCCTTCTAAGAAACATCCAGGCCGTAAGCCTTTCCAAGTCCCTCTATGTGTTCAGAGAGTAGGGCAATACACTGCACCCTTCCTTGGGAAAGCTAGATGTCCTCAGCACACCAACAGCTCCAGGGATTCTGTTCTCTCACGTCCTACATGCCATGGAGTCTGCCTCATTGTCCGATTTTGAGCTGCTCTTAGAAACACAATCTGCTTCGCCTTTCTTCCAGGAACTCACACCCAAGGACCCCATACCTACAGTAGAAAGGAGGCTTGCATCCTACTGCAACGAAACCACAGTTTTCCTGTTACACTGCAGGATTATAGAATAGGATTTAGCCTATTCTAGCCCGATAGCCTACATAGAGCATTTCAAATTTGAGGGAGTTCGCTACATGGAGAACACTTTGTGAAGAAAAGTTGATTCAGGCAAGGGACCAGGGTAGAGCTAGAGTCTCTTTTGACTTGTTAGAAATCAGAAGACTTCAGGCTGATTGTTCACCTGCAAAGAAGACCTGATGGCACAAGCCTTGCTTTCCCATATTAAAAGCTCTTAGTCATGCTGCCCTGAAGCTACCTAAATAACTCTCTTTTTGACTGGCCTCTAGTCACTGTAGTTAGCCCTCTGGAACAAAAAGCAGTTTTCTCTAAAGAAACACGGTGCTTCCATAGTATGGGTGGGAGCTCATCCTGTCAGGCTCTAGAGCTAAAGGGAAACTTGACGTGAGTACTTGCCTCACGCTAAGGCCTGAAAAGCCCTGCTGAAGCGAAAGCGTGTTGCAGTTTCCATTAGCTAGTATTCGCAGTTCTGCTTTACTTTAACGTTTCTCCGCTTTTCCAGACACTTAGGACCCTCGTGTGGGCACCCCACTGCCTACAAATACAGTGAGTACCAGCAGGTTCCACTGCCCTTCTAAGAAACTTCCAGGCCGTAAGTCTTTCCAAGTCACTCTGCATTCAGAGAGCAGGGCAATACACTGCACCCTTCCTTGGGAAAGCTAGATGTCCTCAGCACACCAACAGCTCCAGGGATTCTGTTCTCTCACGTCCTACATGCCATGGAAGTCTGCCTCATTGTCCTCATTTGAGCTGCACTTAGCAACACAATCTGCTTCACCTCTGTTCTAGGAACTCACACCCAAGGACCCCATACCTACAGTAGAAACGAGGCTTGCATTCCTACTGCAACGAAACCACTGTTTCCTGTTACACTGCAGGATTTTGAATAGGCTAAGGACCGATAGCCTACTCAAAGTGTTCCAAGGATGAGTGAGTTCGCTACATGCAGAACACTTTGGGAAGTAATGTTGATTCAGGCAAGGGAACAGGGTGTAGCTAGAGTCTCTTTTGACTTGTTGGAAATCAGAAGGGTTTAGACTTCGTGTTCACCGCAAAAGATGACCTGATGGCACAAGCCTTGTTTCCCATATTAAAAGCTCTATTCAGGCTGCCCTGAAGCTACCTAAATACGTCTATTTCTGACTGGCCTCTAGTCACTGTAGTTACACTCTGGACGAAAAGGTTTCTCTAACGAAGCACGATGCTTCCATAGCATGGGTGGTAGCTCATCCCGTCAGGCTCTAGAGCTAAAGGGAAACTTGACGTCAGTACTTGCCTCACGCTAAGGCCTGAAGAGCCCTGCTGAAGCGAAAGCGTGTTGCAGTTTACATTAGCTCGTATTCGCAGTTCTGCTTTACTTTAACGTTTCTACGGTTTTCCAGACTCTTTGGACCCTCGTGTGGGCACCCCATTGCCTACCAATACAGTGAGTACCAGCAGGCCGTACTGCCCTTCTAAGAAACATCCAGGC
The DNA here is from genome assembly GCF_028564815.1 of Eubalaena glacialis. NCBI lineage: Eukaryota > Metazoa > Chordata > Mammalia > Artiodactyla > Balaenidae > Eubalaena > Eubalaena glacialis. The sequence goes on along the minus strand of NC_083735.1, from coordinate 41,199,073 downwards.
CGTAAGCCTTTCCAAGTCCCTCTATGTGTTCAGAGAGTAGGGCAATACACTGCACCCTTCCTTGGGAAAGCTAGATGTCCTCAGCACACCAACAGCTCCAGGGATTCTGTTCTCTCACGTCCTACATGCCATGGAGTCCACCTCATTGTCCGATTTTGAGCTGCTCTTAGAAACACAATCTGCTTCGCCTTTCTTCCAGGAACTCACACCCAAGGACCCCATACCTACAGTAGAAAGGAGGCTTGCATCCTACTGCAACGAAACCACAGTTTTCCTGTTACACTGCAGGATTTTAGAATAGGCTTTAGCCTATTCTAGCCCGATAGCCTACATAGAGCATTTCAAATTTGAGGGAGTTCGCTATATGTAGAACACTTTGTGAAGAAAAGTTGATTCAGGCAAGGGACCAGGGTAGAGCTAGAGTCTCTTTTGACTTGTTAGAAATCAGAAGACTTCAGGCTGATTGTTCACCTGCAAAGAAGACCTGATGGCACAAGCCTTGCTTTCCCATATTAAAAGCTCTTAGTCATGCTGCCCTGAAGCTACCTAAATAACTCTCTTTTTGACTGGCCTCTAGGCACTGTAGTTAGCCCTCTGGAACAAAAAGCAGTTTTCTCTAAAGAAACACGGTGCTTCCATAGTATGGGTGGGAGCTCATCCTGTCAGGCTCTAGAGCTAAAGGGAAACTTGACGTGAGTACCTGCCTCACGCTAAGGCCTGAAAAGCCCTGCTGAAGCGAAAGCGTGTTGCAGTTTCCATTAGCTAGTATTCGCAGTTCGGCTTTACTTTAACGTTTCTCCGCTTTTCCAGACACTTAGGACCCTCGTGTGGGCACCCCACTGCCTACAAATACAGTGAGTACCAGCAGGTTCCACTGCCCTTCTAAGAAACTTCCAGGCCGTAAGTCTTTCCAAGTCACTCTGCATTCAGAGAGCAGGGCAATACACTGCACCCTTCCTTGGGAAAGCTAGATGTCCTCAGCACACCAACAGCTCCAGGGATTCTGTTCTCTCACGTCCTACATGCCATGGAAGTCTGCCTCATTGTCCTCATTTGAGCTGCACTTAGCAACACAATCTGATTCGCCTTTCTTCTAGGAACTCACACTCAAGGACCCCATACCTACAGGAGAAAGGAGGCTTGCATTCCTTCTGCAACCAAAGCACAGTTGTTCCTGTTACCCTGCAGGATTTTAGAATAGACTAAGGACCGATAGCCTACATAGAGCATTTCAAATTTGAGGCAGTTCGCTACATGGAGAACACTTTGTGAAGAAAAGTTGATTCAGGCAAGGGACAAGGGTAGAGCTAGAGTCTCTTTTGACTTGTTAGAAATCAGAAGGCTTCAGGCTGATGGTTCACCGGCAAAGAAACCTGATGGCACGAGCCTTGCTTTCCCTTCTTAAAAGCTCTTAGTCATGCTGCCCTGAAGCTACCTAAATAACTCTCTTTTTGACTGGCCTCTAGTCACTGTAGTTAGCCCTCTGGAACAAAAAGCAGTTTTCTCTAAGGAAACACGGTGCTTCCATAGTATGGGTGGGAGCTCATCCTGTCAGGCTCTAGAGCTAAAGGGAAACTTGACGTGAGTACCTGCCTCACGCTAAGGCCTGAAAAGCCCTGCTGAAGCGAAAGCGTGTTGCAGTTTCCATTAGCTAGTATTCGCAGTTCTGCTTTACTTTAACGTTTCTCCGCTTTTCCAGACACTTAGGACCCTCGTGTGGGCACCCCACTGCCTACAAATACAGTGAGTACCAGCAGGTTCCACTGCCCTTCTAAGAAACTTCCAGGCCGTAAGTCTTTCCAAGTCACTCTGCATTCAGAGAGCAGGGCAATACACTGCACCCTTCCTTGGGAAAGCTAGATGTCCTCAGCACACCAACAGCTCCAGGGATTCTGTTCTCTCACGTCCTACATGCCATGGAAGTCTGCCTCATTGTCCTCATTTGAGCTGCACTTAGCAACACAATCTGATTCGCCTTTCTTCTAGGAACTCACACTCAAGGACCCCATACCTACAGGAGAAAGGAGGCTTGCTTTCCTTCTGCAACCAAAGCACAGTTGTTCCTGTTACCCTGCAGGATTTTAGAATAGCCTAAGGACCGATAGCCTACATAGAGCATTTCAAATTTGAGGCAGTTCGCTACATGTAGAACACTTTGTGAAGAAAAGTTGATTCAGGCAAGGGACAAGGGTAGAGCTAGAGTCTCTTTTGACTTGTTGGAAATCAGAAGGGTTTAGACTTCGTGTTCACCGCAAAAGATGACCTGATGGCACAAGCCTTGTTTCCCATATTAAAAGCTCTATTCAGGCTGCCCTGAAGCTACCTAAATACGTCTATTTCTGACTGGCCTCTAGTCACTGTAGTTACACTCAGGACGAAAAGATTTCTCTAACGAAGCACGATGCTTCCATAGCATGGGTGGTAGCTCATCCCGTCAGGCTCTAGAGCTAAAGGGAAACTTGACGTCAGTACTTGCCTCACGCTAAGGCCTGAAGAGCCCTGCTGAAGCGAAAGCGTGTTGCAGTTTACATTAGCTCGTATTCGCAGTTCTGCTTTACTTTAACGTTTCTACGGTTTTCCAGACTCTTTGGACCCTCGTGTGGGCACCCCATTGCCTACCAATACAGTGAGTACCAGCAGGCCGTACTGCCCTTCTAAGAAACATCCAGGCCGTAAGCCTTTCCAAGTCACTCTATGTGTTCAGAGAGTAGGGCAGTACACTGCACCCTTCCTTGGGAAAGCTAGATGTCCTCAGCACACCAACAGCTCCAGGGATTCTGTTCTCTCACGTCCTACATGCCATGGAGTCTGCCTCATTGTCCGATTTTGAGCTGCTCTTAGAAACACAATCTGCTTCGCCTTTCTTCCAGGAACTCACACCCAAGGACCCCATACCTACAGTAGAAAGGAGGCTTGCATCCTACTGCAACGAAACCACAGTTTTCCTGTTACACTGCAGGATTATAGAATAGGCTTTAGCCTATTCTAGCCCGATAGCCTACATAGAGCATTTCAAATTTGAGGGAGTTCGCTACATGGAGAACACTTTGTGAAGAAAAGTTGATTCAGGCAAGGGACCAGGGTAGAGCTAGAGTCTCTTTTGACTTGTTAGAAATCAGAAGACTTCAGGCTGATTGTTCACCTGCAAAGAAGACCTGATGGCACAAGCCTTGCTTTCCCATATTAAAAGCTCTTAGTCATGCTGCCCTGAAGCTACCTAAATAACTCTCTTTTTGACTGGCCTCTAGTCACTGTAGTTAGCCCTCTGGAACAAAAAGCAGTTTTCTCTAAAGAAACACGGTGCTTCCATAGTATGGGTGGGAGCTCATCCTGTCAGGCTCTAGAGCTAAAGGGAAACTTGACGTGAGTACTTGCCTCACGCTAAGGCCTGAAAAGCCCTGCTGAAGCGAAAGCGTGTTGCAGTTTCCATTAGCTAGTATTCGCAGTTCTGCTTTACTTTAACGTTTCTCCGCTTTTCCAGACACTTAGGACCCTCGTGTGGGCACCCCACTGCCTACAAATACAGTGAGTACCAGCAGGTTCCACTGCCCTTCTAAGAAACTTCCAGGCCGTAAGTCTTTCCAAGTCACTCTGCATTCAGAGAGCAGGGCAATACACTGCACCCTTCCTTGGGAACGCTAGATGTCCTCAGCACACCAACAGCTCCAGGGATTCTGTTCTCTCACGTCCTACATGCCATGGAAGTCTGCCTCATTGTCCTCATTTCAGCTGCACTTAGCAACACAATCTGCTTCACCTCTGTTCTAGGAACTCACACCCAAGGACCCCATACCTACAGTAGAAACGAGGCTTGCATTCCTACTGCAACGAAACCACTGTTTCCTGTTACACTGCAGGATTTTGAATAGGCTAAGGACCGATAGCCTACTCAAAGTGTTCCAAGGATGAGTGAGTTCGCTACATGTAGAACACTTTGGGAAGTAATGTTGATTCAGGCAAGGGAACAGGGTGTAGCTAGAGTCTCTTTTGACTTGTTGGAAATCAGAAGGGTTTAGACTTCGTGTTCACTGCAAAAGATGACCTGATGGCACAAGCCTTGTTTCCCATATTAAAAGCTCTATTCAGGCTGCCCTGAAGCTACCTAAATACGTCTATTTCTGACTGGCCTCTAGTCACTGTAGTTACACTCTGGACGAAAAGGTTTCTCTAACGAAGCACGATGCTTCCATAGCATGGGTGGTAGCTCATCCCGTCAGGCTCTAGAGCTAAAGGGAAACTTGACGTCAGTACTTGCCTCACGCTAAGGCCTGAAGAGCCCTGCTGAAGCGAAAGCGTGTTGCAGTTTCCATTAGCTCGTATTCGCAGTTCTGCTTTACTTTAACGTTTCTACGGTTTTCCAGACTCTTTGGACCCTCGTGTGGGCACCCCATTGCCTACCAATACAGTGAGTACCAGCAGGCCGTACTGCCCTTCTAAGAAACATCCAGGCCGTAAGCCTTTCCAAGTCCCTCTATGTGTTCAGAGAGTAGGGCAATACACTGCACCCTTCCTTGGGAAAGCTAGATGTCCTCAGCACACCAACAGCTCCAGGGATTCTGTTCTCTCACGTCCTACATGCCATGGAGTCTGCCTCATTGTCCGATTTTGAGCTGCTCTTAGAAACACAATCTGCTTCGCCTTTCTTCCAGGAACTCACACCCAAGGACCCCATACCTACAGTAGAAAGGAGGCTTGCATCCTACTGCAACGAAACCACAGTTTTCCTGTTACACTGCAGGATTTTAGAATAGGCTTTAGCCTATTCTAGCCCGATAGCCTACATAGAGCATTTCAAATTTGAGGGAGTTCGCTACATGGAGAACACTTTGTGAAGAAAAGTTGATTCAGGCAAGGGACCAGGGTAGAGCTAGAGTCTCTTTTGACTTGTTAGAAATCAGAAGACTTCAGGCTGATTGTTCACCTGCAAAGAAGACCTGATGGCACAAGCCTTGCTTTCCCATATTAAAAGCTCTTAGTCATGCTGCCCTGAAGCTACCTAAATAACTCTCTTTTTGACTGGCCTCTAGTCACTGTAGTTAGCCCTCTGGAACAAAAAGCAGTTTTCTCTAAAGAAACACGGTGCTTCCATAGTATGGGTGGGAGCTCATCCTGTCAGGCTCTAGAGCTAAAGGGAAACTTGACGTGAGTACCTGCCTCACGCTAAGGCCTGAAAAGCCCTGCTGAAGCGAAAGCGTGTTGCAGTTTCCATTAGCTAGTATTCGCAGTTCTGCTTTACTTTAACGTTTCTCCGCTTTTCCAGACACTTAGGACCCTCGTGTGGGCACCCCACTGCCTACAAATACAGTGAGTACCAGCAGGTTCCACTGCCCTTCTAAGAAACTTCCAGGCCGTAAGTCTTTCCAAGTCACTCTGCATTCAGAGAGCAGGGCAATACACTGCACCCTTCCTTGGGAAAGCTAGATGTCCTCAGCACACCAACAGCTCCAGGGATTCTGTTCTCTCACGTCCTACATGCCATGGAAGTCTGCCTCATTGTCCTCATTTGAGCTGCACTTAGCAACACAATCTGATTCGCCTTTCTTCTAGGAACTCACACTCAAGGACCCCATACCTACAGGAGAAAGGAGGCTTGCATTCCTTCTGCAACCAAAGCACAGTTGTTCCTGTTACCCTGCAGGATTTTAGAATAGACTAAGGACCGATAGCCTACATAGAGCATTTCAAATTTGAGGCAGTTCGCTACATGGAGAACACTTTGTGAAGAAAAGTTGATTCAGGCAAGGGACAAGGGTAGAGCTAGAGTCTCTTTTGACTTGTTAGAAATCAGAAGGCTTCAGGCTGATGGTTCACCGGCAAAGAAACCTGATGGCACGAGCCTTGCTTTCCCTTCTTAAAAGCTCTTAGTCATGCTGCCCTGAAGCTACCTAAATAACTCTCTTTTTGACTGGCCTCTAGTCACTGTAGTTAGCCCTCTGGAACAAAAAGCAGTTTTCTCTAAGGAAACACGGTGCTTCCATAGTATGGGTGGGAGCTCATCTTATCAGGCTCTAGAGCTAAAGGGAGACTTGACGTGAGTACTTGCCTCACGCTAAGGCCTGAGGAGCCCTGCTGAAGCGAAAGCGTGTTGCAGTTTGCATCAGCTCGTATTCGAAGTTCTGCTTTACTTTAACGTTTCTACACATTTCCAGACACTTAGGAACCTCGCGTGGGCACCCCATTGCCTACAAATACAGTGAGTAGCAGCAGGCTCCATTGCCCTTCAAAGAAACATCCAGGCCGTAAGCCTTTCCAAGTCACTCTATGTATTCAGAGACTAGGGCAATACACTGCACCCTTCCTTGGGAACGCTAGATGTCCTCAGCACACCAACAGCTCCAGGGATTCTGTTCTCTCACGTCCTACATGCCATGGAAGTCTGCCTCATTGTCCTCATTTGAACTGCACTTAGCAACACAATCTGCTTCACCTCTGTTCTAGGAACTCACACCCAAGGACCCCATACCTACAGTAGAAACGAGGCTTGCATTCCTACTGCAACGAAACCACTGTTTCCTGTTACACTGCAGGATTTTGAATAGGCTAAGGACCGATAGCCTACTCAAAGTGTTCCAAGGATGAGTGAGTTCGCTACATGCAGAACACTTTGGGAAGTAATGTTGATTCAGGCAAGGGAACAGGGTGTAGCTAGAGTCTCTTTTGACTTGGAAATCAGAAGGGTTTAGACTTCGTGTTCACCGCAAAAGATGACCTGATGGCACAAGCCTTGTTTCCCATATTAAAAGCTCTATTCAGGCTGCCCTGAAGCTACCTAAATACGTCTATTTCTGACTGGCCTCTAGTCACTGTAGTTACACTCTGGACGAAAAGGTTTCTCTAACGAAGCACGATGCTTCCATAGCATGGGTGGTAGCTCATCCCGTCAGGCTCTAGAGCTAAAGGGAAACTTGACGTCAGTACTTGCCTCACGCTAAGGCCTGAAGAGCCCTGCTGAAGCGAAAGCGTGTTGCAGTTTACATTAGTTCGTATTCGCAGTTCTGCTTTACTTTAACGTTTCTACGGTTTTCCAGACTCTTTGGACCCTCGTGTGGGCACCCCATTGCCTACCAATACAGTGAGAACCAGCAGGCCGTACTGCCCTTCTAAGAAACATCCAGGCCGTAAGCCTTTCCAAGTCACTCTATGTGTTCAGAGAGTAGGGCAATACACTGCACCCTTCCTTGGGAAAGCTAGATGTCCTCAGCACACCAACAGCTCCAGGGATTCTGTTCTCTCACGTCCTACATGCCATGGAGTCTGCCTCATTGTCCGATTTTGAGCTGCTCTTAGAAACACAATCTGCTTCGCCTTTCTTCCAGGAACTCACACCCAAGGACCCCATACCTACAGTAGAAAGGAGGCTTGCATCCTACTGCAACGAAACCACAGTTTTCCTGTTACACTGCAGGATTTTAGAATAGGCTTTAGCCTATTCTAGCCCGATAGCCTACATAGAGCATTTCAAATTTGAGGGAGTTCGCTACATGGAGAACACTTTGTGAAGAAAAGTTGATTCAGGCAAGGGACCAGGGTAGAGCTAGAGTCTCTTTTGACTTGTTAGAAATCAGAAGACTTCAGGCTGATTGTTCACCGGCAAAGAAGACCTGATGGCACAAGCCTTGCTTTCCCATATTAAAAGCTCTTAGTCATGCTGCCCTGAAGCTACCTAAATAACTCTCTTTTTGACTGGCCTCTAGTCACTGTAGTTAGCCCTCTGGAACAAAAAGCAGTTTTCTCTAAAGAAACACGGTGCTTCCATAGTATGGGTGGGAGCTCATCCTGTCAGGCTCTAGAGCTAAAGGGAAACTTGACGTGAGTACTTGCCTCACGCTAAGGCCTGAAAAGCCCTGCTGAAGCGAAAGCGTGTTGCAGTTTCCATTAGCTAGTATTCGCAGTTCTGCTTTACTTTAACGTTTCTCCGCTTTTCCAGACACTTAGGACCCTCGTGTGGGCACCCCACTGCCTACAAATACAGTGAGTACCAGCAGGTTCCACTGCCCTTCTAAGAAACTTCCAGGCCGTAAGTCTTTCCAAGTCACTCTGCATTCAGAGAGCAGGGCAATACACTGCACCCTTCCTTGGGAAAGCTAGATGTCCTCAGCACACCAACAGCTCCAGGGATTCTGTTCTCTCACGTCCTACATGCCATGGAAGTCTGCCTCATTGTCCTCATTTGAGCTGCACTTAGCAACACAATCTGATTCGCCTTTCTTCTAGGAACTCACACTCAAGGACCCCATACCTACAGGAGAAAGGAGGCTTGCGTTCCTACTGCAACCAAAGCACAGTTGTTCCTGTTACACTGCAGTATTTTGAATAGGCTAAGGACCGATAGCCTACTTAGAGTGTTCCAAGGATGAGTGAGTTCGCTACATGCAGAACACTTTGGGAAGAAAAGTTGATTCAGGCAAGGGAACAGGGTGTAGCTAGAGTCTCTTTTGACTTGTTGGAAATCAGATGGGTTTAGACTTCGTGTTCACCGCAAAAGATGACCTGATGGCACAAGCCTTGTTTCCCATATTAAAAGCTCTATTCAGGTTGCCCTGAAGCTACCTAAATACGTCTATTTCTGACTGGCCTCTAGTCACTGTAGTTACACTCAGGACGAAAAGATTTCTCTAACGAAGCACGATGCTTCCATACCATGGGTGATAGCTCATCCCGACAGGCTCTAGAGCTAAAGGGAAACTTGACGTCAGTACTTGCCTCACGCTAAGGCCTGAAGAGCCCTGCTGAAGCGAAAGCGTGTTGCAGTTTACATTAGCTCGTATTCGCAGTTCTGCTTTACTTTAACGTTTCTACGGTTTTCCAGACTCTTTGGACCCTCTGTGGGCACCCCATTGCCTACCAATACAGTGAGTACCAGCAGGCCGTACTGCCCTTCTAAGAAACATCCAGGCCGTAAGCCTTTCCAAGTCACTCTATGTGTTCAGAGAGTAGGGCAGTACACTGCACCCTTCCTTGGGAAAGCTAGATGTCCTCAGCACACCAACAGCTCCAGGGATTCTGTTCTCTCACGTCCTACATGCCATGGAGTCTGCCTCATTGTCCGATTTTGAGCTGCTCTTAGAAACACAATCTGCTTCGCCTTTCTTCCAGGAACTCACACCCAAGGACCCCATACCTACAGTAGAAAGGAGGCTTGCATCCTACTGCAACGAAACCACAGTTTTCCTGTTACACTGCAGGATTATAGAATAGGCTTTAGCCTATTCTAGCCCGATAGCCTACATAGAGCATTTCAAATTTGAGGGAGTTCGCTACATGGAGAACACTTTGTGAAGAAAAGTTGATTCAGGCAAGGGACCAGGGTAGAGCTAGAGTCTCTTTTGACTTGTTAGAAATCAGAAGACTTCAGGCTGATTGTTCACCTGCAAAGAAGACCTGATGGCACAAGCCTTGCTTTCCCATATTAAAAGCTCTTAGTCATGCTGCCCTGAAGCTACCTAAATAACTCTCTTTTTGACTGGCCTCTAGTCACTGTAGTTAGCCCTCTGGAACAAAAAGCAGTTTTCTCTAAAGAAACACGGTGCTTCCATAGTATGGGTGGGAGCTCATCCTGTCAGGCTCTAGAGCTAAAGGGAAACTTGACGTGAGTACTTGCCTCACGCTAAGGCCTGAAAAGCCCTGCTGAAGCGAAAGCGTGTTGCAGTTTCCATTAGCTAGTATTCGCAGTTCTGCTTTACTTTAACGTTTCTCCGCTTTTCCAGACACTTAGGACCCTCGTGTGGGCACCCCACTGCCTACAAATACAGTGAGTACCAGCAGGTTCCACTGCCCTTCTAAGAAACTTCCAGGCCGTAAGTCTTTCCAAGTCACTCTGCATTCAGAGAGCAGGGCAATACACTGCACCCTTCCTTGGGAACGCTAGATGTCCTCAGCACACCAACAGCTCCAGGGATTCTGTTCTCTCACGTCCTACATGCCATGGAAGTCTGCCTCATTGTCCTCATTTGAGCTGCACTTAGCAACACAATCTGCTTCACCTCTGTTCTAGGAACTCACACCCAAGGACCCCATACCTACAGTAGAAACGAGGCTTGCATTCCTACTGCAACGAAACCACTGTTTCCTGTTACACTGCAGGATTTTGAATAGGCTAAGGACCGATAGCCTACTCAAAGTGTTCCAAGGATGAGTGAGTTCGCTACATGCAGAACACTTTGGGAAGTAATGTTGATTCAGGCAAGGGAACAGGGTGTAGCTAGAGTCTCTTTTGACTTGTTGGAAATCAGAAGGGTTTAGACTTCGTGTTCACCGCAAAAGATGACCTGATGGCACAAGCCTTGTTTCCCATATTAAAAGCTCTATTCAGGCTGCCCTGAAGCTACCTAAATACGTCTATTTCTGACTGGCCTCTAGTCACTGTAGTTACACTCTGGACGAAAAGGTTTCTCTAACGAAGCACGATGCTTCCATAGCATGGGTGGTAGCTCATCCCGTCAGGCTCTAGAGCTAAAGGGAAACTTGACGTCAGTACTTGCCTCACGCTAAGGCCTGAAGAGCCCTGCTGAAGCGAAAGCGTGTTGCAGTTTACATTAGCTCGTATTCGCAGTTCTGCTTTACTTTAACGTTTCTACGGTTTTCCAGACTCTTTGGACCCTCGTGTGGGCACCCCATTGCCTACCAATACAGTGAGTACCAGCAGGCCGTACTGCCCTTCTAAGAAACATCCAGGCCGTAAGCCTTTCCAAGTCCCTCTATGTGTTCAGAGAGTAGGGCAATACACTGCACCCTTCCTTGGGAAAGCTAGATGTCCTCAGCACACCAACAGCTCCAGGGATTCTGTTCTCTCACGTCCTACATGCCATGGAGTCTGCCTCATTGTCCGATTTTGAGCTGCTCTTAGAAACACAATCTGCTTCGCCTTTCTTCCAGGAACTCACACCCAAGGACCCCATACCTACAGTAGAAAGGAGGCTTGCATCCTACTGCAACGAAACCACAGTTTTCCTGTTACACTGCAGGATTTTAGAATAGGCTTTAGCCTATTCTAGCCCGATAGCCTACATAGAGCATTTCAAATTTGAGGGAGTTCGCTATATGTAGAACACTTTGTGAAGAAAAGTTGATTCAGGCAAGGGACCAGGGTAGAGCTAGAGTCTCTTTTGACTTGTTAGAAATCAGAAGACTTCAGGCTGATTGTTCACCTGCAAAGAAGACCTGATGGCACAAGCCTTGCTTTCCCATATTAAAAGCTCTTAGTCATGCTGCCCTGAAGCTACCTAAATAACTCTCTTTTTGACTGGCCTCTAGTCACTGTAGTTAGCCCTCTGGAACAAAAAGCAGTTTTCTCTAAAGAAACACGGTGCTTCCATAGTATGGGTGGGAGCTCATCCTGTCAGGCTCTAGAGCTAAAGGGAAACTTGACGTGAGTACTTGCCTCACGCTAAGGCCTGAAAAGCCCTGCTGAAGCGAAAGCGTGTTGCAGTTTCCATTAGCTAGTATTCGCAGTTCTGCTTTACTTTAACGTTTCTCCGCTTTTCCAGACACTTAGGACCCTCGTGTGGGCACCCCACTGCCTACAAATACAGTGAGTACCAGCAGGTTCCACTGCCCTTCTAAGAAACTTCCAGGCCGTAAGTCTTTCCAAGTCACTCTGCATTCAGAGAGCAGGGCAATACACTGCACCCTTCCTTGGGAACGCTAGATGTCCTCAGCACACCAACAGCTCCAGGGATTCTGTTCTCTCACGTCCTACATGCCATGGAAGTCTGCCTCATTGTCCTCATTTGAGCTGCACTTAGCAACACAATCTGCTTCACCTCTGTTCTAGGAACTCACACCCAAGGACCCCATACCTACAGTAGAAACGAGGCTTGCATTCCTACTGCAACGAAACCACTGTTTCCTGTTACACTGCAGGATTTTGAATAGGCTAAGGACCGATAGCCTACTCAAAGTGTTCCAAGGATGAGTGAGTTCGCTACATGCAGAACACTTTGGGAAGTAATGTTGATTCAGGCAAGGGAACAGGGTGTAGCTAGAGTCTCTTTTGACTTGTTGGAAATCAGAAGGGTTTAGACTTCGTGTTCACCGCAAAAGATGACCTGATGGCACAAGCCTTGTTTCCCATATTAAAAGCTCTATTCAGGCTGCCCTGAAGCTACCTAAATACGTCTATTTCTGACTGGCCTCTAGTCACTGTAGTTACACTCTGGACGAAAAGGTTTCTCTAACGAAGCACGATGCTTCCATAGCATGGGTGGTAGCTCATCCCGTCAGGCTCTAGAGCTAAAGGGAAACTTGACGTCAGTACTTGCCTCACGCTAAGGCCTGAAGAGCCCTGCTGAAGCGAAAGCGTGTTGCAGTTTACATTAGCTCGTATTCGCAGTTCTGCTTTACTTTAACGTTTCTACGGTTTTCCAGACTCTTTGGACCCTCGTGTGGGCACCCCATTGCCTACCAATACAGTGAGTACCAGCAGGCCGTACTGCCCTTCTAAGAAACATCCAGGCCGTAAGCCTTTCCAAGTCCCTCTATGTGTTCAGAGAGTAGGGCAATACACTGCACCCTTCCTTGGGAAAGCTAGATGTCCTCAGCACACCAACAGCTCCAGGGATTCTGTTCTCTCACGTCCTACATGCCATGGAGTCTGCCTCATTGTCCGATTTTGAGCTGCTCTTAGAAACACAATCTGCTTCGCCTTTCTTCCAGGAACTCACACCCAAGGACCCCATACCTACAGTAGAAAGGAGGCTTGCATCCTACTGCAACGAAACCACAGTTTTCCTGTTACACTGCAGGATTTTAGAATAGGCTTTAGCCTATTCTAGCCCGATAGCCTACATAGAGCATTTCAAATTTGAGGGAGTTCGCTATATGTAGAACACTTTGTGAAGAAAAGTTGATTCAGGCAAGGGACCAGGGTAGAGCTAGAGTCTCTTTTGACTTGTTAGAAATCAGAAGACTTCAGGCTGATTGTTCACCTGCAAAGAAGACCTGATGGCACAAGCCTTGCTTTCCCATATTAAAAGCTCTTAGTCATGCTGCCCTGAAGCTACCTAAATAACTCTCTTTTTGACTGGCCTCTAGTCACTGTAGTTAGCCCTCTGGAACAAAAAGCAGTTTTCTCTAAAGAAACACGGTGCTTCCATAGTATGGGTGGGAGCTCATCCTGTCAGGCTCTAGAGCTAAAGGGAAACTTGACGTGAGTACCTGCCTCACGCTAAGGCCTGAAAAGCCCTGCTGAAGCGAAAGCGTGTTGCAGTTTCCATTAGCTAGTATTCGCAGTTCTGCTTTACTTTAACGTTTCTCCGCTTTTCCAGACACTTAGGACCCTCGTGTGGGCACCCCACTGCCTACAAATACAGTGAGTAACAGCAGGTTCCACTGCCCTTCTAAGAAACTTCCAGGCCGTAAGTCTTTCCAAGTCACTCTGCATTCAGAGAGCAGGGCAATACACTGCACCCTTCCTTGGGAAAGCTAGATGTCCTCAGCACACCAACAGCTCCAGGGATTCTGTTCTCTCACGTCCTACATGCCATGGAAGTCTGCCTCATTGTCCTCATTTGAGCTGCACTTAGCAACACAATCTGATTCGCCTTTCTTCTAGGAACTCACACTCAAGGACCCCATACCTACAGGAGAAAGGAGGCTTGCATTCCTTCTGCAACCAAAGCACAGTTGTTCCTGTTACCCTGCAGGATTTTAGAATAGCCTAAGGACCGATAGCCTACATAGAGCATTTCAAATTTGAGGCAGTTCGCTACATGTAGAACACTTTGTGAAGAAAAGTTGATTCAGGCAAGGGACAAGGGTAGAGCTAGAGTCTCTTTTGACTTGTTAGAAATCAGAAGGCTTCAGGCTGATGGTTCACCGGCAAAGAAACCTGATGGCACGAGCCTTGCTTTCCCTTCTTAAAAGCTCTTAGTCATGCTGCCCTGAAGCTACCTAAATAACTCTCTTTTTGACTGGCCTCTAGTCACTGTAGTTAGCCCTCTGGAACAAAAAGCAGTTTTCTCTAAGGAAACACGGTGCTTCCATAGTATGGGTGGGAGCTCATCTTATCAGGCTCTAGAGCTAAAGGGAAACTTGACGTGAGTACTTGCCTCACGCTAAGGCCTGAGGAGCCCTGCTGAAGCGAAAGCGTGTTGCAGTTTGCATCAGCTCGTATTCGAAGTTCTGCTTTACTTTAACGTTTCTACACATTTCCACACACTTAGGAACCTCGTGTGGGCACCCCATTGCCTACAAATACAGTGAGTAGCAGCAGGCTCCACTGCCCTTCAAAGAAACATCCAGGCCGTAAGCCTTTCCAAGTCACTCTATGTATTCAGAGACTAGGGCAATACACTGCACCCTTCCTTGGGAACGCTAGATGTCCTCAGCACACCAACAGCTCCAGGGATTCTGTTCTCTCACGTCCTACATGCCATGGAAGTCTGCCTCATTGTCCTCATTTGAGCTGCACTTAGCAACACAATCTGCTTCACCTCTGTTCTAGGAACTCACACCCAAGGACCCCATACCTACAGTAGAAACGAGGCTTGCATTCCTACTGCAACGAAACCACTGTTTCCTGTTACCCTGCAGGATTTTGAATAGGCTAAGGACCGATAGCCTACTCAAAGTGTTCCAAGGATGAGTGAGTTCGCTACATGCAGAACACTTTGGGAAGTAATGTTGATTCAGGCAAGGGAACAGGGTGTAGCTAGAGTCTCTTTTGACTTGGAAATCAGAAGGGTTTAGACTTCGTGTTCACCGCAAAAGATGACCTGATGGCACAAGCCTTGTTTCCCATATTAAAAGCTCTATTCAGGCTGCCCTGAAGCTACCTAAATACGTCTATTTCTGACTGGCCTCTAGTCACTGTAGTTACACTCTGGACGAAAAGGTTTCTCTAACGAAGCACGATGCTTCCATAGCATGGGTGGTAGCTCATCCCGTCAGGCTCTAGAGCTAAAGGGAAACTTGACGTCAGTACTTGCCTCACGCTAAGGCCTGAAGAGCCCTGCTGAAGCGAAAGCGTGTTGCAGTTTACATTAGCTCGTATTCGCAGTTCTGCTTTACTTTAACGTTTCTACGGTTTTCCAGACTCTTTAGACCCTCGTGTGGGCACCCCATTGCCTACCAATACAGTGAGAACCAGCAGGCCGTACTGCCCTTCTAAGAAACATCCAGGCCGTAAGCCTTTCCAAGTCACTCTATGTGTTCAGAGAGTAGGGCAATACACTGCACCCTTCCTTGGGAAAGCTAGATGTCCTCAGCACACCAACAGCTCCAGGGATTCTGTTCTCTCACGTCCTACATGCCATGGAGTCTGCCTCATTGTCCGATTTTGAGCTGCTCTTAGAAACACAATCTGCTTCGCCTTTCTTCCAGGAACTCACACCCAAGGACCCCATACCTACAGTAGAAAGGAGGCTTGCATCCTACTGCAACGAAACCACAGTTTTCCTGTTACACTGCAGGATTTTAGAATAGGCTTTAGCCTATTCTAGCCCGATAGCCTACATAGAGCATTTCAAATTTGAGGGAGTTCGCTACATGGAGAACACTTTGTGAAGAAAAGTTGATTCAGGCAAGGGACCAGGGTAGAGCTAGAGTCTCTTTTGACTTGTTAGAAATCAGAAGACTTCAGGCTGATTGTTCACCGGCAAAGAAGACCTGATGGCACAAGCCTTGCTTTCCCATATTAAAAGCTCTTAGTCATGCTGCCCTGAAGCTACCTAAATAACTCTCTTTTTGACTGGCCTCTAGTCACTGTAGTTAGCCCTCTGGAACAAAAAGCAGTTTTCTCTAAAGAAACACGGTGCTTCCATAGTATGGGTGGGAGCTCATCCTGTCAGGCTCTAGAGCTAAAGGGAAACTTGACGTGAGTACTTGCCTCACGCTAAGGCCTGAAAAGCCCTGCTGAAGCGAAAGCGTGTTGCAGTTTCCATTAGCTAGTATTCGCAGTTCTGCTTTACTTTAACGTTTCTCCGCTTTTCCAGACACTTAGGACCCTCGTGTGGGCACCCCACTGCCTACAAATACAGTGAGTACCAGCAGGTTCCACTGCCCTTCTAAGAAACTTCCAGGCCGTAAGTCTTTCCAAGTCACTCTGCATTCAGAGAGCAGGGCAATACACTGCACCCTTCCTTGGGAAAGCTAGATGTCCTCAGCACACCAACAGCTCCAGGGATTCTGTTCTCTCACGTCCTACATGCCATGGAAGTCTGCCTCATTGTCCTCATTTGAGCTGCACTTAGCAACACAATCTGATTCGCCTTTCTTCTAGGAACTCACACTCAAGGACCCCATACCTACAGGAGAAAGGAGGCTTGCGTTCCTACTGCAACCAAAGCACAGTTGTTCCTGTTACACTGCAGTATTTTGAATAGGCTAAGGACCGATAGCCTACTTAGAGTGTTCCAAGGATGAGTGAGTTCGCTACATGCAGAACACTTTGGGAAGAAAAGTTGATTCAGGCAAGGGAACAGGGTGTAGCTAGAGTCTCTTTTGACTTGTTGGAAATCAGATGGGTTTAGACTTCGTGTTCACCGCAAAAGATGACCTGATGGCACAAGCCTTGTTTCCCATATTAAAAGCTCTATTCAGGCTGCCCTGAAGCTACCTAAATACGTCTATTTCTGACTGGCCTCTAGTCACTGTAGTTACACTCAGGACGAAAAGATTTCTCTAACGAAGCACGATGCTTCCATAGCATGGGTGGTAGCTCATCCCGTCAGGCTCTAGAGCTAAAGGGAAACTTGACGTCAGTACTTGCCTCACGCTAAGGCCTGAAGAGCCCTGCTGAAGCGAAAGCGTGTTGCAGTTTACATTAGCTCGTATTCGCAGTTCTGCTTTACTTTAACGTTTCTACGGTTTTCCAGACTCTTTGGACCCTCGTGTGGGCACCCCATTGCCTACCAATACAGTGAGTACCAGCAGGCCGTACTGCCCTTCTAAGAAACATCCAGGCCGTAAGCCTTTCCAAGTCACTCTATGTGTTCAGAGAGTAGGGCAGTACACTGCACCCTTCCTTGGGAAAGCTAGATGTCCTCAGCACACCAACAGCTCCAGGGATTCTGTTCTCTCACGTCCTACATGCCATGGAGTCTGCCTCATTGTCCGATTTTGAGCTGCTCTTAGAAACACAATCTGCTTCGCCTTTCTTCCAGGAACTCACACCCAAGGACCCCATACCTACAGTAGAAAGGAGGCTTGCATCCTACTGCAACGAAACCACAGTTTTCCTGTTACACTGCAGGATTATAGAATAGGCTTTAGCCTATTCTAGCCCGATAGCCTACATAGAGCATTTCAAATTTGAGGGAGTTCGCTACATGGAGAACACTTTGTGAAGAAAAGTTGATTCAGGCAAGGGACCAGGGTAGAGCTAGAGTCTCTTTTGACTTGTTAGAAATCAGAAGACTTCAGGCTGATTGTTCACCTGCAAAGAAGACCTGATGGCACAAGCCTTGCTTTCCCATATTAAAAGCTCTTAGTCATGCTGCCCTGAAGCTACCTAAATAACTCTCTTTTTGACTGGCCTCTAGTCACTGTAGTTAGCCCTCTGGAACAAAAAGCAGTTTTCTCTAAAGAAACACGGTGCTTCCATAGTATGGGTGGGAGCTCATCCTGTCAGGCTCTAGAGCTAAAGGGAAACTTGACGTGAGTACTTGCCTCACGCTAAGGCCTGAAAAGCCCTGCTGAAGCGAAAGCGTGTTGCAGTTTCCATTAGCTAGTATTCGCAGTTCTGCTTTACTTTAACGTTTCTCCGCTTTTCCAGACACTTAGGACCCTCGTGTGGGCACCCCACTGCCTACAAATACAGTGAGTACCAGCAGGTTCCACTGCCCTTCTAAGAAACTTCCAGGCCGTAAGTCTTTCCAAGTCACTCTGCATTCAGAGAGCAGGGCAATACACTGCACCCTTCCTTGGGAACGCTAGATGTCCTCAGCACACCAACAGCTCCAGGGATTCTGTTCTCTCAAGTCCTACATGCCATGGAAGTCTGCCTCATTGTCCTCATTTGAGCTGCACTTAGCAACACAATCTGCTTCACCTCTGTTCTAGGAACTCACACCCAAGGACCCCATACCTACAGTAGAAACGAGGCTTGCATTCCTACTGCAACGAAACCACTGTTTCCTGTTACACTGCAGGATTTTGAATAGGCTAAGGACCGATAGCCTATTCAAAGTGTTCCAAGGATGAGTGAGTTCGCTACATGCAGAACACTTTGGGAAGTAATGTTGATTCAGGCAAGGGAACAGGGTGTAGCTAGAGTCTCTTTTGACTTGTTGGAAATCAGAAGGGTTTAGACTTCGTGTTCACCGCAAAAGATGACCTGATGGCACAAGCCTTGTTTCCCATATTAAAAGCTCTATTCAGGCTGCCCTGAAGCTACCTAAATACGTCTATTTCTGACTGGCCTCTAGTCACTGTAGTTACACTCTGGACGAAAAGGTTTCTCTAACGAAGCACGATGCTTCCATAGCATGGGTGGTAGCTCATCCCGTCAGGCTCTAGAGCTAAAGGGAAACTTGACGTCAGTACTTGCCTCACGCTAAGGCCTGAAGAGCCCTGCTGAAGCGAAAGCGTGTTGCAGTTTACATTAGCTCGTATTCGCAGTTCTGCTTTACTTTAACGTTTCTACGGTTTTCCAGACTCTTTGGACCCTCGTGTGGGCACCCCATTGCCTACCAATACAGTGAGTACCAGCAGGCCGTACTGCCCTTCTAAGAAACATCCAGGCCGTAAGCCTTTCCAAGTCCCTCTATGTGTTCAGAGAGTAGGGCAATACACTGCACCCTTCCTTGGGAAAGCTAGATGTCCTCAGCACACCAACAGCTCCAGGGATTCTGTTCTCTCACGTCCTACATGCCATGGAGTCTGCCTCATTGTCCGATTTTGAGCTGCTCTTAGAAACACAATCTGCTTCGCCTTTCTTCCAGGAACTCACACCCAAGGACCCCATACCTACAGTAGAAAGGAGGCTTGCATCCTACTGCAACGAAACCACAGTTTTCCTGTTACACTGCAGGATTTTAGAATAGGCTTTAGCCTATTCTAGCCCGATAGCCTACATAGAGCATTTCAAATTTGAGGGAGTTCGCTATATGTAGAACACTTTGTGAAGAAAAGTTGATTCAGGCAAGGGACCAGGGTAGAGCTAGAGTCTCTTTTGACTTGTTAGAAATCAGAAGACTTCAGGCTGATTGTTCACCTGCAAAGAAGACCTGATGGCACAAGCCTTGCTTTCCCATATTAAAAGCTCTTAGTCATGCTGCCCTGAAGCTACCTAAATAACTCTCTTTTTGACTGGCCTCTAGTCACTGTAGTTAGCCCTCTGGAACAAAAAGCAGTTTTCTCTAAAGAAACACGGTGCTTCCATAGTATGGGTGGGAGCTCATCCTGTCAGGCTCTAGAGCTAAAGGGAAACTTGACGTGAGTACCTGCCTCACGCTAAGGCCTGAAAAGCCCTGCTGAAGCGAAAGCGTGTTGCAGTTTCCATTAGCTAGTATTCGCAGTTCTGCTTTACTTTAACGTTTCTCCGCTTTTCCAGACACTTAGGACCCTCGTGTGGGCACCCCACTGCCTACAAATACAGTGAGTAACAGCAGGTTCCACTGCCCTTCTAAGAAACTTCCAGGCCGTAAGTCTTTCCAAGTCACTCTGCATTCAGAGAGCAGGGCAATACACTGCACCCTTCCTTGGGAAAGCTAGATGTCCTCAGCACACCAACAGCTCCAGGGATTCTGTTCTCTCACGTCCTACATGCCATGGAAGTCTGCCTCATTGTCCTCATTTGAGCTGCACTTAGCAACACAATCTGATTCGCCTTTCTTCTAGGAACTCACACTCAAGGACCCCATACCTACAGGAGAAAGGAGGCTTGCATTCCTTCTGCAACCAAAGCACAGTTGTTCCTGTTACCCTGCAGGATTTTAGAATAGCCTAAGGACCGATAGCCTACATAGAGCATTTCAAATTTGAGGCAGTTCGCTACATGTAGAACACTTTGTGAAGAAAAGTTGATTCAGGCAAGGGACAAGGGTAGAGCTAGAGTCTCTTTTGACTTGTTAGAAATCAGAAGGCTTCAGGCTGATGGTTCACCGGCAAAGAAACCTGATGGCACGAGCCTTGCTTTCCCTTCTTAAAAGCTCTTAGTCATGCTGCCCTGAAGCTACCTAAATAACTCTCTTTTTGACTGGCCTCTAGTCACTGTAGTTAGCCCTCTGGAACAAAAAGCAGTTTTCTCTAAGGAAACACGGTGCTTCCATAGTATGGGTGGGAGCTCATCTTATCAGGCTCTAGAGCTAAAGGGAAACTTGACGTGAGTACTTGCCTCACGCTAAGGCCTGAGGAGCCCTGCTGAAGCGAAAGCGTGTTGCAGTTTGCATCAGCTCGTATTCGAAGTTCTGCTTTACTTTAACGTTTCTACACATTTCCACACACTTAGGAACCTCGTGTGGGCACCCCATTGCCTACAAATACAGTGAGTAGCAGCAGGCTCCACTGCCCTTCAAAGAAACATCCAGGCCGTAAGCCTTTCCAAGTCACTCTATGTATTCAGAGACTAGGGCAATACACTGCACCCTTCCTTGGGAACGCTAGATGTCCTCAGCACACCAACAGCTCCAGGGATTCTGTTCTCTCACGTCCTACATGCCATGGAAGTCTGCCTCATTGTCCTCATTTGAGCTGCACTTAGCAACACAATCTGCTTCACCTCTGTTCTAGGAACTCACACCCAAGGACCCCATACCTACAGTAGAAACGAGGCTTGCATTCCTACTGCAACGAAACCACTGTTTCCTGTTACCCTGCAGGATTTTGAATAGGCTAAGGACCGATAGCCTACTCAAAGTGTTCCAAGGATGAGTGAGTTCGCTACATGCAGAACACTTTGGGAAGTAATGTTGATTCAGGCAAGGGAACAGGGTGTAGCTAGAGTCTCTTTTGACTTGTTGGAAATCAGATGGGTTTAGACTTCGTGTTCACCGCAAAAGATGACCTGATGGCACAAGCCTTGTTTCCCATATTAAAAGCTCTATTCAGGCTGCCCTGAAGCTACCTAAATACGTCTATTTCTGACTGGCCTCTAGTCACTGTAGTTACACTCTGGACGAAAAGGTTTCTCTAACGAAGCACGATGCTTCCATAGCATGGGTGGTAGCTCATCCCGTCAGGCTCTAGAGCTAAAGGGAAACTTGACGTCAGTACTTGCCTCACGCTAAGGCCTGAAGAGCCCTGCTGAAGCGAAAGCGTGTTGCAGTTTACATTAGTTCGTATTCGCAGTTCTGCTTTACTTTAACGTTTCTACGGTTTTCCAGACTCTTTAGACCCTCGTGTGGGCACCCCATTGCCTACCAATACAGTGAGAACCAGCAGGCCGTACTGCCCTTCTAAGAAACATCCAGGCCGTAAGCCTTTCCAAGTCACTCTATGTGTTCAGAGAGTAGGGCAATACACTGCACCCTTCCTTGGGAAAGCTAGATGTCCTCAGCACACCAACAGCTCCAGGGATTCTGTTCTCTCACGTCCTACATGCCATGGAGTCTGCCTCATTGTCCGATTTTGAGCTGCTCTTAGAAACACAATCTGCTTCGCCTTTCTTCCAGGAACTCACACCCAAGGACCCCATACCTACAGTAGAAAGGAGGCTTGCATCCTACTGCAACGAAACCACAGTTTTCCTGTTACACTGCAGGATTTTAGAATAGGCTTTAGCCTATTCTAGCCCGATAGCCTACATAGAGCATTTCAAATTTGAGGGAGTTCGCTACATGGAGAACACTTTGTGAAGAAAAGTTGATTCAGGCAAGGGACCAGGGTAGAGCTAGAGTCTCTTTTGACTTGTTAGAAATCAGAAGACTTCAGGCTGATTGTTCACCGGCAAAGAAGACCTGATGGCACAAGCCTTGCTTTCCCATATTAAAAGCTCTTAGTCATGCTGCCCTGAAGCTACCTAAATAACTCTCTTTTTGACTGGCCTCTAGTCACTGTAGTTAGCCCTCTGGAACAAAAAGCAGTTTTCTCTAAAGAAACACGGTGCTTCCATAGTATGGGTGGGAGCTCATCCTGTCAGGCTCTAGAGCTAAAGGGAAACTTGACGTGAGTACTTGCCTCACGCTAAGGCCTGAAAAGCCCTGCTGAAGCGAAAGCGTGTTGCAGTTTCCATTAGCTAGTATTCGCAGTTCTGCTTTACTTTAACGTTTCTCCGCTTTTCCAGACACTTAGGACCCTCGTGTGGGCACCCCACTGCCTACAAATACAGTGAGTACCAGCAGGTTCCACTGCCCTTCTAAGAAACTTCCAGGCCGTAAGTCTTTCCAAGTCACTCTGCATTCAGAGAGCAGGGCAATACACTGCACCCTTCCTTGGGAAAGCTAGATGTCCTCAGCACACCAACAGCTCCAGGGATTCTGTTCTCTCACGTCCTACATGCCATGGAAGTCTGCCTCATTGTCCTCATTTGAGCTGCACTTAGCAACACAATCTGATTCGCCTTTCTTCTAGGAACTCACACTCAAGGACCCCATACCTACAGGAGAAAGGAGGCTTGCGTTCCTACTGCAACCAAAGCACAGTTGTTCCTGTTACACTGCAGTATTTTGAATAGGCTAAGGACCGATAGCCTACTTAGAGTGTTCCAAGGATGAGTGAGTTCGCTACATGCAGAACACTTTGGGAAGAAAAGTTGATTCAGGCAAGGGAACAGGGTGTAGCTAGAGTCTCTTTTGACTTGTTGGAAATCAGATGGGTTTAGACTTCGTGTTCACCGCAAAAGATGACCTGATGGCACAAGCCTTGTTTCCCATATTAAAAGCTCTATTCAGGCTGCCCTGAAGCTACCTAAATACGTCTATTTCTGACTGGCCTCTAGTCACTGTAGTTACACTCAGGACGAAAAGATTTCTCTAACGAAGCACGATGCTTCCATAGCATGGGTGGTAGCTCATCCCGTCAGGCTCTAGAGCTAAAGGGAAACTTGACGTCAGTACTTGCCTCACGCTAAGGCCTGAAGAGCCCTGCTGAAGCGAAAGCGTGTTGCAGTTTACATTAGCTCGTATTCGCAGTTCTGCTTTACTTTAACGTTTCTACGGTTTTCCAGACTCTTTGGACCCTCGTGTGGGCACCCCATTGCCTACCAATACAGTGAGTACCAGCAGGCCGTACTGCCCTTCTAAGAAACATCCAGGCCGTAAGCCTTTCCAAGTCACTCTATGTGTTCAGAGAGTAGGGCAGTACACTGCACCCTTCCTTGGGAAAGCTAGATGTCCTCAGCACACCAACAGCTCCAGGGATTCTGTTCTCTCACGTCCTACATGCCATGGAGTCTGCCTCATTGTCCGATTTTGAGCTGCTCTTAGAAACACAATCTGCTTCGCCTTTCTTCCAGGAACTCACACCCAAGGACCCCATACCTACAGTAGAAAGGAGGCTTGCATCCTACTGCAACGAAACCACAGTTTTCCTGTTACACTGCAGGATTATAGAATAGGCTTTAGCCTATTCTAGCCCGATAGCCTACATAGAGCATTTCAAATTTGAGGGAGTTCGCTACATGGAGAACACTTTGTGAAGAAAAGTTGATTCAGGCAAGGGACCAGGGTAGAGCTAGAGTCTCTTTTGACTTGTTAGAAATCAGAAGACTTCAGGCTGATTGTTCACCTGCAAAGAAGACCTGATGGCACAAGCCTTGCTTTCCCATATTAAAAGCTCTTAGTCATGCTGCCCTGAAGCTACCTAAATAACTCTCTTTTTGACTGGCCTCTAGTCACTGTAGTTAGCCCTCTGGAACAAAAAGCAGTTTTCTCTAAAGAAACACGGTGCTTCCATAGTATGGGTGGGAGCTCATCCTGTCAGGCTCTAGAGCTAAAGGGAAACTTGACGTGAGTACTTGCCTCACGCTAAGGCCTGAAAAGCCCTGCTGAAGCGAAAGCGTGTTGCAGTTTCCATTAGCTAGTATTCGCAGTTCTGCTTTACTTTAACGTTTCTCCGCTTTTCCAGACACTTAGGACCCTCGTGTGGGCACCCCACTGCCTACAAATACAGTGAGTACCAGCAGGTTCCACTGCCCTTCTAAGAAACTTCCAGGCCGTAAGTCTTTCCAAGTCACTCTGCATTCAGAGAGCAGGGCAATACACTGCACCCTTCCTTGGGAACGCTAGATGTCCTCAGCACACCAACAGCTCCAGGGATTCTGTTCTCTCACGTCCTACATGCCATGGAAGTCTGCCTCATTGTCCTCATTTGAGCTGCACTTAGCAACACAATCTGCTTCACCTCTGTTCTAGGAACTCACACCCAAGGACCCCATACCTACAGTAGAAACGAGGCTTGCATTCCTACTGCAACGAAACCACTGTTTCCTGTTACACTGCAGGATTTTGAATAGGCTAAGGACCGATAGCCTATTCAAAGTGTTCCAAGGATGAGTGAGTTCGCTACATGCAGAACACTTTGGGAAGTAATGTTGATTCAGGCAAGGGAACAGGGTGTAGCTAGAGTCTCTTTTGACTTGTTGGAAATCAGAAGGGTTTAGACTTCGTGTTCACCGCAAAAGATGACCTGATGGCACAAGCCTTGTTTCCCATATTAAAAGCTCTATTCAGGCTGCCCTGAAGCTACCTAAATACGTCTATTTCTGACTGGCCTCTAGTCACTGTAGTTACACTCTGGACGAAAAGGTTTCTCTAACGAAGCACGATGCTTCCATAGCATGGGTGGTAGCTCATCCCGTCAGGCTCTAGAGCTAAAGGGAAACTTGACGTCAGTACTTGCCTCACGCTAAGGCCTGAAGAGCCCTGCTGAAGCGAAAGCGTGTTGCAGTTTACATTAGCTCGTATTCGCAGTTCTGCTTTACTTTAACGTTTCTACGGTTTTCCAGACTCTTTGGACCCTCGTGTGGGCACCCCATTGCCTACCAATACAGTGAGTACCAGCAGGCCGTACTGCCCTTCTAAGAAACATCCAGGCCGTAAGCCTTTCCAAGTCCCTCTATGTGTTCAGAGAGTAGGGCAATACACTGCACCCTTCCTTGGGAAAGCTAGATGTCCTCAGCACACCAACAGCTCCAGGGATTCTGTTCTCTCACGTCCTACATGCCATGGAGTCTGCCTCATTGTCCGATTTTGAGCTGCTCTTAGAAACACAATCTGCTTCGCCTTTCTTCCAGGAACTCACACCCAAGGACCCCATACCTACAGTAGAAAGGAGGCTTGCATCCTACTGCAACGAAACCACAGTTTTCCTGTTACACTGCAGGATTTTAGAATAGGCTTTAGCCTATTCTAGCCCGATAGCCTACATAGAGCATTTCAAATTTGAGGGAGTTCGCTATATGTAGAACACTTTGTGAAGAAAAGTTGATTCAGGCAAGGGACCAGGGTAGAGCTAGAGTCTCTTTTGACTTGTTAGAAATCAGAAGACTTCAGGCTGATTGTTCACCTGCAAAGAAGACCTGATGGCACAAGCCTTGCTTTCCCATATTAAAAGCTCTTAGTCATGCTGCCCTGAAGCTACCTAAATAACTCTCTTTTTGACTGGCCTCTAGTCACTGTAGTTAGCCCTCTGGAACAAAAAGCAGTTTTCTCTAAAGAAACACGGTGCTTCCATAGTATGGGTGGGAGCTCATCCTGTCAGGCTCTAGAGCTAAAGGGAAACTTGACGTGAGTACCTGCCTCACGCTAAGGCCTGAAAAGCCCTGCTGAAGCGAAAGCGTGTTGCAGTTTCCATTAGCTAGTATTCGCAGTTCTGCTTTACTTTAACGTTTCTCCGCTTTTCCAGACACTTAGGACCCTCGTGTGGGCACCCCACTGCCTACAAATACAGTGAGTAACAGCAGGTTCCACTGCCCTTCTAAGAAACTTCCAGGCCGTAAGTCTTTCCAAGTCACTCTGCATTCAGAGAGCAGGGCAATACACTGCACCCTTCCTTGGGAAAGCTAGATGTCCTCAGCACACCAACAGCTCCAGGGATTCTGTTCTCTCACGTCCTACATGCCATGGAAGTCTGCCTCATTGTCCTCATTTGAGCTGCACTTAGCAACACAATCTGATTCGCCTTTCTTCTAGGAACTCACACTCAAGGACCCCATACCTACAGGAGAAAGGAGGCTTGCATTCCTTCTGCAACCAAAGCACAGTTGTTCCTGTTACCCTGCAGGATTTTAGAATAGCCTAAGGACCGATAGCCTACATAGAGCATTTCAAATTTGAGGCAGTTCGCTACATGTAGAACACTTTGTGAAGAAAAGTTGATTCAGGCAAGGGACAAGGGTAGAGCTAGAGTCTCTTTTGACTTGTTAGAAATCAGAAGGCTTCAGGCTGATGGTTCACCGGCAAAGAAACCTGATGGCACGAGCCTTGCTTTCCCTTCTTAAAAGCTCTTAGTCATGCTGCCCTGAAGCTACCTAAATAACTCTCTTTTTGACTGGCCTCTAGTCACTGTAGTTAGCCCTCTGGAACAAAAAGCAGTTTTCTCTAAGGAAACACGGTGCTTCCATAGTATGGGTGGGAGCTCATCTTATCAGGCTCTAGAGCTAAAGGGAAACTTGACGTGAGTACTTGCCTCACGCTAAGGCCTGAGGAGCCCTGCTGAAGCGAAAGCGTGTTGCAGTTTGCATCAGCTCGTATTCGAAGTTCTGCTTTACTTTAACGTTTCTACACATTTCCACACACTTAGGAACCTCGTGTGGGCACCCCATTGCCTACAAATACAGTGAGTAGCAGCAGGCTCCACTGCCCTTCAAAGAAACATCCAGGCCGTAAGCCTTTCCAAGTCACTCTATGTATTCAGAGACTAGGGCAATACACTGCACCCTTCCTTGGGAACGCTAGATGTCCTCAGCACACCAACAGCTCCAGGGATTCTGTTCTCTCACGTCCTACATGCCATGGAAGTCTGCCTCATTGTCCTCATTTGAGCTGCACTTAGCAACACAATCTGCTTCACCTCTGTTCTAGGAACTCACACCCAAGGACCCCATACCTACAGTAGAAACGAGGCTTGCATTCCTACTGCAACGAAACCACTGTTTCCTGTTACCCTGCAGGATTTTGAATAGGCTAAGGACCGATAGCCTACTCAAAGTGTTCCAAGGATGAGTGAGTTCGCTACATGCAGAACACTTTGGGAAGTAATGTTGATTCAGGCAAGGGAACAGGGTGTAGCTAGAGTCTCTTTTGACTTGTTGGAAATCAGATGGGTTTAGACTTCGTGTTCACCGCAAAAGATGACCTGATGGCACAAGCCTTGTTTCCCATATTAAAAGCTCTATTCAGGCTGCCCTGAAGCTACCTAAATACGTCTATTTCTGACTGGCCTCTAGTCACTGTAGTTACACTCTGGACGAAAAGGTTTCTCTAACGAAGCACGATGCTTCCATAGCATGGGTGGTAGCTCATCCCGTCAGGCTCTAGAGCTAAAGGGAAACTTGACGTCAGTACTTGCCTCACGCTAAGGCCTGAAGAGCCCTGCTGAAGCGAAAGCGTGTTGCAGTTTACATTAGTTCGTATTCGCAGTTCTGCTTTACTTTAACGTTTCTACGGTTTTCCAGACTCTTTAGACCCTCGTGTGGGCACCCCATTGCCTACCAATACAGTGAGAACCAGCAGGCCGTACTGCCCTTCTAAGAAACATCCAGGCCGTAAGCCTTTCCAAGTCACTCTATGTGTTCAGAGAGTAGGGCAATACACTGCACCCTTCCTTGGGAAAGCTAGATGTCCTCAGCACACCAACAGCTCCAGGGATTCTGTTCTCTCACGTCCTACATGCCATGGAGTCTGCCTCATTGTCCGATTTTGAGCTGCTCTTAGAAACACAATCTGCTTCGCCTTTCTTCCAGGAACTCACACCCAAGGACCCCATACCTACAGTAGAAAGGAGGCTTGCATCCTACTGCAACGAAACCACAGTTTTCCTGTTACACTGCAGGATTTTAGAATAGGCTTTAGCCTATTCTAGCCCGATAGCCTACATAGAGCATTTCAAATTTGAGGGAGTTCGCTACATGGAGAACACTTTGTGAAGAAAAGTTGATTCAGGCAAGGGACCAGGGTAGAGCTAGAGTCTCTTTTGACTTGTTAGAAATCAGAAGACTTCAGGCTGATTGTTCACCGGCAAAGAAGACCTGATGGCACAAGCCTTGCTTTCCCATATTAAAAGCTCTTAGTCATGCTGCCCTGAAGCTACCTAAATAACTCTCTTTTTGACTGGCCTCTAGTCACTGTAGTTAGCCCTCTGGAACAAAAAGCAGTTTTCTCTAAAGAAACACGGTGCTTCCATAGTATGGGTGGGAGCTCATCCTGTCAGGCTCTAGAGCTAAAGGGAAACTTGACGTGAGTACTTGCCTCACGCTAAGGCCTGAAAAGCCCTGCTGAAGCGAAAGCGTGTTGCAGTTTCCATTAGCTAGTATTCGCAGTTCTGCTTTACTTTAACGTTTCTCCGCTTTTCCAGACACTTAGGACCCTCGTGTGGGCACCCCACTGCCTACAAATACAGTGAGTACCAGCAGGTTCCACTGCCCTTCTAAGAAACTTCCAGGCCGTAAGTCTTTCCAAGTCACTCTGCATTCAGAGAGCAGGGCAATACACTGCACCCTTCCTTGGGAAAGCTAGATGTCCTCAGCACACCAACAGCTCCAGGGATTCTGTTCTCTCACGTCCTACATGCCATGGAAGTCTGCCTCATTGTCCTCATTTGAGCTGCACTTAGCAACACAATCTGATTCGCCTTTCTTCTAGGAACTCACACTCAAGGACCCCATACCTACAGGAGAAAGGAGGCTTGCGTTCCTACTGCAACCAAAGCACAGTTGTTCCTGTTACACTGCAGTATTTTGAATAGGCTAAGGACCGATAGCCTACTTAGAGTGTTCCAAGGATGAGTGAGTTCGCTACATGCAGAACACTTTGGGAAGAAAAGTTGATTCAGGCAAGGGAACAGGGTGTAGCTAGAGTCTCTTTTGACTTGTTGGAAATCAGATGGGTTTAGACTTCGTGTTCACCGCAAAAGATGACCTGATGGCACAAGCCTTGTTTCCCATATTAAAAGCTCTATTCAGGCTGCCCTGAAGCTACCTAAATACGTCTATTTCTGACTGGCCTCTAGTCACTGTAGTTACACTCAGGACGAAAAGATTTCTCTAACGAAGCACGATGCTTCCATAGCATGGGTGGTAGCTCATCCCGTCAGGCTCTAGAGCTAAAGGGAAACTTGACGTCAGTACTTGCCTCACGCTAAGGCCTGAAGAGCCCTGCTGAAGCGAAAGCGTGTTGCAGTTTCCATTAGCTCGTATTCGCAGTTCTGCTTTACTTTAACGTTTCTACGGTTTTCCAGACTCTTTGGACCCTCGTGTGGGCACCCCATTGCCTACCAATACAGTGAGTACCAGCAGGCCGTACTGCCCTTCTAAGAAACATCCAGGCCGTAAGCCTTTCCAAGTCACTCTATGTGTTCAGAGAGTAGGGCAGTACACTGCACCCTTCCTTGGGAAAGCTAGATGTCCTCAGCACACCAACAGCTCCAGGGATTCTGTTCTCTCACGTCCTACATGCCATGGAGTCTGCCTCATTGTCCGATTTTGAGCTGCTCTTAGAAACACAATCTGCTTCGCCTTTCTTCCAGGAACTCACACCCAAGGACCCCATACCTACAGTAGAAAGGAGGCTTGCATCCTACTGCAACGAAACCACAGTTTTCCTGTTACACTGCAGGATTATAGAATAGGCTTTAGCCTATTCTAGCCCGATAGCCTACATAGAGCATTTCAAATTTGAGGGAGTTCGCTACATGGAGAACACTTTGTGAAGAAAAGTTGATTCAGGCAAGGGACCAGGGTAGAGCTAGAGTCTCTTTTGACTTGTTAGAAATCAGAAGACTTCAGGCTGATTGTTCACCTGCAAAGAAGACCTGATGGCACAAGCCTTGCTTTCCCATATTAAAAGCTCTTAGTCATGCTGCCCTGAAGCTACCTAAATAACTCTCTTTTTGACTGGCCTCTAGTCACTGTAGTTAGCCCTCTGGAACAAAAAGCAGTTTTCTCTAAAGAAACACGGTGCTTCCATAGTATGGGTGGGAGCTCATCCTGTCAGGCTCTAGAGCTAAAGGGAAACTTGACGTGAGTACTTGCCTCACGCTAAGGCCTGAAAAGCCCTGCTGAAGCGAAAGCGTGTTGCAGTTTCCATTAGCTAGTATTCGCAGTTCTGCTTTACTTTAACGTTTCTCCGCTTTTCCAGACACTTAGGACCCTCGTGTGGGCACCCCACTGCCTACAAATACAGTGAGTACCAGCAGGTTCCACTGCCCTTCTAAGAAACTTCCAGGCCGTAAGTCTTTCCAAGTCACTCTGCATTCAGAGAGCAGGGCAATACACTGCACCCTTCCTTGGGAACGCTAGATGTCCTCAGCACACCAACAGCTCCAGGGATTCTGTTCTCTCACGTCCTACATGCCATGGAAGTCTGCCTCATTGTCCTCATTTGAGCTGCACTTAGCAACACAATCTGCTTCACCTCTGTTCTAGGAACTCACACCCAAGGACCCCATACCTACAGTAGAAACGAGGCTTGCATTCCTACTGCAACGAAACCACTGTTTCCTGTTACACTGCAGGATTTTGAATAGGCTAAGGACCGATAGCCTACTCAAAGTGTTCCAAGGATGAGTGAGTTCGCTACATGCAGAACACTTTGGGAAGTAATGTTGATTCAGGCAAGGGAACAGGGTGTAGCTAGAGTCTCTTTTGACTTGTTGGAAATCAGAAGGGTTTAGACTTCGTGTTCACCGCAAAAGATGACCTGATGGCACAAGCCTTGTTTCCCATATTAAAAGCTCTATTCAGGCTGCCCTGAAGCTACCTAAATACGTCTATTTCTGACTGGCCTCTAGTCACTGTAGTTACACTCTGGACGAAAAGGTTTCTCTAACGAAGCACGATGCTTCCATAGCATGGGTGGTAGCTCATCCCGTCAGGCTCTAGAGCTAAAGGGAAACTTGACGTCAGTACTTGCCTCACGCTAAGGCCTGAAGAGCCCTGCTGAAGCGAAAGCGTGTTGCAGTTTACATTAGCTCGTATTCGCAGTTCTGCTTTACTTTAACGTTTCTACGGTTTTCCAGACTCTTTGGACCCTCGTGTGGGCACCCCATTGCCTACCAATACAGTGAGTACCAGCAGGCCGTACTGCCCTTCTAAGAAACATCCAGGCCGTAAGCCTTTCCAAGTCCCTCTATGTGTTCAGAGAGTAGGGCAATACACTGCACCCTTCCTTGGGAAAGCTAGATGTCCTCAGCACACCAACAGCTCCAGGGATTCTGTTCTCTCACGTCCTACATGCCATGGAGTCTGCCTCATTGTCCGATTTTGAGCTGCTCTTAGAAACACAATCTGCTTCGCCTTTCTTCCAGGAACTCACACCCAAGGACCCCATACCTACAGTAGAAAGGAGGCTTGCATCCTACTGCAACGAAACCACAGTTTTCCTGTTACACTGCAGGATTTTAGAATAGGCTTTAGCCTATTCTAGCCCGATAGCCTACATAGAGCATTTCAAATTTGAGGGAGTTCGCTATATGTAGAACACTTTGTGAAGAAAAGTTGATTCAGGCAAGGGACCAGGGTAGAGCTAGAGTCTCTTTTGACTTGTTAGAAATCAGAAGACTTCAGGCTGATTGTTCACCTGCAAAGAAGACCTGATGGCACAAGCCTTGCTTTCCCATATTAAAAGCTCTTAGTCATGCTGCCCTGAAGCTACCTAAATAACTCTCTTTTTGACTGGCCTCTAGTCACTGTAGTTAGCCCTCTGGAACAAAAAGCAGTTTTCTCTAAAGAAACACGGTGCTTCCATAGTATGGGTGGGAGCTCATCCTGTCAGGCTCTAGAGCTAAAGGGAAACTTGACGTGAGTACCTGCCTCACGCTAAGGCCTGAAAAGCCCTGCTGAAGCGAAAGCGTGTTGCAGTTTCCATTAGCTAGTATTCGCAGTTCTGCTTTACTTTAACGTTTCTCCGCTTTTCCAGACACTTAGGACCCTCGTGTGGGCACCCCACTGCCTACAAATACAGTGAGTAACAGCAGGTTCCACTGCCCTTCTAAGAAACTTCCAGGCCGTAAGTCTTTCCAAGTCACTCTGCATTCAGAGAGCAGGGCAATACACTGCACCCTTCCTTGGGAAAGCTAGATGTCCTCAGCACACCAACAGCTCCAGGGATTCTGTTCTCTCACGTCCTACATGCCATGGAAGTCTGCCTCATTGTCCTCATTTGAGCTGCACTTAGCAACACAATCTGATTCGCCTTTCTTCTAGGAACTCACACTCAAGGACCCCATACCTACAGGAGAAAGGAGGCTTGCATTCCTTCTGCAACCAAAGCACAGTTGTTCCTGTTACCCTGCAGGATTTTAGAATAGCCTAAGGACCGATAGCCTACATAGAGCATTTCAAATTTGAGGCAGTTCGCTACATGTAGAACACTTTGTGAAGAAAAGTTGATTCAGGCAAGGGACAAGGGTAGAGCTAGAGTCTCTTTTGACTTGTTAGAAATCAGAAGGCTTCAGGCTGATGGTTCACCGGCAAAGAAACCTGATGGCACGAGCCTTGCTTTCCCTTCTTAAAAGCTCTTAGTCATGCTGCCCTGAAGCTACCTAAATAACTCTCTTTTTGACTGGCCTCTAGTCACTGTAGTTAGCCCTCTGGAACAAAAAGCAGTTTTCTCTAAGGAAACACGGTGCTTCCATAGTATGGGTGGGAGCTCATCTTATCAGGCTCTAGAGCTAAAGGGAAACTTGACGTGAGTACTTGCCTCACGCTAAGGCCTGAGGAGCCCTGCTGAAGCGAAAGCGTGTTGCAGTTTGCATCAGCTCGTATTCGAAGTTCTGCTTTACTTTAACGTTTCTACACATTTCCACACACTTAGGAACCTCGTGTGGGCACCCCATTGCCTACAAATACAGTGAGTAGCAGCAGGCTCCACTGCCCTTCAAAGAAACATCCAGGCCGTAAGCCTTTCCAAGTCACTCTATGTATTCAGAGACTAGGGCAATACACTGCACCCTTCCTTGGGAACGCTAGATGTCCTCAGCACACCAACAGCTCCAGGGATTCTGTTCTCTCAAGTCCTACATGCCATGGAAGTCTGCCTCATTGTCCTCATTTGAGCTGCACTTAGCAACACAATCTGCTTCACCTCTGTTCTAGGAACTCACACCCAAGGACCCCATACCTACAGTAGAAACGAGGCTTGCATTCCTACTGCAACGAAACCACTGTTTCCTGTTACCCTGCAGGATTTTGAATAGGCTAAGGACCGATAGCCTACTCAAAGTGTTCCAAGGATGAGTGAGTTCGCTACATGCAGAACACTTTGGGAAGTAATGTTGATTCAGGCAAGGGAACAGGGTGTAGCTAGAGTCTCTTTTGACTTGGAAATCAGAAGGGTTTAGACTTCGTGTTCACCGCAAAAGATGACCTGATGGCACAAGCCTTGTTTCCCATATTAAAAGCTCTATTCAGGCTGCCCTGAAGCTACCTAAATACGTCTATTTCTGACTGGCCTCTAGTCACTGTAGTTACACTCTGGACGAAAAGGTTTCTCTAACGAAGCACGATGCTTCCATAGCATGGGTGGTAGCTCATCCCGTCAGGCTCTAGAGCTAAAGGGAAACTTGACGTCAGTACTTGCCTCACGCTAAGGCCTGAAGAGCCCTGCTGAAGCGAAAGCGTGTTGCAGTTTACATTAGTTCGTATTCGCAGTTCTGCTTTACTTTAACGTTTCTACGGTTTTCCAGACTCTTTAGACCCTCGTGTGGGCACCCCATTGCCTACCAATACAGTGAGAACCAGCAGGCCGTACTGCCCTTCTAAGAAACATCCAGGCCGTAAGCCTTTCCAAGTCACTCTATGTGTTCAGAGAGTAGGGCAATACACTGCACCCTTCCTTGGGAAAGCTAGATGTCCTCAGCACACCAACAGCTCCAGGGATTCTGTTCTCTCACATCCTACATGCCATGGAGTCTGCCTCATTGTCCGATTTTGAGCTGCTCTTAGAAACACAATCTGCTTCGCCTTTCTTCCAGGAACTCACACCCAAGGACCCCATACCTACAGTAGAAAGGAGGCTTGCATCCTACTGCAACGAAACCACAGTTTTCCTGTTACACTGCAGGATTTTAGAATAGGCTTTAGCCTATTCTAGCCCGATAGCCTACATAGAGCATTTCAAATTTGAGGGAGTTCGCTACATGGAGAACACTTTGTGAAGAAAAGTTGATTCAGGCAAGGGACCAGGGTAGAGCTAGAGTCCCTTTTGACTTGTTAGAAATCAGAAGACTTCAGGCTGATTGTTCACCGGCAAAGAAGACCTGATGGCACAAGCCTTGCTTTCCCATATTAAAAGCTCTTAGTCATGCTGCCCTGAAGCTACCTAAATAACTCTCTTTTTGACTGGCCTCTAGTCACTGTAGTTAGCCCTCTGGAACAAAAAGCAGTTTTCTCTAAAGAAACACGGTGCTTCCATAGTATGGGTGGGAGCTCATCCTGTCAGGCTCTAGAGCTAAAGGGAAACTTGACGTGAGTACTTGCCTCACGCTAAGGCCTGAAAAGCCCTGCTGAAGCGAAAGCGTGTTGCAGTTTCCATTAGCTAGTATTCGCAGTTCTGCTTTACTTTAACGTTTCTCCGCTTTTCCAGACACTTAGGACCCTCGTGTGGGCACCCCACTGCCTACAAATACAGTGAGTACCAGCAGGTTCCACTGCCCTTCTAAGAAACTTCCAGGCCGTAAGTCTTTCCAAGTCACTCTGCATTCAGAGAGCAGGGCAATACACTGCACCCTTCCTTGGGAAAGCTAGATGTCCTCAGCACACCAACAGCTCCAGGGATTCTGTTCTCTCACGTCCTACATGCCATGGAAGTCTGCCTCATTGTCCTCATTTGAGCTGCACTTAGCAACACAATCTGATTCGCCTTTCTTCTAGGAACTCACACTCAAGGACCCCATACCTACAGGAGAAAGGAGGCTTGCGTTCCTACTGCAACCAAAGCACAGTTGTTCCTGTTACACTGCAGTATTTTGAATAGGCTAAGGACCGATAGCCTACTTAGAGTGTTCCAAGGATGAGTGAGTTCGCTACATGCAGAACACTTTGGGAAGAAAAGTTGATTCAGGCAAGGGAACAGGGTGTAGCTAGAGTCTCTTTTGACTTGTTGGAAATCAGATGGGTTTAGACTTCGTGTTCACCGCAAAAGATGACCTGATGGCACAAGCCTTGTTTCCCATATTAAAAGCTCTATTCAGGTTGCCCTGAAGCTACCTAAATACGTCTATTTCTGACTGGCCTCTAGTCACTGTAGTTACACTCAGGACGAAAAGATTTCTCTAACGAAGCACGATGCTTCCATAGCATGGGTGGTAGCTCATCCCGTCAGGCTCTAGAGCTAAAGGGAAACTTGACGTCAGTACTTGCCTCACGCTAAGGCCTGAAGAGCCCTGCTGAAGCGAAAGCGTGTTGCAGTTTACATTAGCTCGTATTCGCAGTTCTGCTTTACTTTAACGTTTCTACGGTTTTCCAGACTCTTTGGACCCTCGTGTGGGCACCCCATTGCCTACCAATACAGTGAGTACCAGCAGGCCGTACTGCCCTTCTAAGAAACATCCAGGCCGTAAGCCTTTCCAAGTCCCTCTATGTGTTCAGAGAGTAGGGCAATACACTGCACCCTTCCTTGGGAAAGCTAGATGTCCTCAGCACACCAACAGCTCCAGGGATTCTGTTCTCTCACGTCCTACATGCCATGGAGTCTGCCTCATTGTCCGATTTTGAGCTGCTCTTAGAAACACAATCTGCTTCGCCTTTCTTCCAGGAACTCACACCCAAGGACCCCATACCTACAGTAGAAAGGAGGCTTGCATCCTACTACAACGAAACCACAGTTTTCCTGTTACACTGCAGGATTTTAGAATAGGCTTTAGCCTATTCTAGCCCGATAGCCTACATAGAGCATTTCAAATTTGAGGGAGTTCGCTATATGTAGAACACTTTGTGAAGAAAAGTTGATTCAGGCAAGGGACCAGGGTAGAGCTAGAGTCTCTTTTGACTTGTTAGAAATCAGAAGACTTCAGGCTGATTGTTCACCTGCAAAGAAGACCTGATGGCACAAGCCTTGCTTTCCCATATTAAAAGCTCTTAGTCATGCTGCCCTGAAGCTACCTAAATAACTCTCTTTTTGACTGGCCTCTAGTCACTGTAGTTAGCCCTCTGGAACAAAAAGCAGTTTTCTCTAAAGAAACACGGTGCTTCCATAGTATGGGTGGGAGCTCATCCTGTCAGGCTCTAGAGCTAAAGGGAAACTTGACGTGAGTACCTGCCTCACGCTAAGGCCTGAAAAGCCCTGCTGAAGCGAAAGCGTGTTGCAGTTTCCATTAGCTAGTATTCGCAGTTCTGCTTTACTTTAACGTTTCTCCGCTTTTCCAGACACTTAGGACCCTCGTGTGGGCACCCCACTGCCTACAAATACAGTGAGTAACAGCAGGTTCCACTGCCCTTCTAAGAAACTTCCAGGCCGTAAGTCTTTCCAAGTCACTCTGCATTCAGAGAGCAGGGCAATACACTGCACCCTTCCTTGGGAAAGCTAGATGTCCTCAGCACACCAACAGCTCCAGGGATTCTGTTCTCTCACGTCCTACATGCCATGGAAGTCTGCCTCATTGTCCTCATTTGAGCTGCACTTAGCAACACAATCTGATTCGCCTTTCTTCTAGGAACTCACACTCAAGGACCCCATACCTACAGGAGAAAGGAGGCTTGCATTCCTTCTGCAACCAAAGCACAGTTGTTCCTGTTACCCTGCAGGATTTTAGAATAGCCTAAGGACCGATAGCCTACATAGAGCATTTCAAATTTGAGGCAGTTCGCTACATGTAGAACACTTTGTGAAGAAAAGTTGATTCAGGCAAGGGACAAGGGTAGAGCTAGAGTCTCTTTTGACTTGTTAGAAATCAGAAGGCTTCAGGCTGATGGTTCACCGGCAAAGAAACCTGATGGCACGAGCCTTGCTTTCCCTTCTTAAAAGCTCTTAGTCATGCTGCCCTGAAGCTACCTAAATAACTCTCTTTTTGACTGGCCTCTAGTCACTGTAGTTAGCCCTCTGGAACAAAAAGCAGTTTTCTCTAAGGAAACACGGTGCTTCCATAGTATGGGTGGGAGCTCATCTTATCAGGCTCTAGAGCTAAAGGGAAACTTGACGTGAGTACTTGCCTCACGCTAAGGCCTGAGGAGCCCTGCTGAAGCGAAAGCGTGTTGCAGTTTGCATCAGCTCGTATTCGAAGTTCTGCTTTACTTTAACGTTTCTACACATTTCCACACACTTAGGAACCTCGTGTGGGCACCCCATTGCCTACAAATACAGTGAGTAGCAGCAGGCTCCACTGCCCTTCAAAGAAACATCCAGGCCGTAAGCCTTTCCAAGTCACTCTATGTATTCAGAGACTAGGGCAATACACTGCACCCTTCCTTGGGAACGCTAGATGTCCTCAGCACACCAACAGCTCCAGGGATTCTGTTCTCTCACGTCCTACATGCCATGGAAGTCTGCCTCATTGTCCTCATTTGAGCTGCACTTAGCAACACAATCTGCTTCACCTCTGTTCTAGGAACTCACACCCAAGGACCCCATACCTACAGTAGAAACGAGGCTTGCATTCCTACTGCAACGAAACCACTGTTTCCTGTTACCCTGCAGGATTTTGAATAGGCTAAGGACCGATAGCCTACTCAAAGTGTTCCAAGGATGAGTGAGTTCGCTACATGCAGAACACTTTGGGAAGTAATGTTGATTCAGGCAAGGGAACAGGGTGTAGCTAGAGTCTCTTTTGACTTGGAAATCAGAAGGGTTTAGACTTCGTGTTCACCGCAAAAGATGACCTGATGGCACAAGCCTTGTTTCCCATATTAAAAGCTCTATTCAGGCTGCCCTGAAGCTACCTAAATACGTCTATTTCTGACTGGCCTCTAGTCACTGTAGTTACACTCTGGACGAAAAGGTTTCTCTAACGAAGCACGATGCTTCCATAGCATGGGTGGTAGCTCATCCCGTCAGGCTCTAGAGCTAAAGGGAAACTTGACGTCAGTACTTGCCTCACGCTAAGGCCTGAAGAGCCCTGCTGAAGCGAAAGCGTGTTGCAGTTTACATTAGTTCGTATTCGCAGTTCTGCTTTACTTTAACGTTTCTACGGTTTTCCAGACTCTTTGGACCCTCGTGTGGGCACCCCATTGCCTACCAATACAGTGAGAACCAGCAGGCCGTACTGCCCTTCTAAGAAACATCCAGGCCGTAAGCCTTTCCAAGTCACTCTATGTGTTCAGAGAGTAGGGCAATACACTGCACCCTTCCTTGGGAAAGCTAGATGTCCTCAGCACACCAACAGCTCCAGGGATTCTGTTCTCTCACGTCCTACATGCCATGGAGTCTGCCTCATTGTCCGATTTTGAGCTGCTCTTAGAAACACAATCTGCTTCGCCTTTCTTCCAGGAACTCACACCCAAGGACCCCATACCTACAGTAGAAAGGAGGCTTGCATCCTACTGCAACGAAACCACAGTTTTCCTGTTACACTGCAGGATTTTAGAATAGGCTTTAGCCTATTCTAGCCCGATAGCCTACATAGAGCATTTCAAATTTGAGGGAGTTCGCTACATGGAGAACACTTTGTGAAGAAAAGTTGATTCAGGCAAGGGACCAGGGTAGAGCTAGAGTCTCTTTTGACTTGTTAGAAATCAGAAGACTTCAGGCTGATTGTTCACCGGCAAAGAAGACCTGATGGCACAAGCCTTGCTTTCCCATATTAAAAGCTCTTAGTCATGCTGCCCTGAAGCTACCTAAATAACTCTCTTTTTGACTGGCCTCTAGTCACTGTAGTTAGCCCTCTGGAACAAAAAGCAGTTTTCTCTAAAGAAACACGGTGCTTCCATAGTATGGGTGGGAGCTCATCCTGTCAGGCTCTAGAGCTAAAGGGAAACTTGACGTGAGTACTTGCCTCACGCTAAGGCCTGAAAAGCCCTGCTGAAGCGAAAGCGTGTTGCAGTTTCCATTAGCTAGTATTCGCAGTTCTGCTTTACTTTAACGTTTCTCCGCTTTTCCAGACACTTAGGACCCTCGTGTGGGCACCCCACTGCCTACAAATACAGTGAGTACCAGCAGGTTCCACTGCCCTTCTAAGAAACTTCCAGGCCGTAAGTCTTTCCAAGTCACTCTGCATTCAGAGAGCAGGGCAATACACTGCACCCTTCCTTGGGAAAGCTAGATGTCCTCAGCACACCAACAGCTCCAGGGATTCTGTTCTCTCACGTCCTACATGCCATGGAAGTCTGCCTCATTGTCCTCATTTGAGCTGCACTTAGCAACACAATCTGATTCGCCTTTCTTCTAGGAACTCACACTCAAGGACCCCATACCTACAGGAGAAAGGAGGCTTGCGTTCCTACTGCAACCAAAGCACAGTTGTTCCTGTTACACTGCAGTATTTTGAATAGGCTAAGGACCGATAGCCTACTTAGAGTGTTCCAAGGATGAGTGAGTTCGCTACATGCAGAACACTTTGGGAAGAAAAGTTGATTCAGGCAAGGGAACAGGGTGTAGCTAGAGTCTCTTTTGACTTGTTGGAAATCAGATGGGTTTAGACTTCGTGTTCACCGCAAAAGATGACCTGATGGCACAAGCCTTGTTTCCCATATTAAAAGCTCTATTCAGGTTGCCCTGAAGCTACCTAAATACGTCTATTTCTGACTGGCCTCTAGTCACTGTAGTTACACTCAGGACGAAAAGATTTCTCTAACGAAGCACGATGCTTCCATAGCATGGGTGGTAGCTCATCCCGTCAGGCTCTAGAGCTAAAGGGAAACTTGACGTCAGTACTTGCCTCACGCTAAGGCCTGAAGAGCCCTGCTGAAGCGAAAGCGTGTTGCAGTTTCCATTAGCTCGTATTCGCAGTTCTGCTTTACTTTAACGTTTCTACGGTTTTCCAGACTCTTTGGACCCTCGTGTGGGCACCCCATTGCCTACCAATACAGTGAGTACCAGCAGGCCGTACTGCCCTTCTAAGAAACATCCAGGCCGTAAGCCTTTCCAAGTCCCTCTATGTGTTCAGAGAGTAGGGCAATACACTGCACCCTTCCTTGGGAAAGCTAGATGTCCTCAGCACACCAACAGCTCCAGGGATTCTGTTCTCTCACGTCCTACATGCCATGGAGTCTGCCTCATTGTCCGATTTTGAGCTGCTCTTAGAAACACAATCTGCTTCGCCTTTCTTCCAGGAACTCACACCCAAGGACCCCATACCTACAGTAGAAAGGAGGCTTGCATCCTACTGCAACGAAACCACAGTTTTCCTGTTACACTGCAGGATTTTAGAATAGGCTTTAGCCTATTCTAGCCCGATAGCCTACATAGAGCATTTCAAATTTGAGGGAGTTCGCTACATGGAGAACACTTTGTGAAGAAAAGTTGATTCAGGCAAGGGACCAGGGTAGAGCTAGAGTCTCTTTTGACTTGTTAGAAATCAGAAGACTTCAGGCTGATTGTTCACCGGCAAAGAAGACCTGATGGCACAAGCCTTGCTTTCCCATATTAAAAGCTCTTAGTCATGCTGCCCTGAAGCTACCTAAATAACTCTCTTTTTGACTGGCCTCTAGTCACTGTAGTTAGCCCTCTGGAACAAAAAGCAGTTTTCTCTAAAGAAACACGGTGCTTCCATAGTATGGGTGGGAGCTCATCCTGTCAGGCTCTAGAGCTAAAGGGAAACTTGACGTGAGTACTTGCCTCACGCTAAGGCCTGAAAAGCCCTGCTGAAGCGAAAGCGTGTTGCAGTTTCCATTAGCTAGTATTCGCAGTTCTGCTTTACTTTAACGTTTCTCCGCTTTTCCAGACACTTAGGACCCTCGTGTGGGCACCCCACTGCCTACAAATACAGTGAGTACCAGCAGGTTCCACTGCCCTTCTAAGAAACTTCCAGGCCGTAAGTCTTTCCAAGTCACTCTGCATTCAGAGAGCAGGGCAATACACTGCACCCTTCCTTGGGAAAGCTAGATGTCCTCAGCACACCAACAGCTCCAGGGATTCTGTTCTCTCACGTCCTACATGCCATGGAAGTCTGCCTCATTGTCCTCATTTGAGCTGCACTTAGCAACACAATCTGATTCGCCTTTCTTCTAGGAACTCACACTCAAGGACCCCATACCTACAGGAGAAAGGAGGCTTGCGTTCCTACTGCAACCAAAGCACAGTTGTTCCTGTTACACTGCAGTATTTTGAATAGGCTAAGGACCGATAGCCTACTTAGAGTGTTCCAAGGATGAGTGAGTTCGCTACATGCAGAACACTTTGGGAAGAAAAGTTGATTCAGGCAAGGGAACAGGGTGTAGCTAGAGTCTCTTTTGACTTGTTGGAAATCAGATGGGTTTAGACTTCGTGTTCACCGCAAAAGATGACCTGATGGCACAAGCCTTGTTTCCCATATTAAAAGCTCTATTCAGGTTGCCCTGAAGCTACCTAAATACGTCTATTTCTGACTGGCCTCTAGTCACTGTAGTTACACTCAGGACGAAAAGATTTCTCTAACGAAGCACGATGCTTCCATACCATGGGTGATAGCTCATCCCGACAGGCTCTAGAGCTAAAGGGAAACTTGACGTCAGTACTTGCCTCACGCTAAGGCCTGAAGAGCCCTGCTGAAGCGAAAGCGTGTTGCAGTTTACATTAGCTCGTATTCGCAGTTCTGCTTTACTTTAACGTTTCTACGGTTTTCCAGACTCTTTGGACCCTCTGTGGGCACCCCATTGCCTACCAATACAGTGAGTACCAGCAGGCCGTACTGCCCTTCTAAGAAACATCCAGGCCGTAAGCCTTTCCAAGTCACTCTATGTGTTCAGAGAGTAGGGCAGTACACTGCACCCTTCCTTGGGAAAGCTAGATGTCCTCAGCACACCAACAGCTCCAGGGATTCTGTTCTCTCACGTCCTACATGCCATGGAGTCTGCCTCATTGTCCGATTTTGAGCTGCTCTTAGAAACACAATCTGCTTCGCCTTTCTTCCAGGAACTCACACCCAAGGACCCCATACCTACAGTAGAAAGGAGGCTTGCATCCTACTGCAACGAAACCACAGTTTTCCTGTTACACTGCAGGATTATAGAATAGGCTTTAGCCTATTCTAGCCCGATAGCCTACATAGAGCATTTCAAATTTGAGGGAGTTCGCTACATGGAGAACACTTTGTGAAGAAAAGTTGATTCAGGCAAGGGACCAGGGTAGAGCTAGAGTCTCTTTTGACTTGTTAGAAATCAGAAGACTTCAGGCTGATTGTTCACCTGCAAAGAAGACCTGATGGCACAAGCCTTGCTTTCCCATATTAAAAGCTCTTAGTCATGCTGCCCTGAAGCTACCTAAATAACTCTCTTTTTGACTGGCCTCTAGTCACTGTAGTTAGCCCTCTGGAACAAAAAGCAGTTTTCTCTAAAGAAACACGGTGCTTCCATAGTATGGGTGGGAGCTCATCCTGTCAGGCTCTAGAGCTAAAGGGAAACTTGACGTGAGTACTTGCCTCACGCTAAGGCCTGAAAAGCCCTGCTGAAGCGAAAGCGTGTTGCAGTTTCCATTAGCTAGTATTCGCAGTTCTGCTTTACTTTAACGTTTCTCCGCTTTTCCAGACACTTAGGACCCTCGTGTGGGCACCCCACTGCCTACAAATACAGTGAGTACCAGCAGGTTCCACTGCCCTTCTAAGAAACTTCCAGGCCGTAAGTCTTTCCAAGTCACTCTGCATTCAGAGAGCAGGGCAATACACTGCACCCTTCCTTGGGAACGCTAGATGTCCTCAGCACACCAACAGCTCCAGGGATTCTGTTCTCTCACGTCCTACATGCCATGGAAGTCTGCCTCATTGTCCTCATTTGAGCTGCACTTAGCAACACAATCTGCTTCACCTCTGTTCTAGGAACTCACACCCAAGGACCCCATACCTACAGTAGAAACGAGGCTTGCATTCCTACTGCAACGAAACCACTGTTTCCTGTTACACTGCAGGATTTTGAATAGGCTAAGGACCGATAGCCTACTCAAAGTGTTCCAAGGATGAGTGAGTTCGCTACATGCAGAACACTTTGGGAAGTAATGTTGATTCAGGCAAGGGAACAGGGTGTAGCTAGAGTCTCTTTTGACTTGTTGGAAATCAGAAGGGTTTAGACTTCGTGTTCACCGCAAAAGATGACCTGATGGCACAAGCCTTGTTTCCCATATTAAAAGCTCTATTCAGGCTGCCCTGAAGCTACCTAAATACGTCTATTTCTGACTGGCCTCTAGTCACTGTAGTTACACTCTGGACGAAAAGGTTTCTCTAACGAAGCACGATGCTTCCATAGCATGGGTGGTAGCTCATCCCGTCAGGCTCTAGAGCTAAAGGGAAACTTGACGTCAGTACTTGCCTCACGCTAAGGCCTGAAGAGCCCTGCTGAAGCGAAAGCGTGTTGCAGTTTACATTAGCTCGTATTCGCAGTTCTGCTTTACTTTAACGTTTCTACGGTTTTCCAGACTCTTTGGACCCTCGTGTGGGCACCCCATTGCCTACCAATACAGTGAGTACCAGCAGGCCGTACTGCCCTTCTAAGAAACATCCAGGCCGTAAGCCTTTCCAAGTCCCTCTATGTGTTCAGAGAGTAGGGCAATACACTGCACCCTTCCTTGGGAAAGCTAGATGTCCTCAGCACACCAACAGCTCCAGGGATTCTGTTCTCTCACGTCCTACATGCCATGGAGTCTGCCTCATTGTCCGATTTTGAGCTGCTCTTAGAAACACAATCTGCTTCGCCTTTCTTCCAGGAACTCACACCCAAGGACCCCATACCTACAGTAGAAAGGAGGCTTGCATCCTACTGCAACGAAACCACAGTTTTCCTGTTACACTGCAGGATTTTAGAATAGGCTTTAGCCTATTCTAGCCCGATAGCCTACATAGAGCATTTCAAATTTGAGGGAGTTCGCTATATGTAGAACACTTTGTGAAGAAAAGTTGATTCAGGCAAGGGACCAGGGTAGAGCTAGAGTCTCTTTTGACTTGTTAGAAATCAGAAGACTTCAGGCTGATTGTTCACCTGCAAAGAAGACCTGATGGCACAAGCCTTGCTTTCCCATATTAAAAGCTCTTAGTCATGCTGCCCTGAAGCTACCTAAATAACTCTCTTTTTGACTGGCCTCTAGTCACTGTAGTTAGCCCTCTGGAACAAAAAGCAGTTTTCTCTAAAGAAACACGGTGCTTCCATAGTATGGGTGGGAGCTCATCCTGTCAGGCTCTAGAGCTAAAGGGAAACTTGACGTGAGTACCTGCCTCACGCTAAGGCCTGAAAAGCCCTGCTGAAGCGAAAGCGTGTTGCAGTTTCCATTAGCTAGTATTCGCAGTTCTGCTTTACTTTAACGTTTCTCCGCTTTTCCAGACACTTAGGACCCTCGTGTGGGCACCCCACTGCCTACAAATACAGTGAGTAACAGCAGGTTCCACTGCCCTTCTAAGAAACTTCCAGGCCGTAAGTCTTTCCAAGTCACTCTGCATTCAGAGAGCAGGGCAATACACTGCACCCTTCCTTGGGAAAGCTAG
Organism: Eubalaena glacialis; assembly: GCF_028564815.1. Classification (NCBI taxonomy): domain Eukaryota; kingdom Metazoa; phylum Chordata; class Mammalia; order Artiodactyla; family Balaenidae; genus Eubalaena; species Eubalaena glacialis. The sequence goes on along the minus strand of NC_083735.1, from coordinate 41,154,505 downwards.
ATGTCCTCAGCACACCAACAGCTCCAGGGATTCTGTTCTCTCACGTCCTACATGCCATGGAAGTCTGCCTCATTGTCCTCATTTGAGCTGCACTTAGCAACACAATCTGATTCGCCTTTCTTCTAGGAACTCACACTCAAGGACCCCATACCTACAGGAGAAAGGAGGCTTGCATTCCTTCTGCAACCAAAGCACAGTTGTTCCTGTTACCCTGCAGGATTTTAGAATAGCCTAAGGACCGATAGCCTACATAGAGCATTTCAAATTTGAGGCAGTTCGCTACATGTAGAACACTTTGTGAAGAAAAGTTGATTCAGGCAAGGGACAAGGGTAGAGCTAGAGTCTCTTTTGACTTGTTAGAAATCAGAAGGCTTCAGGCTGATGGTTCACCGGCAAAGAAACCTGATGGCACGAGCCTTGCTTTCCCTTCTTAAAAGCTCTTAGTCATGCTGCCCTGAAGCTACCTAAATAACTCTCTTTTTGACTGGCCTCTAGTCACTGTAGTTAGCCCTCTGGAACAAAAAGCAGTTTTCTCTAAGGAAACACGGTGCTTCCATAGTATGGGTGGGAGCTCATCTTATCAGGCTCTAGAGCTAAAGGGAAACTTGACGTGAGTACTTGCCTCACGCTAAGGCCTGAGGAGCCCTGCTGAAGCGAAAGCGTGTTGCAGTTTGCATCAGCTCGTATTCGAAGTTCTGCTTTACTTTAACGTTTCTACACATTTCCACACACTTAGGAACCTCGTGTGGGCACCCCATTGCCTACAAATACAGTGAGTAGCAGCAGGCTCCACTGCCCTTCAAAGAAACATCCAGGCCGTAAGCCTTTCCAAGTCACTCTATGTATTCAGAGACTAGGGCAATACACTGCACCCTTCCTTGGGAACGCTAGATGTCCTCAGCACACCAACAGCTCCAGGGATTCTGTTCTCTCACGTCCTACATGCCATGGAAGTCTGCCTCATTGTCCTCATTTGAGCTGCACTTAGCAACACAATCTGCTTCACCTCTGTTCTAGGAACTCACACCCAAGGACCCCATACCTACAGTAGAAACGAGGCTTGCATTCCTACTGCAACGAAACCACTGTTTCCTGTTACCCTGCAGGATTTTGAATAGGCTAAGGACCGATAGCCTACTCAAAGTGTTCCAAGGATGAGTGAGTTCGCTACATGCAGAACACTTTGGGAAGTAATGTTGATTCAGGCAAGGGAACAGGGTGTAGCTAGAGTCTCTTTTGACTTGGAAATCAGAAGGGTTTAGACTTCGTGTTCACCGCAAAAGATGACCTGATGGCACAAGCCTTGTTTCCCATATTAAAAGCTCTATTCAGGCTGCCCTGAAGCTACCTAAATACGTCTATTTCTGACTGGCCTCTAGTCACTGTAGTTACACTCTGGACGAAAAGGTTTCTCTAACGAAGCACGATGCTTCCATAGCATGGGTGGTAGCTCATCCCGTCAGGCTCTAGAGCTAAAGGGAAACTTGACGTCAGTACTTGCCTCACGCTAAGGCCTGAAGAGCCCTGCTGAAGCGAAAGCGTGTTGCAGTTTACATTAGTTCGTATTCGCAGTTCTGCTTTACTTTAACGTTTCTACGGTTTTCCAGACTCTTTAGACCCTCGTGTGGGCACCCCATTGCCTACCAATACAGTGAGAACCAGCAGGCCGTACTGCCCTTCTAAGAAACATCCAGGCCGTAAGCCTTTCCAAGTCACTCTATGTGTTCAGAGAGTAGGGCAATACACTGCACCCTTCCTTGGGAAAGCTAGATGTCCTCAGCACACCAACAGCTCCAGGGATTCTGTTCTCTCACGTCCTACATGCCATGGAGTCTGCCTCATTGTCCGATTTTGAGCTGCTCTTAGAAACACAATCTGCTTCGCCTTTCTTCCAGGAACTCACACCCAAGGACCCCATACCTACAGTAGAAAGGAGGCTTGCATCCTACTGCAACGAAACCACAGTTTTCCTGTTACACTGCAGGATTTTAGAATAGGCTTTAGCCTATTCTAGCCCGATAGCCTACATAGAGCATTTCAAATTTGAGGGAGTTCGCTACATGGAGAACACTTTGTGAAGAAAAGTTGATTCAGGCAAGGGACCAGGGTAGAGCTAGAGTCTCTTTTGACTTGTTAGAAATCAGAAGACTTCAGGCTGATTGTTCACCGGCAAAGAAGACCTGATGGCACAAGCCTTGCTTTCCCATATTAAAAGCTCTTAGTCATGCTGCCCTGAAGCTACCTAAATAACTCTCTTTTTGACTGGCCTCTAGTCACTGTAGTTAGCCCTCTGGAACAAAAAGCAGTTTTCTCTAAAGAAACACGGTGCTTCCATAGTATGGGTGGGAGCTCATCCTGTCAGGCTCTAGAGCTAAAGGGAAACTTGACGTGAGTACTTGCCTCACGCTAAGGCCTGAAAAGCCCTGCTGAAGCGAAAGCGTGTTGCAGTTTCCATTAGCTAGTATTCGCAGTTCTGCTTTACTTTAACGTTTCTCCGCTTTTCCAGACACTTAGGACCCTCGTGTGGGCACCCCACTGCCTACAAATACAGTGAGTACCAGCAGGTTCCACTGCCCTTCTAAGAAACTTCCAGGCCGTAAGTCTTTCCAAGTCACTCTGCATTCAGAGAGCAGGGCAATACACTGCACCCTTCCTTGGGAAAGCTAGATGTCCTCAGCACACCAACAGCTCCAGGGATTCTGTTCTCTCACGTCCTACATGCCATGGAAGTCTGCCTCATTGTCCTCATTTGAGCTGCACTTAGCAACACAATCTGATTCGCCTTTCTTCTAGGAACTCACACTCAAGGACCCCATACCTACAGGAGAAAGGAGGCTTGCGTTCCTACTGCAACCAAAGCACAGTTGTTCCTGTTACACTGCAGTATTTTGAATAGGCTAAGGACCGATAGCCTACTTAGAGTGTTCCAAGGATGAGTGAGTTCGCTACATGCAGAACACTTTGGGAAGAAAAGTTGATTCAGGCAAGGGAACAGGGTGTAGCTAGAGTCTCTTTTGACTTGTTGGAAATCAGATGGGTTTAGACTTCGTGTTCACCGCAAAAGATGACCTGATGGCACAAGCCTTGTTTCCCATATTAAAAGCTCTATTCAGGCTGCCCTGAAGCTACCTAAATACGTCTATTTCTGACTGGCCTCTAGTCACTGTAGTTACACTCAGGACGAAAAGATTTCTCTAACGAAGCACGATGCTTCCATAGCATGGGTGGTAGCTCATCCCGTCAGGCTCTAGAGCTAAAGGGAAACTTGACGTCAGTACTTGCCTCACGCTAAGGCCTGAAGAGCCCTGCTGAAGCGAAAGCGTGTTGCAGTTTACATTAGCTCGTATTCGCAGTTCTGCTTTACTTTAACGTTTCTACGGTTTTCCAGACTCTTTGGACCCTCGTGTGGGCACCCCATTGCCTACCAATACAGTGAGTACCAGCAGGCCGTACTGCCCTTCTAAGAAACATCCAGGCCGTAAGCCTTTCCAAGTCACTCTATGTGTTCAGAGAGTAGGGCAGTACACTGCACCCTTCCTTGGGAAAGCTAGATGTCCTCAGCACACCAACAGCTCCAGGGATTCTGTTCTCTCACGTCCTACATGCCATGGAGTCTGCCTCATTGTCCGATTTTGAGCTGCTCTTAGAAACACAATCTGCTTCGCCTTTCTTCCAGGAACTCACACCCAAGGACCCCATACCTACAGTAGAAAGGAGGCTTGCATCCTACTGCAACGAAACCACAGTTTTCCTGTTACACTGCAGGATTATAGAATAGGCTTTAGCCTATTCTAGCCCGATAGCCTACATAGAGCATTTCAAATTTGAGGGAGTTCGCTACATGGAGAACACTTTGTGAAGAAAAGTTGATTCAGGCAAGGGACCAGGGTAGAGCTAGAGTCTCTTTTGACTTGTTAGAAATCAGAAGACTTCAGGCTGATTGTTCACCTGCAAAGAAGACCTGATGGCACAAGCCTTGCTTTCCCATATTAAAAGCTCTTAGTCATGCTGCCCTGAAGCTACCTAAATAACTCTCTTTTTGACTGGCCTCTAGTCACTGTAGTTAGCCCTCTGGAACAAAAAGCAGTTTTCTCTAAAGAAACACGGTGCTTCCATAGTATGGGTGGGAGCTCATCCTGTCAGGCTCTAGAGCTAAAGGGAAACTTGACGTGAGTACTTGCCTCACGCTAAGGCCTGAAAAGCCCTGCTGAAGCGAAAGCGTGTTGCAGTTTCCATTAGCTAGTATTCGCAGTTCTGCTTTACTTTAACGTTTCTCCGCTTTTCCAGACACTTAGGACCCTCGTGTGGGCACCCCACTGCCTACAAATACAGTGAGTACCAGCAGGTTCCACTGCCCTTCTAAGAAACTTCCAGGCCGTAAGTCTTTCCAAGTCACTCTGCATTCAGAGAGCAGGGCAATACACTGCACCCTTCCTTGGGAACGCTAGATGTCCTCAGCACACCAACAGCTCCAGGGATTCTGTTCTCTCACGTCCTACATGCCATGGAAGTCTGCCTCATTGTCCTCATTTGAGCTGCACTTAGCAACACAATCTGCTTCACCTCTGTTCTAGGAACTCACACCCAAGGACCCCATACCTACAGTAGAAACGAGGCTTGCATTCCTACTGCAACGAAACCACTGTTTCCTGTTACACTGCAGGATTTTGAATAGGCTAAGGACCGATAGCCTACTCAAAGTGTTCCAAGGATGAGTGAGTTCGCTACATGCAGAACACTTTGGGAAGTAATGTTGATTCAGGCAAGGGAACAGGGTGTAGCTAGAGTCTCTTTTGACTTGTTGGAAATCAGAAGGGTTTAGACTTCGTGTTCACCGCAAAAGATGACCTGATGGCACAAGCCTTGTTTCCCATATTAAAAGCTCTATTCAGGCTGCCCTGAAGCTACCTAAATACGTCTATTTCTGACTGGCCTCTAGTCACTGTAGTTACACTCTGGACGAAAAGGTTTCTCTAACGAAGCACGATGCTTCCATAGCATGGGTGGTAGCTCATCCCGTCAGGCTCTAGAGCTAAAGGGAAACTTGACGTCAGTACTTGCCTCACGCTAAGGCCTGAAGAGCCCTGCTGAAGCGAAAGCGTGTTGCAGTTTACATTAGCTCGTATTCGCAGTTCTGCTTTACTTTAACGTTTCTACGGTTTTCCAGACTCTTTGGACCCTCGTGTGGGCACCCCATTGCCTACCAATACAGTGAGTACCAGCAGGCCGTACTGCCCTTCTAAGAAACATCCAGGCCGTAAGCCTTTCCAAGTCCCTCTATGTGTTCAGAGAGTAGGGCAATACACTGCACCCTTCCTTGGGAAAGCTAGATGTCCTCAGCACACCAACAGCTCCAGGGATTCTGTTCTCTCACGTCCTACATGCCATGGAGTCTGCCTCATTGTCCGATTTTGAGCTGCTCTTAGAAACACAATCTGCTTCGCCTTTCTTCCAGGAACTCACACCCAAGGACCCCATACCTACAGTAGAAAGGAGGCTTGCATCCTACTGCAACGAAACCACAGTTTTCCTGTTACACTGCAGGATTTTAGAATAGGCTTTAGCCTATTCTAGCCCGATAGCCTACATAGAGCATTTCAAATTTGAGGGAGTTCGCTATATGTAGAACACTTTGTGAAGAAAAGTTGATTCAGGCAAGGGACCAGGGTAGAGCTAGAGTCTCTTTTGACTTGTTAGAAATCAGAAGACTTCAGGCTGATTGTTCACCTGCAAAGAAGACCTGATGGCACAAGCCTTGCTTTCCCATATTAAAAGCTCTTAGTCATGCTGCCCTGAAGCTACCTAAATAACTCTCTTTTTGACTGGCCTCTAGTCACTGTAGTTAGCCCTCTGGAACAAAAAGCAGTTTTCTCTAAAGAAACACGGTGCTTCCATAGTATGGGTGGGAGCTCATCCTGTCAGGCTCTAGAGCTAAAGGGAAACTTGACGTGAGTACCTGCCTCACGCTAAGGCCTGAAAAGCCCTGCTGAAGCGAAAGCGTGTTGCAGTTTCCATTAGCTAGTATTCGCAGTTCTGCTTTACTTTAACGTTTCTCCGCTTTTCCAGACACTTAGGACCCTCGTGTGGGCACCCCACTGCCTACAAATACAGTGAGTAACAGCAGGTTCCACTGCCCTTCTAAGAAACTTCCAGGCCGTAAGTCTTTCCAAGTCACTCTGCATTCAGAGAGCAGGGCAATACACTGCACCCTTCCTTGGGAAAGCTAGATGTCCTCAGCACACCAACAGCTCCAGGGATTCTGTTCTCTCACGTCCTACATGCCATGGAAGTCTGCCTCATTGTCCTCATTTGAGCTGCACTTAGCAACACAATCTGATTCGCCTTTCTTCTAGGAACTCACACTCAAGGACCCCATACCTACAGGAGAAAGGAGGCTTGCATTCCTTCTGCAACCAAAGCACAGTTGTTCCTGTTACCCTGCAGGATTTTAGAATAGCCTAAGGACCGATAGCCTACATAGAGCATTTCAAATTTGAGGCAGTTCGCTACATGTAGAACACTTTGTGAAGAAAAGTTGATTCAGGCAAGGGACAAGGGTAGAGCTAGAGTCTCTTTTGACTTGTTAGAAATCAGAAGGCTTCAGGCTGATGGTTCACCGGCAAAGAAACCTGATGGCACGAGCCTTGCTTTCCCTTCTTAAAAGCTCTTAGTCATGCTGCCCTGAAGCTACCTAAATAACTCTCTTTTTGACTGGCCTCTAGTCACTGTAGTTAGCCCTCTGGAACAAAAAGCAGTTTTCTCTAAGGAAACACGGTGCTTCCATAGTATGGGTGGGAGCTCATCTTATCAGGCTCTAGAGCTAAAGGGAAACTTGACGTGAGTACTTGCCTCACGCTAAGGCCTGAGGAGCCCTGCTGAAGCGAAAGCGTGTTGCAGTTTGCATCAGCTCGTATTCGAAGTTCTGCTTTACTTTAACGTTTCTACACATTTCCACACACTTAGGAACCTCGTGTGGGCACCCCATTGCCTACAAATACAGTGAGTAGCAGCAGGCTCCACTGCCCTTCAAAGAAACATCCAGGCCGTAAGCCTTTCCAAGTCACTCTATGTATTCAGAGACTAGGGCAATACACTGCACCCTTCCTTGGGAACGCTAGATGTCCTCAGCACACCAACAGCTCCAGGGATTCTGTTCTCTCACGTCCTACATGCCATGGAAGTCTGCCTCATTGTCCTCATTTGAGCTGCACTTAGCAACACAATCTGCTTCACCTCTGTTCTAGGAACTCACACCCAAGGACCCCATACCTACAGTAGAAACGAGGCTTGCATTCCTACTGCAACGAAACCACTGTTTCCTGTTACCCTGCAGGATTTTGAATAGGCTAAGGACCGATAGCCTACTCAAAGTGTTCCAAGGATGAGTGAGTTCGCTACATGCAGAACACTTTGGGAAGTAATGTTGATTCAGGCAAGGGAACAGGGTGTAGCTAGAGTCTCTTTTGACTTGGAAATCAGAAGGGTTTAGACTTCGTGTTCACCGCAAAAGATGACCTGATGGCACAAGCCTTGTTTCCCATATTAAAAGCTCTATTCAGGCTGCCCTGAAGCTACCTAAATACGTCTATTTCTGACTGGCCTCTAGTCACTGTAGTTACACTCTGGACGAAAAGGTTTCTCTAACGAAGCACGATGCTTCCATAGCATGGGTGGTAGCTCATCCCGTCAGGCTCTAGAGCTAAAGGGAAACTTGACGTCAGTACTTGCCTCACGCTAAGGCCTGAAGAGCCCTGCTGAAGCGAAAGCGTGTTGCAGTTTACATTAGTTCGTATTCGCAGTTCTGCTTTACTTTAACGTTTCTACGGTTTTCCAGACTCTTTAGACCCTCGTGTGGGCACCCCATTGCCTACCAATACAGTGAGAACCAGCAGGCCGTACTGCCCTTCTAAGAAACATCCAGGCCGTAAGCCTTTCCAAGTCACTCTATGTGTTCAGAGAGTAGGGCAATACACTGCACCCTTCCTTGGGAAAGCTAGATGTCCTCAGCACACCAACAGCTCCAGGGATTCTGTTCTCTCACGTCCTACATGCCATGGAGTCTGCCTCATTGTCCGATTTTGAGCTGCTCTTAGAAACACAATCTGCTTCGCCTTTCTTCCAGGAACTCACACCCAAGGACCCCATACCTACAGTAGAAAGGAGGCTTGCATCCTACTGCAACGAAACCACAGTTTTCCTGTTACACTGCAGGATTTTAGAATAGGCTTTAGCCTATTCTAGCCCGATAGCCTACATAGAGCATTTCAAATTTGAGGGAGTTCGCTACATGGAGAACACTTTGTGAAGAAAAGTTGATTCAGGCAAGGGACCAGGGTAGAGCTAGAGTCTCTTTTGACTTGTTAGAAATCAGAAGACTTCAGGCTGATTGTTCACCGGCAAAGAAGACCTGATGGCACAAGCCTTGCTTTCCCATATTAAAAGCTCTTAGTCATGCTGCCCTGAAGCTACCTAAATAACTCTCTTTTTGACTGGCCTCTAGTCACTGTAGTTAGCCCTCTGGAACAAAAAGCAGTTTTCTCTAAAGAAACACGGTGCTTCCATAGTATGGGTGGGAGCTCATCCTGTCAGGCTCTAGAGCTAAAGGGAAACTTGACGTGAGTACTTGCCTCACGCTAAGGCCTGAAAAGCCCTGCTGAAGCGAAAGCGTGTTGCAGTTTCCATTAGCTAGTATTCGCAGTTCTGCTTTACTTTAACGTTTCTCCGCTTTTCCAGACACTTAGGACCCTCGTGTGGGCACCCCACTGCCTACAAATACAGTGAGTACCAGCAGGTTCCACTGCCCTTCTAAGAAACTTCCAGGCCGTAAGTCTTTCCAAGTCACTCTGCATTCAGAGAGCAGGGCAATACACTGCACCCTTCCTTGGGAAAGCTAGATGTCCTCAGCACACCAACAGCTCCAGGGATTCTGTTCTCTCACGTCCTACATGCCATGGAAGTCTGCCTCATTGTCCTCATTTGAGCTGCACTTAGCAACACAATCTGATTCGCCTTTCTTCTAGGAACTCACACTCAAGGACCCCATACCTACAGGAGAAAGGAGGCTTGCGTTCCTACTGCAACCAAAGCACAGTTGTTCCTGTTACACTGCAGTATTTTGAATAGGCTAAGGACCGATAGCCTACTTAGAGTGTTCCAAGGATGAGTGAGTTCGCTACATGCAGAACACTTTGGGAAGAAAAGTTGATTCAGGCAAGGGAACAGGGTGTAGCTAGAGTCTCTTTTGACTTGTTGGAAATCAGATGGGTTTAGACTTCGTGTTCACCGCAAAAGATGACCTGATGGCACAAGCCTTGTTTCCCATATTAAAAGCTCTATTCAGGCTGCCCTGAAGCTACCTAAATACGTCTATTTCTGACTGGCCTCTAGTCACTGTAGTTACACTCAGGACGAAAAGATTTCTCTAACGAAGCACGATGCTTCCATAGCATGGGTGGTAGCTCATCCCGTCAGGCTCTAGAGCTAAAGGGAAACTTGACGTCAGTACTTGCCTCACGCTAAGGCCTGAAGAGCCCTGCTGAAGCGAAAGCGTGTTGCAGTTTACATTAGCTCGTATTCGCAGTTCTGCTTTACTTTAACGTTTCTACGGTTTTCCAGACTCTTTGGACCCTCGTGTGGGCACCCCATTGCCTACCAATACAGTGAGTACCAGCAGGCCGTACTGCCCTTCTAAGAAACATCCAGGCCGTAAGCCTTTCCAAGTCACTCTATGTGTTCAGAGAGTAGGGCAGTACACTGCACCCTTCCTTGGGAAAGCTAGATGTCCTCAGCACACCAACAGCTCCAGGGATTCTGTTCTCTCACGTCCTACATGCCATGGAGTCTGCCTCATTGTCCGATTTTGAGCTGCTCTTAGAAACACAATCTGCTTCGCCTTTCTTCCAGGAACTCACACCCAAGGACCCCATACCTACAGTAGAAAGGAGGCTTGCATCCTACTGCAACGAAACCACAGTTTTCCTGTTACACTGCAGGATTATAGAATAGGCTTTAGCCTATTCTAGCCCGATAGCCTACATAGAGCATTTCAAATTTGAGGGAGTTCGCTACATGGAGAACACTTTGTGAAGAAAAGTTGATTCAGGCAAGGGACCAGGGTAGAGCTAGAGTCTCTTTTGACTTGTTAGAAATCAGAAGACTTCAGGCTGATTGTTCACCTGCAAAGAAGACCTGATGGCACAAGCCTTGCTTTCCCATATTAAAAGCTCTTAGTCATGCTGCCCTGAAGCTACCTAAATAACTCTCTTTTTGACTGGCCTCTAGTCACTGTAGTTAGCCCTCTGGAACAAAAAGCAGTTTTCTCTAAAGAAACACGGTGCTTCCATAGTATGGGTGGGAGCTCATCCTGTCAGGCTCTAGAGCTAAAGGGAAACTTGACGTGAGTACTTGCCTCACGCTAAGGCCTGAAAAGCCCTGCTGAAGCGAAAGCGTGTTGCAGTTTCCATTAGCTAGTATTCGCAGTTCTGCTTTACTTTAACGTTTCTCCGCTTTTCCAGACACTTAGGACCCTCGTGTGGGCACCCCACTGCCTACAAATACAGTGAGTACCAGCAGGTTCCACTGCCCTTCTAAGAAACTTCCAGGCCGTAAGTCTTTCCAAGTCACTCTGCATTCAGAGAGCAGGGCAATACACTGCACCCTTCCTTGGGAACGCTAGATGTCCTCAGCACACCAACAGCTCCAGGGATTCTGTTCTCTCACGTCCTACATGCCATGGAAGTCTGCCTCATTGTCCTCATTTGAGCTGCACTTAGCAACACAATCTGCTTCACCTCTGTTCTAGGAACTCACACCCAAGGACCCCATACCTACAGTAGAAACGAGGCTTGCATTCCTACTGCAACGAAACCACTGTTTCCTGTTACACTGCAGGATTTTGAATAGGCTAAGGACCGATAGCCTACTCAAAGTGTTCCAAGGATGAGTGAGTTCGCTACATGCAGAACACTTTGGGAAGTAATGTTGATTCAGGCAAGGGAACAGGGTGTAGCTAGAGTCTCTTTTGACTTGTTGGAAATCAGAAGGGTTTAGACTTCGTGTTCACCGCAAAAGATGACCTGATGGCACAAGCCTTGTTTCCCATATTAAAAGCTCTATTCAGGCTGCCCTGAAGCTACCTAAATACGTCTATTTCTGACTGGCCTCTAGTCACTGTAGTTACACTCTGGACGAAAAGGTTTCTCTAACGAAGCACGATGCTTCCATAGCATGGGTGGTAGCTCATCCCGTCAGGCTCTAGAGCTAAAGGGAAACTTGACGTCAGTACTTGCCTCACGCTAAGGCCTGAAGAGCCCTGCTGAAGCGAAAGCGTGTTGCAGTTTACATTAGCTCGTATTCGCAGTTCTGCTTTACTTTAACGTTTCTACGGTTTTCCAGACTCTTTGGACCCTCGTGTGGGCACCCCATTGCCTACCAATACAGTGAGTACCAGCAGGCCGTACTGCCCTTCTAAGAAACATCCAGGCCGTAAGCCTTTCCAAGTCCCTCTATGTGTTCAGAGAGTAGGGCAATACACTGCACCCTTCCTTGGGAAAGCTAGATGTCCTCAGCACACCAACAGCTCCAGGGATTCTGTTCTCTCACGTCCTACATGCCATGGAGTCTGCCTCATTGTCCGATTTTGAGCTGCTCTTAGAAACACAATCTGCTTCGCCTTTCTTCCAGGAACTCACACCCAAGGACCCCATACCTACAGTAGAAAGGAGGCTTGCATCCTACTGCAACGAAACCACAGTTTTCCTGTTACACTGCAGGATTTTAGAATAGGCTTTAGCCTATTCTAGCCCGATAGCCTACATAGAGCATTTCAAATTTGAGGGAGTTCGCTATATGTAGAACACTTTGTGAAGAAAAGTTGATTCAGGCAAGGGACCAGGGTAGAGCTAGAGTCTCTTTTGACTTGTTAGAAATCAGAAGACTTCAGGCTGATTGTTCACCTGCAAAGAAGACCTGATGGCACAAGCCTTGCTTTCCCATATTAAAAGCTCTTAGTCATGCTGCCCTGAAGCTACCTAAATAACTCTCTTTTTGACTGGCCTCTAGTCACTGTAGTTAGCCCTCTGGAACAAAAAGCAGTTTTCTCTAAAGAAACACGGTGCTTCCATAGTATGGGTGGGAGCTCATCCTGTCAGGCTCTAGAGCTAAAGGGAAACTTGACGTGAGTACCTGCCTCACGCTAAGGCCTGAAAAGCCCTGCTGAAGCGAAAGCGTGTTGCAGTTTCCATTAGCTAGTATTCGCAGTTCTGCTTTACTTTAACGTTTCTCCGCTTTTCCAGACACTTAGGACCCTCGTGTGGGCACCCCACTGCCTACAAATACAGTGAGTAACAGCAGGTTCCACTGCCCTTCTAAGAAACTTCCAGGCCGTAAGTCTTTCCAAGTCACTCTGCATTCAGAGAGCAGGGCAATACACTGCACCCTTCCTTGGGAAAGCTAGATGTCCTCAGCACACCAACAGCTCCAGGGATTCTGTTCTCTCACGTCCTACATGCCATGGAAGTCTGCCTCATTGTCCTCATTTGAGCTGCACTTAGCAACACAATCTGATTCGCCTTTCTTCTAGGAACTCACACTCAAGGACCCCATACCTACAGGAGAAAGGAGGCTTGCATTCCTTCTGCAACCAAAGCACAGTTGTTCCTGTTACCCTGCAGGATTTTAGAATAGCCTAAGGACCGATAGCCTACATAGAGCATTTCAAATTTGAGGCAGTTCGCTACATGTAGAACACTTTGTGAAGAAAAGTTGATTCAGGCAAGGGACAAGGGTAGAGCTAGAGTCTCTTTTGACTTGTTAGAAATCAGAAGGCTTCAGGCTGATGGTTCACCGGCAAAGAAACCTGATGGCACGAGCCTTGCTTTCCCTTCTTAAAAGCTCTTAGTCATGCTGCCCTGAAGCTACCTAAATAACTCTCTTTTTGACTGGCCTCTAGTCACTGTAGTTAGCCCTCTGGAACAAAAAGCAGTTTTCTCTAAGGAAACACGGTGCTTCCATAGTATGGGTGGGAGCTCATCTTATCAGGCTCTAGAGCTAAAGGGAAACTTGACGTGAGTACTTGCCTCACGCTAAGGCCTGAGGAGCCCTGCTGAAGCGAAAGCGTGTTGCAGTTTGCATCAGCTCGTATTCGAAGTTCTGCTTTACTTTAACGTTTCTACACATTTCCACACACTTAGGAACCTCGTGTGGGCACCCCATTGCCTACAAATACAGTGAGTAGCAGCAGGCTCCACTGCCCTTCAAAGAAACATCCAGGCCGTAAGCCTTTCCAAGTCACTCTATGTATTCAGAGACTAGGGCAATACACTGCACCCTTCCTTGGGAACGCTAGATGTCCTCAGCACACCAACAGCTCCAGGGATTCTGTTCTCTCACGTCCTACATGCCATGGAAGTCTGCCTCATTGTCCTCATTTGAGCTGCACTTAGCAACACAATCTGCTTCACCTCTGTTCTAGGAACTCACACCCAAGGACCCCATACCTACAGTAGAAACGAGGCTTGCATTCCTACTGCAACGAAACCACTGTTTCCTGTTACCCTGCAGGATTTTGAATAGGCTAAGGACCGATAGCCTACTCAAAGTGTTCCAAGGATGAGTGAGTTCGCTACATGCAGAACACTTTGGGAAGTAATGTTGATTCAGGCAAGGGAACAGGGTGTAGCTAGAGTCTCTTTTGACTTGGAAATCAGAAGGGTTTAGACTTCGTGTTCACCGCAAAAGATGACCTGATGGCACAAGCCTTGTTTCCCATATTAAAAGCTCTATTCAGGCTGCCCTGAAGCTACCTAAATACGTCTATTTCTGACTGGCCTCTAGTCACTGTAGTTACACTCTGGACGAAAAGGTTTCTCTAACGAAGCACGATGCTTCCATAGCATGGGTGGTAGCTCATCCCGTCAGGCTCTAGAGCTAAAGGGAAACTTGACGTCAGTACTTGCCTCACGCTAAGGCCTGAAGAGCCCTGCTGAAGCGAAAGCGTGTTGCAGTTTACATTAGTTCGTATTCGCAGTTCTGCTTTACTTTAACGTTTCTACGGTTTTCCAGACTCTTTAGACCCTCGTGTGGGCACCCCATTGCCTACCAATACAGTGAGAACCAGCAGGCCGTACTGCCCTTCTAAGAAACATCCAGGCCGTAAGCCTTTCCAAGTCACTCTATGTGTTCAGAGAGTAGGGCAATACACTGCACCCTTCCTTGGGAAAGCTAGATGTCCTCAGCACACCAACAGCTCCAGGGATTCTGTTCTCTCACGTCCTACATGCCATGGAGTCTGCCTCATTGTCCGATTTTGAGCTGCTCTTAGAAACACAATCTGCTTCGCCTTTCTTCCAGGAACTCACACCCAAGGACCCCATACCTACAGTAGAAAGGAGGCTTGCATCCTACTGCAACGAAACCACAGTTTTCCTGTTACACTGCAGGATTTTAGAATAGGCTTTAGCCTATTCTAGCCCGATAGCCTACATAGAGCATTTCAAATTTGAGGGAGTTCGCTACATGGAGAACACTTTGTGAAGAAAAGTTGATTCAGGCAAGGGACCAGGGTAGAGCTAGAGTCTCTTTTGACTTGTTAGAAATCAGAAGACTTCAGGCTGATTGTTCACCGGCAAAGAAGACCTGATGGCACAAGCCTTGCTTTCCCATATTAAAAGCTCTTAGTCATGCTGCCCTGAAGCTACCTAAATAACTCTCTTTTTGACTGGCCTCTAGTCACTGTAGTTAGCCCTCTGGAACAAAAAGCAGTTTTCTCTAAAGAAACACGGTGCTTCCATAGTATGGGTGGGAGCTCATCCTGTCAGGCTCTAGAGCTAAAGGGAAACTTGACGTGAGTACTTGCCTCACGCTAAGGCCTGAAAAGCCCTGCTGAAGCGAAAGCGTGTTGCAGTTTCCATTAGCTAGTATTCGCAGTTCTGCTTTACTTTAACGTTTCTCCGCTTTTCCAGACACTTAGGACCCTCGTGTGGGCACCCCACTGCCTACAAATACAGTGAGTACCAGCAGGTTCCACTGCCCTTCTAAGAAACTTCCAGGCCGTAAGTCTTTCCAAGTCACTCTGCATTCAGAGAGCAGGGCAATACACTGCACCCTTCCTTGGGAAAGCTAGATGTCCTCAGCACACCAACAGCTCCAGGGATTCTGTTCTCTCACGTCCTACATGCCATGGAAGTCTGCCTCATTGTCCTCATTTGAGCTGCACTTAGCAACACAATCTGCTTCACCTCTGTTCTAGGAACTCACACCCAAGGACCCCATACCTACAGTAGAAACGAGGCTTGCATTCCTACTGCAACGAAACCACTGTTTCCTGTTACACTGCAGGATTTTGAATAGGCTAAGGACCGATAGCCTACTCAAAGTGTTCCAAGGATGAGTGAGTTCGCTACATGCAGAACACTTTGGGAAGTAATGTTGATTCAGGCAAGGGAACAGGGTGTAGCTAGAGTCTCTTTTGACTTGTTGGAAATCAGAAGGGTTTAGACTTCGTGTTCACCGCAAAAGATGACCTGATGGCACAAGCCTTGTTTCCCATATTAAAAGCTCTATTCAGGCTGCCCTGAAGCTACCTAAATACGTCTATTTCTGACTGGCCTCTAGTCACTGTAGTTACACTCTGGACGAAAAGGTTTCTCTAACGAAGCACGATGCTTCCATAGCATGGGTGGTAGCTCATCCCGTCAGGCTCTAGAGCTAAAGGGAAACTTGACGTCAGTACTTGCCTCACGCTAAGGCCTGAAGAGCCCTGCTGAAGCGAAAGCGTGTTGCAGTTTACATTAGCTCGTATTCGCAGTTCTGCTTTACTTTAACGTTTCTACGGTTTTCCAGACTCTTTGGACCCTCGTGTGGGCACCCCATTGCCTACCAATACAGTGAGTACCAGCAGGCCGTACTGCCCTTCTAAGAAACATCCAGGCCGTAAGCCTTTCCAAGTCCCTCTATGTGTTCAGAGAGTAGGGCAATACACTGCACCCTTCCTTGGGAAAGCTAGATGTCCTCAGCACACCAACAGCTCCAGGGATTCTGTTCTCTCACGTCCTACATGCCATGGAGTCTGCCTCATTGTCCGATTTTGAGCTGCTCTTAGAAACACAATCTGCTTCGCCTTTCTTCCAGGAACTCACACCCAAGGACCCCATACCTACAGTAGAAAGGAGGCTTGCATCCTACTGCAACGAAACCACAGTTTTCCTGTTACACTGCAGGATTTTAGAATAGGCTTTAGCCTATTCTAGCCCGGTAGCCTACATAGAGCATTTCAAATTTGAGGGAGTTCGCTATATGTAGAACACTTTGTGAAGAAAAGTTGATTCAGGCAAGGGACCAGGGTAGAGCTAGAGTCTCTTTTGACTTGTTAGAAATCAGAAGACTTCAGGCTGATTGTTCACCTGCAAAGAAGACCTGATGGCACAAGCCTTGCTTTCCCATATTAAAAGCTCTTAGTCATGCTGCCCTGAAGCTACCTAAATAACTCTCTTTTTGACTGGCCTCTAGTCACTGTAGTTAGCCCTCTGGAACAAAAAGCAGTTTTCTCTAAAGAAACACGGTGCTTCCATAGTATGGGTGGGAGCTCATCCTGTCAGGCTCTAGAGCTAAAGGGAAACTTGACGTGAGTACTTGCCTCACGCTAAGGCCTGAAAAGCCCTGCTGAAGCGAAAGCGTGTTGCAGTTTCCATTAGCTAGTATTCGCAGTTCTGCTTTACTTTAACGTTTCTCCGCTTTTCCAGACACTTAGGACCCTCGTGTGGGCACCCCACTGCCTACAAATACAGTGAGTACCAGCAGGTTCCACTGCCCTTCTAAGAAACTTCCAGGCCGTAAGTCTTTCCAAGTCACTCTGCATTCAGAGAGCAGGGCAATACACTGCACCCTTCCTTGGGAAAGCTAGATGTCCTCAGCACACCAACAGCTCCAGGGATTCTGTTCTCTCACGTCCTACATGCCATGGAAGTCTGCCTCATTGTCCTCATTTGAGCTGCACTTAGCAACACAATCTGATTCGCCTTTCTTCTAGGAACTCACACTCAAGGACCCCATACCTACAGGAGAAAGGAGGCTTGCGTTCCTACTGCAACCAAAGCACAGTTGTTCCTGTTACACTGCAGTATTTTGAATAGGCTAAGGACCGATAGCCTACTTAGAGTGTTCCAAGGATGAGTGAGTTCGCTACATGCAGAACACTTTGGGAAGAAAAGTTGATTCAGGCAAGGGAACAGGGTGTAGCTAGAGTCTCTTTTGACTTGTTGGAAATCAGATGGGTTTAGACTTCGTGTTCACCGCAAAAGATGACCTGATGGCACAAGCCTTGTTTCCCATATTAAAAGCTCTATTCAGGTTGCCCTGAAGCTACCTAAATACGTCTATTTCTGACTGGCCTCTAGTCACTGTAGTTACACTCAGGACGAAAAGATTTCTCTAACGAAGCACGATGCTTCCATAGCATGGGTGGTAGCTCATCCCGTCAGGCTCTAGAGCTAAAGGGAAACTTGACGTCAGTACTTGCCTCACGCTAAGGCCTGAAGAGCCGTGCTGAAGCGAAAGCGTGTTGCAGTTTCCATTAGCTCGTATTCGCAGTTCTGCTTTACTTTAACGTTTCTACGGTTTTCCAGACTCTTTGGACCCTCGTGTGGGCACCCCATTGCCTACCAATACAGTGAGTACCAGCAGGCCGTACTGCCCTTCTAAGAAACATCCAGGCCGTAAGCCTTTCCAAGTCCCTCTATGTGTTCAGAGAGTAGGGCAATACACTGCACCCTTCCTTGGGAAAGCTAGATGTCCTCAGCACACCAACAGCTCCAGGGATTCTGTTCTCTCACGTCCTACATGCCATGGAGTCTGCCTCATTGTCCGATTTTGAGCTGCTCTTAGAAACACAATCTGCTTCGCCTTTCTTCCAGGAACTCACACCCAAGGACCCCATACCTACAGTAGAAAGGAGGCTTGCATCCTACTGCAACGAAACCACAGTTTTCCTGTTACACTGCAGGATTTTAGAATAGGCTTTAGCCTATTCTAGCCCGATAGCCTACATAGAGCATTTCAAATTTGAGGGAGTTCGCTATATGTAGAACACTTTGTGAAGAAAAGTTGATTCAGGCAAGGGACCAGGGTAGAGCTAGAGTCTCTTTTGACTTGTTAGAAATCAGAAGACTTCAGGCTGATTGTTCACCTGCAAAGAAGACCTGATGGCACAAGCCTTGCTTTCCCATATTAAAAGCTCTTAGTCATGCTGCCCTGAAGCTACCTAAATAACTCTCTTTTTGACTGGCCTCTAGTCACTGTAGTTAGCCCTCTGGAACAAAAAGCAGTTTTCTCTAAAGAAACACGGTGCTTCCATAGTATGGGTGGGAGCTCATCCTGTCAGGCTCTAGAGCTAAAGGGAAACTTGACGTGAGTACCTGCCTCACGCTAAGGCCTGAAAAGCCCTGCTGAAGCGAAAGCGTGTTGCAGTTTCCATTAGCTAGTATTCGCAGTTCTGCTTTACTTTAACGTTTCTCCGCTTTTCCAGACACTTAGGACCCTCGTGTGGGCACCCCACTGCCTACAAATACAGTGAGTAACAGCAGGTTCCACTGCCCTTCTAAGAAACTTCCAGGCCGTAAGTCTTTCCAAGTCACTCTGCATTCAGAGAGCAGGGCAATACACTGCACCCTTCCTTGGGAAAGCTAGATGTCCTCAGCACACCAACAGCTCCAGGGATTCTGTTCTCTCACGTCCTACATGCCATGGAAGTCTGCCTCATTGTCCTCATTTGAGCTGCACTTAGCAACACAATCTGATTCGCCTTTCTTCTAGGAACTCACACTCAAGGACCCCATACCTACAGGAGAAAGGAGGCTTGCATTCCTTCTGCAACCAAAGCACAGTTGTTCCTGTTACCCTGCAGGATTTTAGAATAGCCTAAGGACCGATAGCCTACATAGAGCATTTCAAATTTGAGGCAGTTCGCTACATGTAGAACACTTTGTGAAGAAAAGTTGATTCAGGCAAGGGACAAGGGTAGAGCTAGAGTCTCTTTTGACTTGTTAGAAATCAGAAGGCTTCAGGCTGATGGTTCACCGGCAAAGAAACCTGATGGCACGAGCCTTGCTTTCCCTTCTTAAAAGCTCTTAGTCATGCTGCCCTGAAGCTACCTAAATAACTCTCTTTTTGACTGGCCTCTAGTCACTGTAGTTAGCCCTCTGGAACAAAAAGCAGTTTTCTCTAAGGAAACACGGTGCTTCCATAGTATGGGTGGGAGCTCATCTTATCAGGCTCTAGAGCTAAAGGGAAACTTGACGTGAGTACTTGCCTCACGCTAAGGCCTGAGGAGCCCTGCTGAAGCGAAAGCGTGTTGCAGTTTGCATCAGCTCGTATTCGAAGTTCTGCTTTACTTTAACGTTTCTACACATTTCCACACACTTAGGAACCTCGTGTGGGCACCCCATTGCCTACAAATACAGTGAGTAGCAGCAGGCTCCACTGCCCTTCAAAGAAACATCCAGGCCGTAAGCCTTTCCAAGTCACTCTATGTATTCAGAGACTAGGGCAATACACTGCACCCTTCCTTGGGAACGCTAGATGTCCTCAGCACACCAACAGCTCCAGGGATTCTGTTCTCTCACGTCCTACATGCCATGGAAGTCTGCCTCATTGTCCTCATTTGAGCTGCACTTAGCAACACAATCTGCTTCACCTCTGTTCTAGGAACTCACACCCAAGGACCCCATACCTACAGTAGAAACGAGGCTTGCATTCCTACTGCAACGAAACCACTGTTTCCTGTTACCCTGCAGGATTTTGAATAGGCTAAGGACCGATAGCCTACTCAAAGTGTTCCAAGGATGAGTGAGTTCGCTACATGCAGAACACTTTGGGAAGTAATGTTGATTCAGGCAAGGGAACAGGGTGTAGCTAGAGTCTCTTTTGACTTGGAAATCAGAAGGGTTTAGACTTCGTGTTCACCGCAAAAGATGACCTGATGGCACAAGCCTTGTTTCCCATATTAAAAGCTCTATTCAGGCTGCCCTGAAGCTACCTAAATACGTCTATTTCTGACTGGCCTCTAGTCACTGTAGTTACACTCTGGACGAAAAGGTTTCTCTAACGAAGCACGATGCTTCCATAGCATGGGTGGTAGCTCATCCCGTCAGGCTCTAGAGCTAAAGGGAAACTTGACGTCAGTACTTGCCTCACGCTAAGGCCTGAAGAGCCCTGCTGAAGCGAAAGCGTGTTGCAGTTTACATTAGTTCGTATTCGCAGTTCTGCTTTACTTTAACGTTTCTACGGTTTTCCAGACTCTTTGGACCCTCGTGTGGGCACCCCATTGCCTACCAATACAGTGAGAACCAGCAGGCCGTACTGCCCTTCTAAGAAACATCCAGGCCGTAAGCCTTTCCAAGTCACTCTATGTGTTCAGAGAGTAGGGCAATACACTGCACCCTTCCTTGGGAAAGCTAGATGTCCTCAGCACACCAACAGCTCCAGGGATTCTGTTCTCTCACGTCCTACATGCCATGGAGTCTGCCTCATTGTCCGATTTTGAGCTGCTCTTAGAAACACAATCTGCTTCGCCTTTCTTCCAGGAACTCACACCCAAGGACCCCATACCTACAGTAGAAAGGAGGCTTGCATCCTACTGCAACGAAACCACAGTTTTCCTGTTACACTGCAGGATTTTAGAATAGGCTTTAGCCTATTCTAGCCCGATAGCCTACATAGAGCATTTCAAATTTGAGGGAGTTCGCTACATGGAGAACACTTTGTGAAGAAAAGTTGATTCAGGCAAGGGACCAGGGTAGAGCTAGAGTCTCTTTTGACTTGTTAGAAATCAGAAGACTTCAGGCTGATTGTTCACCGGCAAAGAAGACCTGATGGCACAAGCCTTGCTTTCCCATATTAAAAGCTCTTAGTCATGCTGCCCTGAAGCTACCTAAATAACTCTCTTTTTGACTGGCCTCTAGTCACTGTAGTTAGCCCTCTGGAACAAAAAGCAGTTTTCTCTAAAGAAACACGGTGCTTCCATAGTATGGGTGGGAGCTCATCCTGTCAGGCTCTAGAGCTAAAGGGAAACTTGACGTGAGTACTTGCCTCACGCTAAGGCCTGAAAAGCCCTGCTGAAGCGAAAGCGTGTTGCAGTTTCCATTAGCTAGTATTCGCAGTTCTGCTTTACTTTAACGTTTCTCCGCTTTTCCAGACACTTAGGACCCTCGTGTGGGCACCCCACTGCCTACAAATACAGTGAGTACCAGCAGGTTCCACTGCCCTTCTAAGAAACTTCCAGGCCGTAAGTCTTTCCAAGTCACTCTGCATTCAGAGAGCAGGGCAATACACTGCACCCTTCCTTGGGAAAGCTAGATGTCCTCAGCACACCAACAGCTCCAGGGATTCTGTTCTCTCACGTCCTACATGCCATGGAAGTCTGCCTCATTGTCCTCATTTGAGCTGCACTTAGCAACACAATCTGATTCGCCTTTCTTCTAGGAACTCACACTCAAGGACCCCATACCTACAGGAGAAAGGAGGCTTGCGTTCCTACTGCAACCAAAGCACAGTTGTTCCTGTTACACTGCAGTATTTTGAATAGGCTAAGGACCGATAGCCTACTTAGAGTGTTCCAAGGATGAGTGAGTTCGCTACATGCAGAACACTTTGGGAAGAAAAGTTGATTCAGGCAAGGGAACAGGGTGTAGCTAGAGTCTCTTTTGACTTGTTGGAAATCAGATGGGTTTAGACTTCGTGTTGACCGCAAAAGATGACCTGATGGCACAAGCCTTGTTTCCCATATTAAAAGCTCTATTCAGGTTGCCCTGAAGCTACCTAAATACGTCTATTTCTGACTGGCCTCTAGTCACTGTAGTTACACTCAGGACGAAAAGATTTCTCTAACGAAGCACGATGCTTCCATAGCATGGGTGGTAGCTCATCCCGTCAGGCTCTAGAGCTAAAGGGAAACTTGACGTCAGTACTTGCCTCACGCTAAGGCCTGAAGAGCCCTGCTGAAGCGAAAGCGTGTTGCAGTTTCCATTAGCTCGTATTCGCAGTTCTGCTTTACTTTAACGTTTCTACGGTTTTCCAGACTCTTTGGACCCTCGTGTGGGCACCCCATTGCCTACCAATACAGTGAGTACCAGCAGGCCGTACTGCCCTTCTAAGAAACATCCAGGCCGTAAGCCTTTCCAAGTCCCTCTATGTGTTCAGAGAGTAGGGCAATACACTGCACCCTTCCTTGGGAAAGCTAGATGTCCTCAGCACACCAACAGCTCCAGGGATTCTGTTCTCTCACGTCCTACATGCCATGGAGTCTGCCTCATTGTCCGATTTTGAGCTGCTCTTAGAAACACAATCTGCTTCGCCTTTCTTCCAGGAACTCACACCCAAGGACCCCATACCTACAGTAGAAAGGAGGCTTGCATCCTACTGCAACGAAACCACAGTTTTCCTGTTACACTGCAGGATTTTAGAATAGGCTTTAGCCTATTCTAGCCCGATAGCCTACATAGAGCATTTCAAATTTGAGGGAGTTCGCTATATGTAGAACACTTTGTGAAGAAAAGTTGATTCAGGCAAGGGACCAGGGTAGAGCTAGAGTCTCTTTTGACTTGTTAGAAATCAGAAGACTTCAGGCTGATTGTTCACCTGCAAAGAAGACCTGATGGCACAAGCCTTGCTTTCCCATATTAAAAGCTCTTAGTCATGCTGCCCTGAAGCTACCTAAATAACTCTCTTTTTGACTGGCCTCTAGTCACTGTAGTTAGCCCTCTGGAACAAAAAGCAGTTTTCTCTAAAGAAACACGGTGCTTCCATAGTATGGGTGGGAGCTCATCCTGTCAGGCTCTAGAGCTAAAGGGAAACTTGACGTGAGTACCTGCCTCACGCTAAGGCCTGAAAAGCCCTGCTGAAGCGAAAGCGTGTTGCAGTTTCCATTAGCTAGTATTCGCAGTTCTGCTTTACTTTAACGTTTCTCCGCTTTTCCAGACACTTAGGACCCTCGTGTGGGCACCCCACTGCCTACAAATACAGTGAGTACCAGCAGGTTCCACTGCCCTTCTAAGAAACTTCCAGGCCGTAAGTCTTTCCAAGTCACTCTGCATTCAGAGAGCAGGGCAATACACTGCACCCTTCCTTGGGAAAGCTAGATGTCCTCAGCACACCAACAGCTCCAGAGATTCTGTTCTCTCACGTCCTACATGCCATGGAAGTCTGCCTCATTGTCCTCATTTGAGCTGCACTTAGCAACACAATCTGATTCGCCTTTCTTCTAGGAACTCACACTCAAGGACCCCATACCTACAGGAGAAAGGAGGCTTGCATTCCTTCTGCAACCAAAGCACAGTTGTTCCTGTTACCCTGCAGGATTTTAGAATAGCCTACGGACCGATAGCCTACATAGAGCATTTCAAATTTGAGGCAGTTCGCTACATGTAGAACACTTTGTGAAGAAAAGTTGATTCAGGCAAGGGACAAGGGTAGAGCTAGAGTCTCTTTTGACTTGTTAGAAATCAGAAGGCTTCAGGCTGATGGTTCACCGGCAAAGAAACCTGATGGCACGAGCCTTGCTTTCCCTTCTTAAAAGCTCTTAGTCATGCTGCCCTGAAGCTACCTAAATAACTCTCTTTTTGACTGGCCTCTAGTCACTGTAGTTAGCCCTCTGGAACAAAAAGCAGTTTTCTCTAAGGAAACACGGTGCTTCCATAGTATGGGTGGGAGCTCATCTTATCAGGCTCTAGAGCTAAAGGGAAACTTGACGTGAGTACTTGCCTCACGCTAAGGCCTGAGGAGCCCTGCTGAAGCGAAAGCGTGTTGCAGTTTGCATCAGCTCGTATTCGAAGTTCTGCTTTACTTTAACGTTTCTACACATTTCCAGACACTTAGGAACCTCGTGTGGGCACCCCATTGCCTACAAATACAGTGAGTAGCAGCAGGCTCCACTGCCCTTCAAAGAAACATCCAGGCCGTAAGCCTTTCCAAGTCACTCTATGTATTCAGAGACTAGTGCAATACACTGCACCCTTCCTTGGGAACGCTAGATGTCCTCAGCACACCAACAGCTCCAGGGATTCTGTTCTCTCACGTCCTACATGCCATGGAAGTCTGCCTCATTGTCCTCATTTGAGCTGCACTTAGCAACACAATCTGCTTCACCTCTGTTCTAGGAACTCACACCCAAGGACCCCATACCTACAGTAGAAACGAGGCTTGCATTCCTACTGCAACGAAACCACTGTTTCCTGTTACACTGCAGGATTTTGAATAGGCTAAGGACCGATAGCCTACTCAAAGTGTTCCAAGGATGAGTGAGTTCGCTACATGCAGAACACTTTGGGAAGTAATGTTGATTCAGGCAAGGGAACAGGGTGTAGCTAGAGTCTCTTTTGACTTGTTGGAAATCAGAAGGGTTTAGACTTCGTGTTCACCGCAAAAGATGACCTGATGGCACAAGCCTTGTTTCCCATATTAAAAGCTCTATTCAGGCTGCCCTGAAGCTACCTAAATACGTCTATTTCTGACTGGCCTCTAGTCACTGTAGTTACACTCTGGACGAAAAGGTTTCTCTAACGAAGCACGATGCTTCCATAGCATGGGTGGTAGCTCATCCCGTCAGGCTCTAGAGCTAAAGGGAAACTTGACGTCAGTACTTGCCTCACGCTAAGGCCTGAAGAGCCCTGCTGAAGCGAAAGCGTGTTGCAGTTTACATTAGTTCGTATTCGCAGTTCTGCTTTACTTTAACGTTTCTACGGTTTTCCAGACTCTTTGGACCCTCGTGTGGGCACCCCATTGCTTACCAATACAGTGAGAACCAGCAGGCCGTACTGCCCTTCTAAGAAACATCCAGGCCGTAAGCCTTTCCAAGTCACTCTATGTGTTCAGAGAGTAGGGCAATACACTGCACCCTTCCTTGGGAAAGCTAGATGTCCTCAGCACACCAACAGCTCCAGGGATTCTGTTCTCTCACGTCCTACATGCCATGGAGTCTGCCTCATTGTCCGATTTTGAGCTGCTCTTAGAAACACAATCTGCTTCGCCTTTCTTCCAGGAACTCACACCCAAGGACCCCATACCTACAGTAGAAAGGAGGCTTGCATCCTACTGCAACGAAACCACAGTTTTCCTGTTACACTGCAGGATTTTAGAATAGGCTTTAGCCTATTCTAGCCCGATAGCCTACATAGAGCATTTCAAATTTGAGGGAGTTCGCTACATGGAGAACACTTTGTGAAGAAAAGTTGATTCAGGCAAGGGACCAGGGTAGAGCTAGAGTCTCTTTTGACTTGTTAGAAATCAGAAGACTTCAGGCTGATTGTTCACCGGCAAAGAAGACCTGATGGCACAAGCCTTGCTTTCCCATATTAAAAGCTCTTAGTCATGCTGCCCTGAAGCTACCTAAATAACTCTCTTTTTGACTGGCCTCTAGTCACTGTAGTTAGCCCTCTGGAACAAAAAGCAGTTTTCTCTAAAGAAACACGGTGCTTCCATAGTATGGGTGGGAGCTCATCCTGTCAGGCTCTAGAGCTAAAGGGAAACTTGACGTGAGTACTTGCCTCACGCTAAGGCCTGAAAAGCCCTGCTGAAGCGAAAGCGTGTTGCAGTTTCCATTAGCTAGTATTCGCAGTTCTGCTTTACTTTAACGTTTCTCCGCTTTTCCAGACACTTAGGACCCTCGTGTGGGCACCCCACTGCCTACAAATACAGTGAGTACCAGCAGGTTCCACTGCCCTTCTAAGAAACTTCCAGGCCGTAAGTCTTTCCAAGTCACTCTGCATTCAGAGAGCAGGGCAATACACTGCACCCTTCCTTGGGAAAGCTAGATGTCCTCAGCACACCAACAGCTCCAGGGATTCTGTTCTCTCACGTCCTACATGCCATGGAAGTCTGCCTCATTGTCCTCATTTGAGCTGCACTTAGCAACACAATCTGATTCGCCTTTCTTCTAGGAACTCACACTCAAGGACCCCATACCTACAGGAGAAAGGAGGCTTGCGTTCCTACTGCAACCAAAGCACAGTTGTTCCTGTTACACTGCAGTATTTTGAATAGGCTAAGGACCGATAGCCTACTTAGAGTGTTCCAAGGATGAGTGAGTTCGCTACATGCAGAACACTTTGGGAAGAAAAGTTGATTCAGGCAAGGGAACAGGGTGTAGCTAGAGTCTCTTTTGACTTGTTGGAAATCAGATGGGTTTAGACTTCGTGTTCACCGCAAAAGATGACCTGATGGCACAAGCCTTGTTTCCCATATTAAAAGCTCTATTCAGGTTGCCCTGAAGCTACCTAAATACGTCTATTTCTGACTGGCCTCTAGTCACTGTAGTTACACTCAGGACGAAAAGATTTCTCTAACGAAGCACGATGCTTCCATAGCATGGGTGGTAGCTCATCCCGTCAGGCTCTAGAGCTAAAGGGAAACTTGACGTCAGTACTTGCCTCACGCTAAGGCCTGAAGAGCCCTGCTGAAGCGAAAGCGTGTTGCAGTTTCCATTAGCTCGTATTCGCAGTTCTGCTTTACTTTAACGTTTCTACGGTTTTCCAGACTCTTTGGACCCTCGTGTGGGCACCCCATTGCCTACCAATACAGTGAGTACCAGCAGGCCGTACTGCCCTTCTAAGAAACATCCAGGCCGTAAGCCTTTCCAAGTCACTCTATGTGTTCAGAGAGTAGGGCAGTACACTGCACCCTTCCTTGGGAAAGCTAGATGTCCTCAGCACACCAACAGCTCCAGGGATTCTGTTCTCTCACGTCCTACATGCCATGGAGTCTGCCTCATTGTCCGATTTTGAGCTGCTCTTAGAAACACAATCTGCTTCGCCTTTCTTCCAGGAACTCACACCCAAGGACCCCATACCTACAGTAGAAAGGAGGCTTGCATCCTACTGCAACGAAACCACAGTTTTCCTGTTACACTGCAGGATTATAGAATAGGCTTTAGCCTATTCTAGCCCGATAGCCTACATAAAGCATTTCAAATTTGAGGGAGTTCGCTACATGGAGAACACTTTGTGAAGAAAAGTTGATTCAGGCAAGGGACCAGGGTAGAGCTAGAGTCTCTTTTGACTTGTTAGAAATCAGAAGACTTCAGGCTGATTGTTCACCTGCAAAGAAGACCTGATGGCACAAGCCTTGCTTTCCCATATTAAAAGCTCTTAGTCATGCTGCCCTGAAGCTACCTAAATAACTCTCTTTTTGACTGGCCTCTAGTCACTGTAGTTAGCCCTCTGGAACAAAAAGCAGTTTTCTCTAAAGAAACACGGTGCTTCCATAGTATGGGTGGGAGCTCATCCTGTCAGGCTCTAGAGCTAAAGGGAAACTTGACGTGAGTACTTGCCTCACGCTAAGGCCTGAAAAGCCCTGCTGAAGCGAAAGCGTGTTGCAGTTTCCATTAGCTAGTATTCGCAGTTCTGCTTTACTTTAACGTTTCTCCGCTTTTCCAGACACTTAGGACCCTCGTGTGGGCACCCCACTGCCTACAAATACAGTGAGTACCAGCAGGTTCCACTGCCCTTCTAAGAAACTTCCAGGCCGTAAGTCTTTCCAAGTCACTCTGCATTCAGAGAGCAGGGCAATACACTGCACCCTTCCTTGGGAACGCTAGATGTCCTCAGCACACCAACAGCTCCAGGGATTCTGTTCTCTCACGTCCTACATGCCATGGAAGTCTGCCTCATTGTCCTCATTTGAGCTGCACTTAGCAACACAATCTGCTTCACCTCTGTTCTAGGAACTCACACCCAAGGACCCCATACCTACAGTAGAAACGAGGCTTGCATTCCTACTGCAACGAAACCACTGTTTCCTGTTACACTGCAGGATTTTGAATAGGCTAAGGACCGATAGCCTACTTAGAGTGTTCCAAGGATGAGTGAGTTCGCTACATGCAGAACACTTTGGGAAGTAATGTTGATTCAGGCAAGGGAACAGGGTGTAGCTAGAGTCTCTTTTGACTTGTTGGAAATCAGAAGGGTTTAGACTTCGTGTTCACCGCAAAAGATGACCTGATGGCACAAGCCTTGTTTCCCATATTAAAAGCTCTATTCAGGCTGCCCTGAAGCTACCTAAATACGTCTATTTCTGACTGGCCTCTAGTCACTGTAGTTACACTCTGGACGAAAAGGTTTCTCTAACGAAGCACGATGCTTCCATAGCATGGGTGGTAGCTCATCCCGTCAGGCTCTAGAGCTAAAGGGAAACTTGACGTCAGTACTTGCCTCACGCTAAGGCCTGAAGAGCCCTGCTGAAGCGAAAGCGTGTTGCAGTTTACATTAGCTCGTATTCGCAGTTCTGCTTTACTTTAACGTTTCTACGGTTTTCCAGACTCTTTGGACCCTCGTGTGGGCACCCCATTGCCTACCAATACAGTGAGTACCAGCAGGCCGTACTGCCCTTCTAAGAAACATCCAGGCCGTAAGCCTTTCCAAGTCCCTCTATGTGTTCAGAGAGTAGGGCAATACACTGCACCCTTCCTTGGGAAAGCTAGATGTCCTCAGCACACCAACAGCTCCAGGGATTCTGTTCTCTCACGTCCTACATGCCATGGAGTCTGCCTCATTGTCCGATTTTGAGCTGCTCTTAGAAACACAATCTGCTTCGCCTTTCTTCCAGGAACTCACACCCAAGGACCCCATACCTACAGTAGAAAGGAGGCTTGCATCCTACTGCAACGAAACCACAGTTTTCCTGTTACACTGCAGGATTATAGAATAGGCTTTAGCCTATTCTAGCCCGATAGCCTACATAGAGCATTTCAAATTTGAGGGAGTTCGCTACATGGAGAACACTTTGTGAAGAAAAGTTGATTCAGGCAAGGGACCAGGGTAGAGCTAGAGTCTCTTTTGACTTGTTAGAAATCAGAAGACTTCAGGCTGATTGTTCACCTGCAAAGAAGACCTGATGGCACAAGCCTTGCTTTCCCATATTAAAAGCTCTTAGTCATGCTGCCCTGAAGCTACCTAAATAACTCTCTTTTTGACTGGCCTCTAGTCACTGTAGTTAGCCCTCTGGAACAAAAAGCAGTTTTCTCTAAAGAAACACGGTGCTTCCATAGTATGGGTGGGAGCTCATCCTGTCAGGCTCTAGAGCTAAAGGGAAACTTGACGTGAGTACTTGCCTCACGCTAAGGCCTGAAAAGCCCTGCTGAAGCGAAAGCGTGTTGCAGTTTCCATTAGCTAGTATTCGCAGTTCTGCTTTACTTTAACGTTTCTCCGCTTTTCCAGACACTTAGGACCCTCGTGTGGGCACCCCACTGCCTACAAATACAGTGAGTACCAGCAGGTTCCACTGCCCTTCTAAGAAACTTCCAGGCCGTAAGTCTTTCCAAGTCACTCTGCATTCAGAGAGCAGGGCAATACACTGCACCCTTCCTTGGGAACGCTAGATGTCCTCAGCACACCAACAGCTCCAGGGATTCTGTTCTCTCACGTCCTACATGCCATGGAAGTCTGCCTCATTGTCCTCATTTGAGCTGCACTTAGCAACACAATCTGCTTCACCTCTGTTCTAGGAACTCACACCCAAGGACCCCATACCTACAGTAGAAACGAGGCTTGCATTCCTACTGCAACGAAACCACTGTTTCCTGTTACACTGCAGGATTTTGAATAGGCTAAGGACCGATAGCCTACTTAGAGTGTTCCAAGGATGAGTGAGTTCGCTACATGCAGAACACTTTGGGAAGTAATGTTGATTCAGGCAAGGGAACAGGGTGTAGCTAGAGTCTCTTTTGACTTGTTGGAAATCAGAAGGGTTTAGACTTCGTGTTCACCGCAAAAGATGACCTGATGGCACAAGCCTTGTTTCCCATATTAAAAGCTCTATTCAGGCTGCCCTGAAGCTACCTAAATACGTCTATTTCTGATTGGCCTCTAGTCACTGTAGTTACACTCTGGACGAAAAGATTTCTCTAACGAAGCACGATGCTTCCATAGCATGGGTGGTAGCTCATCCCGTCAGGCTCTAGAGCTAAAGGGAAACTTGACGTCAGTACTTGCCTCACGCTAAGGCCTGAAGAGCCCTGCTGAAGCGAAAGCGTGTTGCAGTTTACATTAGCTCGTATTCGCAGTTCTGCTTTACTTTAACGTTTCTACGGTTTTCCAGACTCTTTGGACCCTCGTGTGGGCACCCCATTGCCTACCAATACAGTGAGTACCAGCAGGCCGTACTGCCCTTCTAAGAAACATCCAGGCCGTAAGCCTTTCCAAGTCCCTCTATGTGTTCAGAGAGTAGGGCAATACACTGCACCCTTCCTTGGGAAAGCTAGATGTCCTCAGCACACCAACAGCTCCAGGGATTCTGTTCTCTCACGTCCTACATGCCATGGAGTCTGCCTCATTGTCCGATTTTGAGCTGCTCTTAGAAACACAATCTGCTTCGCCTTTCTTCCAGGAACTCACACCCAAGGACCCCATACCTACAGTAGAAAGGAGGCTTGCATCCTACTGCAACGAAACCACAGTTTTCCTGTTACACTGCAGGATTTTAGAATAGGCTTTAGCCTATTCTAGCCCGATAGCCTACATAGAGCATTTCAAATTTGAGGGAGTTCGCTACATGGAGAACACTTTGTGAAGAAAAGTTGATTCAGGCAAGGGACCAGGGTAGAGCTAGAGTCTCTTTTGACTTGTTAGAAATCAGAAGACTTCAGGCTGATTGTTCACCTGCAAAGAAGACCTGATGGCACAAGCCTTGCTTTCCCATATTAAAAGCTCTTAGTCATGCTGCCCTGAAGCTACCTAAATAACTCTCTTTTTGACTGGCCTCTAGTCACTGTAGTTAGCCCTCTGGAACAAAAAGCAGTTTTCTCTAAAGAAACACGGTGCTTCCATAGTATGGGTGGGAGCTCATCCTGTCAGGCTCTAGAGCTATAGGGAAACTTGACGTGAGTACTTGCCTCACGCTAAGGCCTGAAAAGCCCTGCTGAAGCGAAAGCGTGTTGCAGTTTCCATTAGCTAGTATTCGCAGTTCTGCTTTACTTTAATGTTTCTCCGCTTTTCCAGACACTTAGGACCCTCGTGTGGGCACCCCACTGCCTACAAATACAGTGAGTACCAGCAGGTTCCACTGCCCTTCTAAGAAACTTCCAGGCCGTAAGTCTTTCCAAGTCACTCTGCATTCAGAGAGCAGGGCAATACACTGCACCCTTCCTTGGGAAAGCTAGATGTCCTCAGCACACCAACAGCTCCAGGGATTCTGTTCTCTCACGTCCTACATGCCATGGAAGTCTGCCTCATTGTCCTCATTTGAGCTGCACTTAGCAACACAATCTGATTCGCCTTTCTTCTAGGAACTCACACTCAAGGACCCCATAACTACAGGAGAAAGGAGGCTTGCGTTCCTACTGCAACCAAAGCACAGTTGTTCCTGTTACACTGCAGTATTTTGAATAGGCTAAGGACCGATAGCCTACTTAGAGTGTTCCAAGGATGAGTGAGTTTGCTACATGCAGAACACTTTGGGAAGAAAAGTTGATTCAGGCAAGGGAACAGGGTGTAGCTAGAGTCTCTTTTGACTTGTTGGAAATCAGATGGGTTTAGACTTCGTGTTCACCGCAAAAGATGACCTGATGGCACAAGCCTTGTTTCCCATATTAAAAGCTCTATTCAGGCTGCCCTGAAGCTACCTAAATACGTCTATTTCTGACTGGCCTCTAGTCACTGTAGTTACACTCTGGACGAAAAGGTTTCTCTAACGAAGCACGATGCTTCCATAGCATGGGTGGTAGCTCATCCCGTCAGGCTCTAGAGCTAAAGGGAAACTTGACGTCAGTACTTGCCTCACGCTAAGGCCTGAAGAGCCCTGCTGAAGCGAAAGCGTGTTGCAGTTTACATTAGCTCGTATTCGCAGTTCTGCTTTACTTTAACGTTTCTACGGTTTTCCAGACTCTTTGGACCCTCGTGTGGGCACCCCATTGCCTACCAATACAGTGAGTACCAGCAGGCCGTACTGCCCTTCTAAGAAACATCCAGGCCGTAAGCCTTTCCAAGTCCCTCTATGTGTTCAGAGAGTAGGGCAATACACTGCACCCTTCCTTGGGAAAGCTAGATGTCCTCAGCACACCAACAGCTCCAGGGATTCTGTTCTCTCACGTCCTACATGCCATGGAGTCTGCCTCATTGTCCGATTTTGAGCTGCTCTTAGAAACACAATCTGCTTCGCCTTTCTTCCAGGAACTCACACCCAAGGACCCCATACCTACAGTAGAAAGGAGGCTTGCATCCTACTGCAACGAAACCACAGTTTTCCTGTTACACTGCAGGATTTTAGAATAGGCTTTAGCCTATTCTAGCCCGATAGCCTACATAGAGCATTTCAAATTTGAGGGAGTTCGCTATATGTAGAACACTTTGTGAAGAAAAGTTGATTCAGGCAAGGGACCAGGGTAGAGCTAGAGTCTCTTTTGACTTGTTAGAAATCAGAAGACTTCAGGCTGATTGTTCACCTGCAAAGAAGACCTGATGGCACAAGCCTTGCTTTCCCATATTAAAAGCTCTTAGTCATGCTGCCCTGAAGCTACCTAAATAACTCTCTTTTTGACTGGCCTCTAGTCACTGTAGTTAGCCCTCTGGAACAAAAAGCAGTTTTCTCTAAAGAAACACGGTGCTTCCATAGTATGGGTGGGAGCTCATCCTGTCAGGCTCTAGAGCTAAAGGGAAACTTGACGTGAGTACCTGCCTCACGCTAAGGCCTGAAAAGCCCTGCTGAAGCGAAAGCGTGTTGCAGTTTCCATTAGCTAGTATTCGCAGTTCTGCTTTACTTTAACGTTTCTCCGCTTTTCCAGACACTTAGGACCCTCGTGTGGGCACCCCACTGCCTACAAATACAGTGAGTACCAGCAGGTTCCACTGCCCTTCTAAGAAACTTCCAGGCCGTAAGTCTTTCCAAGTCACTCTGCATTCAGAGAGCAGGGCAATACACTGCACCCTTCCTTGGGAAAGCTAGATGTCCTCAGCACACCAACAGCTCCAGAGATTCTGTTCTCTCACGTCCTACATGCCATGGAAGTCTGCCTCATTGTCCTCATTTGAGCTGCACTTAGCAACACAATCTGATTCGCCTTTCTTCTAGGAACTCACACTCAAGGACCCCATACCTACAGGAGAAAGGAGGCTTGCATTCCTTCTGCAACCAAAGCACAGTTGTTCCTGTTACCCTGCAGGATTTTAGAATAGCCTACGGACCGATAGCCTACATAGAGCATTTCAAATTTGAGGCAGTTCGCTACATGTAGAACACTTTGTGAAGAAAAGTTGATTCAGGCAAGGGACAAGGGTAGAGCTAGAGTCTCTTTTGACTTGTTAGAAATCAGAAGGCTTCAGGCTGATGGTTCACCGGCAAAGAAACCTGATGGCACGAGCCTTGCTTTCCCTTCTTAAAAGCTCTTAGTCATGCTGCCCTGAAGCTACCTAAATAACTCTCTTTTTGACTGGCCTCTAGTCACTGTAGTTAGCCCTCTGGAACAAAAAGCAGTTTTCTCTAAGGAAACACGGTGCTTCCATAGTATGGGTGGGAGCTCATCTTATCAGGCTCTAGAGCTAAAGGGAAACTTGACGTGAGTACTTGCCTCACGCTAAGGCCTGAGGAGCCCTGCTGAAGCGAAAGCGTGTTGCAGTTTGCATCAGCTCGTATTCGAAGTTCTGCTTTACTTTAACGTTTCTACACATTTCCAGACACTTAGGAACCTCGTGTGGGCACCCCATTGCCTACAAATACAGTGAGTAGCAGCAGGCTCCACTGCCCTTCAAAGAAACATCCAGGCCGTAAGCCTTTCCAAGTCACTCTATGTATTCAGAGACTAGGGCAATACACTGCACCCTTCCTTGGGAACGCTAGATGTCCTCAGCACACCAACAGCTCCAGGGATTCTGTTCTCTCACGTCCTACATGCCATGGAAGTCTGCCTCATTGTCCTCATTTGAGCTGCACTTAGCAACACAATCTGCTTCACCTCTGTTCTAGGAACTCACACCCAAGGACCCCATACCTACAGTAGAAACGAGGCTTGCATTCCTACTGCAACGAAACCACTGTTTCCTGTTACACTGCAGGATTTTGAATAGGCTAAGGACCGATAGCCTACTCAAAGTGTTCCAAGGATGAGTGAGTTCGCTACATGCAGAACACTTTGGGAAGTAATGTTGATTCAGGCAAGGGAACAGGGTGTAGCTAGAGTCTCTTTTGACTTGTTGGAAATCAGAAGGGTTTAGACTTCGTGTTCACCGCAAAAGATGACCTGATGGCACAAGCCTTGTTTCCCATATTAAAAGCTCTATTCAGGCTGCCCTGAAGCTACCTAAATACGTCTATTTCTGACTGGCCTCTAGTCACTGTAGTTACACTCTGGACGAAAAGGTTTCTCTAACGAAGCACGATGCTTCCATAGCATGGGTGGTAGCTCATCCCGTCAGGCTCTAGAGCTAAAGGGAAACTTGACGTCAGTACTTGCCTCACGCTAAGGCCTGAAGAGCCCTGCTGAAGCGAAAGCGTGTTGCAGTTTACATTAGCTCGTATTCGCAGTTCTGCTTTACTTTAACGTTTCTACGGTTTTCCAGACTCTTTGGACCCTCGTGTGGGCACCCCATTGCTTACCAATACAGTGAGAACCAGCAGGCCGTACTGCCCTTCTAAGAAACATCCAGGCCGTAAGCCTTTCCAAGTCACTCTATGTGTTCAGAGAGTAGGGCAATACACTGCACCCTTCCTTGGGAAAGCTAGATGTCCTCAGCACACCAACAGCTCCAGGGATTCTGTTCTCTCACGTCCTACATGCCATGGAGTCTGCCTCATTGTCCGATTTTGAGCTGCTCTTAGAAACACAATCTGCTTCGCCTTTCTTCCAGGAACTCACACCCAAGGACCCCATACCTACAGTAGAAAGGAGGCTTGCATCCTACTGCAACGAAACCACCGTTTTCCTGTTACACTGCAGGATTTTAGAATAGGCTTTAGCCTATTCTAGCCCGATAGCCTACATAGAGCATTTCAAATTTGAGGGAGTTCGCTACATGGAGAACACTTTGTGAAGAAAAGTTGATTCAGGCAAGGGACCAGGGTAGAGCTAGAGTCTCTTTTGACTTGTTAGAAATCAGAAGACTTCAGGCTGATTGTTCACCGGCAAAGAAGACCTGATGGCACAAGCCTTGCTTTCCCATATTAAAAGCTCTTAGTCATGCTGCCCTGAAGCTACCTAAATAACTCTCTTTTTGACTGGCCTCTACTCACTGTAGTTAGCCCTCTGGAACAAAAAGCAGTTTTCTCTAAAGAAACACGGTGCTTCCATAGTATGGGTGGGAGCTCATCCTGTCAGGCTCTAGAGCTAAAGGGAAACTTGACGTGAGTACTTGCCTCACGCTAAGGCCTGAAAAGCCCTGCTGAAGCGAAAGCGTGTTGCAGTTTCCATTAGCTAGTATTCGCAGTTCTGCTTTACTTTAACGTTTCTCCGCTTTTCCAGACACTTAGGACCCTCGTGTGGGCACCCCACTGCCTACAAATACAGTGAGTACCAGCAGGTTCCACTGCCCTTCTAAGAAACTTCCAGGCCGTAAGTCTTTCCAAGTCACTCTGCATTCAGAGAGCAGGGCAATACACTGCACCCTTCCTTGGGAACGCTAGATGTCCTCAGCACACCAACAGCTCCAGGGATTCTGTTCTCTCACGTCCTACATGCCATGGAAGTCTGCCTCATTGTCCTCATTTGAGCTGCACTTAGCAACACAATCTGCTTCACCTCTGTTCTAGGAACTCACACCCAAGGACCCCATACCTACAGTAGAAACGAGGCTTGCATTCCTACTGCAACGAAACCACTGTTTCCTGTTACACTGCAGGATTTTGAATAGGCTAAGGACCGATAGCCTACTCAAAGTGTTCCAAGGATGAGTGAGTTCGCTACATGCAGAACACTTTGGGAAGTAATGTTGATTCAGGCAAGGGAACAGGGTGTAGCTAGAGTCTCTTTTGACTTGTTGGAAATCAGAAGGGTTTAGACTTCGTGTTCACCGCAAAAGATGACCTGATGGCACAAGCCTTGTTTCCCATATTAAAAGCTCTATTCAGGCTGCCCTGAAGCTACCTAAATACGTCTATTTCTGACTGGCCTCTAGTCACTGTAGTTACACTCTGGACAAAAAGGTTTCTCTAACGAAGCACGATGCTTCCATAGCATGGGTGGTAGCTCGTCCCGTCAGGCTCTAGAGCTAAAGGGAAACTTGACGTCAGTACTTGCCTCACGCTAAGGCCTGAAGAGCCCTGCTGAAGCGAAAGCGTGTTGCAGTTTACATTAGCTCGTATTCGCAGTTCTGCTTTACTTTAACGTTTCTACGGTTTTCCAGACTCTTTGGACCCTCGTGTGGGCACCCCATTGCCTACCAATACAGTGAGTACCAGCAGGCCGTACTGCCCTTCTAAGAAACATCCAGGCCGTAAGCCTTTCCAAGTCCCTCTATGTGTTCAGAGAGTAGGGCAATACACTGCACCCTTCCTTGGGAAAGCTAGATGTCCTCAGCACACCAACAGCTCCAGGGATTCTGTTCTCTCACGTCCTACATGCCATGGAGTCTGCCTCATTGTCCGATTTTGAGCTGCTCTTAGAAACACAATCTGCTTCGCCTTTCTTCCAGGAACTCACACCCAAGGACCCCATACCTACAGTAGAAAGGAGGCTTGCATCCTACTGCAACGAAACCACAGTTTTCCTGTTACACTGCAGGATTTTAGAATAGGCTTTAGCCTATTCTAGCCCGATAGCCTACATAGAGCATTTCAAATTTGAGGGAGTTCGCTATATGTAGAACACTTTGTGAAGAAAAGTTGATTCAGGCAAGGGACCAGGGTAGAGCTAGAGTCTCTTTTGACTTGTTAGAAATCAGAAGACTTCAGGCTGATTGTTCACCTGCAAAGAAGACCTGATGGCACAAGCCTTGCTTTCCCATATTAAAAGCTCTTAGTCATGCTGCCCTGAAGCTACCTAAATAACTCTCTTTTTGACTGGCCTCTAGTCACTGTAGTTAGCCCTCTGGAACAAAAAGCAGTTTTCTCTAAAGAAACACGGTGCTTCCATAGTATGGGTGGGAGCTCATCCTGTCAGGCTCTAGAGCTAAAGGGAAACTTGACGTGAGTACCTGCCTCACGCTAAGGCCTGAAAAGCCCTGCTGAAGCGAAAGCGTGTTGCAGTTTCCATTAGCTAGTATTCGCAGTTCTGCTTTACTTTAACGTTTCTCCGCTTTTCCAGACACTTAGGACCCTCGTGTGGGCACCCCACTGCCTACAAATACAGTGAGTAACAGCAGGTTCCACTGCCCTTCTAAGAAACTTCCAGGCCGTAAGTCTTTCCAAGTCACTCTGCATTCAGAGAGCAGGGCAATACACTGCACCCTTCCTTGGGAAAGCTAGATGTCCTCAGCACACCAACAGCTCCAGGGATTCTGTTCTCTCACGTCCTACATGCCATGGAAGTCTGCCTCATTGTCCTCATTTGAGCTGCACTTAGCAACACAATCTGATTCGCCTTTCTTCTAGGAACTCACACCCAAGGACCCCATACCTACAGTAGAAAGGAGGCTTGCATCCTACTGCAACGAAACCACAGTTTTCCTGTTACACTGCAGGATTTTAGAATAGGCTTTAGCCTATTCTAGCCCGATAGCCTACATAGAGCATTTCAAATTTGAGGGAGTTCGCTACATGGAGAACACTTTGTGAAGAAAAGTTGATTCAGGCAAGGGACCAGGGTAGAGCTAGAGTCTCTTTTGACTTGTTAGAAATCAGAAGACTTCAGGCTGATTGTTCACCTGCAAAGAAGACCTGATGGCACAAGCCTTGCTTTCCCATATTAAAAGCTCTTAGTCATGCTGCCCTGAAGCTACCTAAATAACTCTCTTTTTGACTGGCCTCTAGTCACTGTAGTTAGCCCTCTGGAACAAAAAGCAGTTTTCTCTAAGGAAACACGGTGCTTCCATAGTATGGGTGGGAGTTCATCTTATCAGGCTCTAGAGCTAAAGGGAAACTTGACGTGAGTACTTGCCTCACGCTAAGGCCTGAGGAGCCCTGCTGAAGCGAAAGCGTGTTGCAGTTTGCATCAGCTCGTATTCGAAGTTCTGCTTTACTTTAACGTTTCTACACATTTCCAGACACTTAGGAACCTCGTGTGGGCACCCCATTGCCTACAAATACAGTGAGTAGCAGCAGGCTCCACTGCCCTTCAAAGAAACATCCAGGCCGTAAGCCTTTCCAATTCACTCTATGTATTCAGAGACTAGGGCAATACACTGCACCCTTCCTTGGGAACGCTAGATGTCCTCAGCACACCAACAGCTCCAGGGATTCTGTTCTCTCACGTCCTACATGCCATGGAAGTCTGCCTCATTGTCCTCATTTGAGCTGCACTTAGCAACACAATCTGCTTCACCTCTGTTCTAGGAACTCACACTCAAGGACCCCATACCTACAGGAGAAAGGAAGCTTGCGTTCCTACTGCAACCAAAGCACAGTTGTTCCTGTTACACTGCAGTATTTTGAATAGGCTAAGGACCGATAGCCTACTTAGAGTGTTCCAAGGATGAGTGAGTTCGCTACATGCAGAACACTTTGGGAAGAAAAGTTGATTCAGGCAAGGGAACAGGGTGTAGCTAGAGTCTCTTTTGACTTGTTGGAAATCAGATGGGTTTAGACTTCGTGTTCACCGCAAAAGATGACCTGATGGCACAAGCCTTGTTTCCCATATTAAAAGCTCTATTCAGGTTGCCCTGAAGCTACCTAAATACGTCTATTTCTGACTGGCCTCTAGTCACTGTAGTTACACTCAGGACGAAAAGATTTCTCTAACGAAGCACGATGCTTCCATAGCATGGGTGGTAGCTCATCCCGTCAGGCTCTAGAGCTAAAGGGAAACTTGACGTCAGTACTTGCCTCACGCTAAGGCCTGAAGAGCCCTGCTGAAGCGAAAGCGTGTTGCAGTTTCCATTAGCTCGTATTCGCAGTTCTGCTTTACTTTAACGTTTCTACGGTTTTCCAGACTCTTTGGACCCTCGTGTGGGCACCCCATTGCCTACCAATACAGTGAGTACCAGCAGGCCGTACTGCCCTTCTAAGAAACATCCAGGCCGTAAGCCTTTCCAAGTCCCTCTATGTGTTCAGAGAGTAGGGCAATACACTGCACCCTTCCTTGGGAAAGCTAGATGTCCTCAGCACACCAACAGCTCCAGGGATTCTGTTCTCTCACGTCCTACATGCCATGGAGTCTGCCTCATTGTCCGATTTTGAGCTGCTCTTAGAAACACAATCTGCTTCGCCTTTCTTCCAGGAACTCACACCCAAGGACCCCATACCTACAGTAGAAAGGAGGCTTGCATCCTACTGCAACGAAACCACAGTTTTCCTGTTACACTGCAGGATTTTAGAATAGGCTTTAGCCTATTCTAGCCCGATAGCCTACATAGAGCATTTAAAATTTGAGGGAGTTCGCTACATGGAGAACACTTTGTGAAGAAAAGTTGATTCAGGCAAGGGACCAGGGTAGAGCTAGAGTCTCTTTTGACTTGTTAGAAATCAGAAGACTTCAGGCTGATTGTTCACCTGCAAAGAAGACCTGATGGCACAAGCCTTGCTTTCCCATATTAAAAGCTCTTAGTCATGCTGCCCTGAAGCTACCTAAATAACTCTCTTTTTGACTGGCCTCTAGTCACTGTAGTTAGCCCTCTGGAACAAAAAGCAGTTTTCTCTAAGGAAACATGGTGCTTCCATAGTATGGGTGGGAGCTCATCTTATCAGGCTCTAGAGCTAAAGGGAAACTTGACGTGAGTACTTGCCTCACGCTAAGGCCTGAGGAGCCCTGCTGAAGCGAAAGCGTGTTGCAGTTTGCATCAGCTCGTATTCGAAGTTCTGCTTTACTTTAACGTTTCTCCGCTTTTCCAGACACTTAGGACCCTCGTGTGGGCACCCCACTGCCTACAAATACAGTGAGTACCAGCAGGTTCCACTGCCCTTCTAAGAAACTTCCAGGCCGTAAGTCTTTCCAAGTCACTCTGCATTCAGAGAGCAGGGCAATACACTGCACCCTTCCTTGGGAAAGCTAGATGTCCTCAGCACACCAACAGCTCCAGGGATTCTGTTCTCTCACGTCCTACATGCCATGGAAGTCTGCCTCATTGTCCTCATTTGAGCTGCACTTAGCAACACAATCTGATTCGCCTTTCTTCTAGGAACTCACACTCAAGGACCCCATACCTACAGGAGAAAGGAGGCTTGCGTTCCTACTGCAACCAAAGCACAGTTGTTCCTGTTACACTGCAGTATTTTGAATAGGCTAAGGACCGATAGCCTACATAGAGCATTTCAAATTTGAGGCAGTTCGCTACATGTAGAACACTTTGTGAAGAAAAGTTGATTCAGGCAAGGGACAAGGGTAGAGCTAGAGTCTCTTTTGACTTGTTAGAAATCAGAAGGCTTCAGGCTGATGGTTCACCGGCAAAGAAACCTGATGGCACGAGCCTTGCTTTCCCTTCTTAAAAGCTCTTAGTCATGCTGCCCTGAAGCTACCTAAATAACTCTCTTTTTGACTGGCCTCTAGTCACTGTAGTTAGCCCTCTGGAACAAAAAGCAGTTTTCTCTAAGGAAACACGGTGCTTCCATAGTATGGGTGGGAGCTCATCTTATCAGGCTCTAGAGCTAAAGGGAAACTTGACGTGAGTACTTGCCTCACGCTAAGGCCTGAGGAGCCCTGCTGAAGCGAAAGCGTGTTGCAGTTTGCATCAGCTCGTATTCGAAGTTCTGCTTTACTTTAACGTTTCTACACATTTCCACACACTTAGGAACCTCGTGTGGGCACCCCATTGCCTACAAATACAGTGAGTAGCAGCAGGCTCCACTGCCCTTCAAAGAAACATCCAGGCCGTAAGCCTTTCCAAGTCACTCTATGTATTCAGAGACTAGGGCAATACACTGCACCCTTCCTTGGGAACGCTAGATGTCCTCAGCACACCAACAGCTCCAGGGATTCTGTTCTCTCACGTCCTACATGCCATGGAAGTCTGCCTCATTGTCCTCATTTGAGCTGCACTTAGCAACACAATCTGCTTCACCTCTGTTCTAGGAACTCACACCCAAGGACCCCATACCTACAGTAGAAACGAGGCTTGCATTCCTACTGCAACGAAACCACTGTTTCCTGTTACCCTGCAGGATTTTGAATAGGCTAAGGACCGATAGCCTACTCAAAGTGTTCCAAGGATGAGTGAGTTCGCTACATGCAGAACACTTTGGGAAGTAATGTTGATTCAGGCAAGGGAACAGGGTGTAGCTAGAGTCTCTTTTGACTTGGAAATCAGAAGGGTTTAGACTTCGTGTTCACCGCAAAAGATGACCTGATGGCACAAGCCTTGTTTCCCATATTAAAAGCTCTATTCAGGCTGCCCTGAAGCTACCTAAATACGTCTATTTCTGACTGGCCTCTAGTCACTGTAGTTACACTCTGGACGAAAAGGTTTCTCTAACGAAGCACGATGCTTCCATAGCATGGGTGGTAGCTCATCCCGTCAGGCTCTAGAGCTAAAGGGAAACTTGACGTCAGTACTTGCCTCACGCTAAGGCCTGAAGAGCCCTGCTGAAGCGAAAGCGTGTTGCAGTTTACATTAGCTCGTATTCGCAGTTCTGCTTTACTTTAACGTTTCTACGGTTTTCCAGACTCTTTGGACCCTCGTGTGGGCACCCCATTGCCTACCAATACAGTGAGAACCAGCAGGCCGTACTGCCCTTCTAAGAAACATCCAGGCCGTAAGCCTTTCCAAGTCACTCTATGTGTTCAGAGAGTAGGGCAATACACTGCACCCTTCCTTGGGAAAGCTAGATGTCCTCAGCACACCAACAGCTCCAGGGATTCTGTTCTCTCACGTCCTACATGCCATGGAGTCTGCCTCATTGTCCGA
Organism: Eubalaena glacialis; assembly: GCF_028564815.1. NCBI lineage: Eukaryota > Metazoa > Chordata > Mammalia > Artiodactyla > Balaenidae > Eubalaena > Eubalaena glacialis. Next base: position 41,112,608 of record NC_083735.1, on the reverse strand, counting down.
TTTTGAGCTGCTCTTAGAAACACAATCTGCTTCGCCTTTCTTCCAGGAACTCACACCCAAGGACCCCATACCTACAGTAGAAAGGAGGCTTGCATCCTACTGCAACGAAACCACAGTTTTCCTGTTACACTGCAGGATTTTAGAATAGGCTTTAGCCTATTCTAGCCCGATAGCCTACATAGAGCATTTCAAATTTGAGGGAGTTCGCTACATGGAGAACACTTTGTGAAGAAAAGTTGATTCAGGCAAGGGACCAGGGTAGAGCTAGAGTCTCTTTTGACTTGTTAGAAATCAGAAGACTTCAGGCTGATTGTTCACCTGCAAAGAAGACCTGATGGCACAAGCCTTGCTTTCCCATATTAAAAGCTCTTAGTCATGCTGCCCTGAAGCTACCTAAATAACTCTCTTTTTGACTGGCCTCTAGTCACTGTAGTTAGCCCTCTGGAACAAAAAGCAGTTTTCTCTAAAGAAACACGGTGCTTCCATAGTATGGGTGGGAGCTCATCCTGTCAGGCTCTAGAGCTAAAGGGAAACTTGACGTGAGTACTTGCCTCACGCTAAGGCCTGAAAAGCCCTGCTGAAGCGAAAGCGTGTTGCAGTTTCCATTAGCTAGTATTCGCAGTTCTGCTTTACTTTAACGTTTCTCCGCTTTTCCAGACACTTAGGACCCTCGTGTGGGCACCCCACTGCCTACAAATACAGTGAGTACCAGCAGGTTCCACTGCCCTTCTAAGAAACTTCCAGGCCGTAAGTCTTTCCAAGTCACTCTGCATTCAGAGAGCAGGGCAATACACTGCACCCTTCCTTGGGAAAGCTAGATGTCCTCAGCACACCAACAGCTCCAGGGATTCTGTTCTCTCACGTCCTACATGCCATGGAAGTCTGCCTCATTGTCCTCATTTGAGCTGCACTTAGCAACACAATCTGATTCGCCTTTCTTCTAGGAACTCACACTCAAGGACCCCATACCTACAGGAGAAAGGAGGCTTGCGTTCCTACTGCAACCAAAGCACAGTTGTTCCTGTTACACTGCAGTATTTTGAATAGGCTAAGGACCGATAGCCTACTTAGAGTGTTCCAAGGATGAGTGAGTTCGCTACATGCAGAACACTTTGGGAAGAAAAGTTGATTCAGGCAAGGGAACAGGGTGTAGCTAGAGTCTCTTTTGACTTGTTGGAAATCAGATGGGTTTAGACTTCGTGTTGACCGCAAAAGATGACCTGATGGCACAAGCCTTGTTTCCCATATTAAAAGCTCTATTCAGGTTGCCCTGAAGCTACCTAAATACGTCTATTTCTGACTGGCCTCTAGTCACTGTAGTTACACTCAGGACGAAAAGATTTCTCTAACGAAGCACGATGCTTCCATAGCATGGGTGGTAGCTCATCCCGTCAGGCTCTAGAGCTAAAGGGAAACTTGACGTCAGTACTTGCCTCACGCTAAGGCCTGAAGAGCCCTGCTGAAGCGAAAGCGTGTTGCAGTTTCCATTAGCTCGTATTCGCAGTTCTGCTTTACTTTAACGTTTCTACGGTTTTCCAGACTCTTTGGACCCTCGTGTGGGCACCCCATTGCCTACCAATACAGTGAGTACCAGCAGGCCGTACTGCCCTTCTAAGAAACATCCAGGCCGTAAGCCTTTCCAAGTCCCTCTATGTGTTCAGAGAGTAGGGCAATACACTGCACCCTTCCTTGGGAAAGCTAGATGTCCTCAGCACACCAACAGCTCCAGGGATTCTGTTCTCTCACGTCCTACATGCCATGGAGTCTGCCTCATTGTCCGATTTTGAGCTGCTCTTAGAAACACAATCTGCTTCGCCTTTCTTCCAGGAACTCACACCCAAGGACCCCATACCTACAGTAGAAAGGAGGCTTGCATCCTACTGCAACGAAACCACAGTTTTCCTGTTACACTGCAGGATTTTAGAATAGGCTTTAGCCTATTCTAGCCCGATAGCCTACATAGAGCATTTCAAATTTGAGGGAGTTCGCTATATGTAGAACACTTTGTGAAGAAAAGTTGATTCAGGCAAGGGACCAGGGTAGAGCTAGAGTCTCTTTTGACTTGTTAGAAATCAGAAGACTTCAGGCTGATTGTTCACCTGCAAAGAAGACCTGATGGCACAAGCCTTGCTTTCCCATATTAAAAGCTCTTAGTCATGCTGCCCTGAAGCTACCTAAATAACTCTCTTTTTGACTGGCCTCTAGTCACTGTAGTTAGCCCTCTGGAACAAAAAGCAGTTTTCTCTAAAGAAACACGGTGCTTCCATAGTATGGGTGGGAGCTCATCCTGTCAGGCTCTAGAGCTAAAGGGAAACTTGACGTGAGTACCTGCCTCACGCTAAGGCCTGAAAAGCCCTGCTGAAGCGAAAGCGTGTTGCAGTTTCCATTAGCTAGTATTCGCAGTTCTGCTTTACTTTAACGTTTCTCCGCTTTTCCAGACACTTAGGACCCTCGTGTGGGCACCCCACTGCCTACAAATACAGTGAGTACCAGCAGGTTCCACTGCCCTTCTAAGAAACTTCCAGGCCGTAAGTCTTTCCAAGTCACTCTGCATTCAGAGAGCAGGGCAATACACTGCACCCTTCCTTGGGAAAGCTAGATGTCCTCAGCACACCAACAGCTCCAGAGATTCTGTTCTCTCACGTCCTACATGCCATGGAAGTCTGCCTCATTGTCCTCATTTGAGCTGCACTTAGCAACACAATCTGATTCGCCTTTCTTCTAGGAACTCACACTCAAGGACCCCATACCTACAGGAGAAAGGAGGCTTGCATTCCTTCTGCAACCAAAGCACAGTTGTTCCTGTTACCCTGCAGGATTTTAGAATAGCCTACGGACCGATAGCCTACATAGAGCATTTCAAATTTGAGGCAGTTCGCTACATGTAGAACACTTTGTGAAGAAAAGTTGATTCAGGCAAGGGACAAGGGTAGAGCTAGAGTCTCTTTTGACTTGTTAGAAATCAGAAGGCTTCAGGCTGATGGTTCACCGGCAAAGAAACCTGATGGCACGAGCCTTGCTTTCCCTTCTTAAAAGCTCTTAGTCATGCTGCCCTGAAGCTACCTAAATAACTCTCTTTTTGACTGGCCTCTAGTCACTGTAGTTAGCCCTCTGGAACAAAAAGCAGTTTTCTCTAAGGAAACACGGTGCTTCCATAGTATGGGTGGGAGCTCATCTTATCAGGCTCTAGAGCTAAAGGGAAACTTGACGTGAGTACTTGCCTCACGCTAAGGCCTGAGGAGCCCTGCTGAAGCGAAAGCGTGTTGCAGTTTGCATCAGCTCGTATTCGAAGTTCTGCTTTACTTTAACGTTTCTACACATTTCCAGACACTTAGGAACCTCGTGTGGGCACCCCATTGCCTACAAATACAGTGAGTAGCAGCAGGCTCCACTGCCCTTCAAAGAAACATCCAGGCCGTAAGCCTTTCCAAGTCACTCTATGTATTCAGAGACTAGTGCAATACACTGCACCCTTCCTTGGGAACGCTAGATGTCCTCAGCACACCAACAGCTCCAGGGATTCTGTTCTCTCACGTCCTACATGCCATGGAAGTCTGCCTCATTGTCCTCATTTGAGCTGCACTTAGCAACACAATCTGCTTCACCTCTGTTCTAGGAACTCACACCCAAGGACCCCATACCTACAGTAGAAACGAGGCTTGCATTCCTACTGCAACGAAACCACTGTTTCCTGTTACACTGCAGGATTTTGAATAGGCTAAGGACCGATAGCCTACTCAAAGTGTTCCAAGGATGAGTGAGTTCGCTACATGCAGAACACTTTGGGAAGTAATGTTGATTCAGGCAAGGGAACAGGGTGTAGCTAGAGTCTCTTTTGACTTGTTGGAAATCAGAAGGGTTTAGACTTCGTGTTCACCGCAAAAGATGACCTGATGGCACAAGCCTTGTTTCCCATATTAAAAGCTCTATTCAGGCTGCCCTGAAGCTACCTAAATACGTCTATTTCTGACTGGCCTCTAGTCACTGTAGTTACACTCTGGACGAAAAGGTTTCTCTAACGAAGCACGATGCTTCCATAGCATGGGTGGTAGCTCATCCCGTCAGGCTCTAGAGCTAAAGGGAAACTTGACGTCAGTACTTGCCTCACGCTAAGGCCTGAAGAGCCCTGCTGAAGCGAAAGCGTGTTGCAGTTTACATTAGTTCGTATTCGCAGTTCTGCTTTACTTTAACGTTTCTACGGTTTTCCAGACTCTTTGGACCCTCGTGTGGGCACCCCATTGCTTACCAATACAGTGAGAACCAGCAGGCCGTACTGCCCTTCTAAGAAACATCCAGGCCGTAAGCCTTTCCAAGTCACTCTATGTGTTCAGAGAGTAGGGCAATACACTGCACCCTTCCTTGGGAAAGCTAGATGTCCTCAGCACACCAACAGCTCCAGGGATTCTGTTCTCTCACGTCCTACATGCCATGGAGTCTGCCTCATTGTCCGATTTTGAGCTGCTCTTAGAAACACAATCTGCTTCGCCTTTCTTCCAGGAACTCACACCCAAGGACCCCATACCTACAGTAGAAAGGAGGCTTGCATCCTACTGCAACGAAACCACAGTTTTCCTGTTACACTGCAGGATTTTAGAATAGGCTTTAGCCTATTCTAGCCCGATAGCCTACATAGAGCATTTCAAATTTGAGGGAGTTCGCTACATGGAGAACACTTTGTGAAGAAAAGTTGATTCAGGCAAGGGACCAGGGTAGAGCTAGAGTCTCTTTTGACTTGTTAGAAATCAGAAGACTTCAGGCTGATTGTTCACCGGCAAAGAAGACCTGATGGCACAAGCCTTGCTTTCCCATATTAAAAGCTCTTAGTCATGCTGCCCTGAAGCTACCTAAATAACTCTCTTTTTGACTGGCCTCTAGTCACTGTAGTTAGCCCTCTGGAACAAAAAGCAGTTTTCTCTAAAGAAACACGGTGCTTCCATAGTATGGGTGGGAGCTCATCCTGTCAGGCTCTAGAGCTAAAGGGAAACTTGACGTGAGTACTTGCCTCACGCTAAGGCCTGAAAAGCCCTGCTGAAGCGAAAGCGTGTTGCAGTTTCCATTAGCTAGTATTCGCAGTTCTGCTTTACTTTAACGTTTCTCCGCTTTTCCAGACACTTAGGACCCTCGTGTGGGCACCCCACTGCCTACAAATACAGTGAGTACCAGCAGGTTCCACTGCCCTTCTAAGAAACTTCCAGGCCGTAAGTCTTTCCAAGTCACTCTGCATTCAGAGAGCAGGGCAATACACTGCACCCTTCCTTGGGAAAGCTAGATGTCCTCAGCACACCAACAGCTCCAGGGATTCTGTTCTCTCACGTCCTACATGCCATGGAAGTCTGCCTCATTGTCCTCATTTGAGCTGCACTTAGCAACACAATCTGATTCGCCTTTCTTCTAGGAACTCACACTCAAGGACCCCATACCTACAGGAGAAAGGAGGCTTGCGTTCCTACTGCAACCAAAGCACAGTTGTTCCTGTTACACTGCAGTATTTTGAATAGGCTAAGGACCGATAGCCTACTTAGAGTGTTCCAAGGATGAGTGAGTTCGCTACATGCAGAACACTTTGGGAAGAAAAGTTGATTCAGGCAAGGGAACAGGGTGTAGCTAGAGTCTCTTTTGACTTGTTGGAAATCAGATGGGTTTAGACTTCGTGTTCACCGCAAAAGATGACCTGATGGCACAAGCCTTGTTTCCCATATTAAAAGCTCTATTCAGGTTGCCCTGAAGCTACCTAAATACGTCTATTTCTGACTGGCCTCTAGTCACTGTAGTTACACTCAGGACGAAAAGATTTCTCTAACGAAGCACGATGCTTCCATAGCATGGGTGGTAGCTCATCCCGTCAGGCTCTAGAGCTAAAGGGAAACTTGACGTCAGTACTTGCCTCACGCTAAGGCCTGAAGAGCCCTGCTGAAGCGAAAGCGTGTTGCAGTTTCCATTAGCTCGTATTCGCAGTTCTGCTTTACTTTAACGTTTCTACGGTTTTCCAGACTCTTTGGACCCTCGTGTGGGCACCCCATTGCCTACCAATACAGTGAGTACCAGCAGGCCGTACTGCCCTTCTAAGAAACATCCAGGCCGTAAGCCTTTCCAAGTCACTCTATGTGTTCAGAGAGTAGGGCAGTACACTGCACCCTTCCTTGGGAAAGCTAGATGTCCTCAGCACACCAACAGCTCCAGGGATTCTGTTCTCTCACGTCCTACATGCCATGGAGTCTGCCTCATTGTCCGATTTTGAGCTGCTCTTAGAAACACAATCTGCTTCGCCTTTCTTCCAGGAACTCACACCCAAGGACCCCATACCTACAGTAGAAAGGAGGCTTGCATCCTACTGCAACGAAACCACAGTTTTCCTGTTACACTGCAGGATTATAGAATAGGCTTTAGCCTATTCTAGCCCGATAGCCTACATAAAGCATTTCAAATTTGAGGGAGTTCGCTACATGGAGAACACTTTGTGAAGAAAAGTTGATTCAGGCAAGGGACCAGGGTAGAGCTAGAGTCTCTTTTGACTTGTTAGAAATCAGAAGACTTCAGGCTGATTGTTCACCTGCAAAGAAGACCTGATGGCACAAGCCTTGCTTTCCCATATTAAAAGCTCTTAGTCATGCTGCCCTGAAGCTACCTAAATAACTCTCTTTTTGACTGGCCTCTAGTCACTGTAGTTAGCCCTCTGGAACAAAAAGCAGTTTTCTCTAAAGAAACACGGTGCTTCCATAGTATGGGTGGGAGCTCATCCTGTCAGGCTCTAGAGCTAAAGGGAAACTTGACGTGAGTACTTGCCTCACGCTAAGGCCTGAAAAGCCCTGCTGAAGCGAAAGCGTGTTGCAGTTTCCATTAGCTAGTATTCGCAGTTCTGCTTTACTTTAACGTTTCTCCGCTTTTCCAGACACTTAGGACCCTCGTGTGGGCACCCCACTGCCTACAAATACAGTGAGTACCAGCAGGTTCCACTGCCCTTCTAAGAAACTTCCAGGCCGTAAGTCTTTCCAAGTCACTCTGCATTCAGAGAGCAGGGCAATACACTGCACCCTTCCTTGGGAACGCTAGATGTCCTCAGCACACCAACAGCTCCAGGGATTCTGTTCTCTCACGTCCTACATGCCATGGAAGTCTGCCTCATTGTCCTCATTTGAGCTGCACTTAGCAACACAATCTGCTTCACCTCTGTTCTAGGAACTCACACCCAAGGACCCCATACCTACAGTAGAAACGAGGCTTGCATTCCTACTGCAACGAAACCACTGTTTCCTGTTACACTGCAGGATTTTGAATAGGCTAAGGACCGATAGCCTACTTAGAGTGTTCCAAGGATGAGTGAGTTCGCTACATGCAGAACACTTTGGGAAGTAATGTTGATTCAGGCAAGGGAACAGGGTGTAGCTAGAGTCTCTTTTGACTTGTTGGAAATCAGAAGGGTTTAGACTTCGTGTTCACCGCAAAAGATGACCTGATGGCACAAGCCTTGTTTCCCATATTAAAAGCTCTATTCAGGCTGCCCTGAAGCTACCTAAATACGTCTATTTCTGACTGGCCTCTAGTCACTGTAGTTACACTCTGGACGAAAAGGTTTCTCTAACGAAGCACGATGCTTCCATAGCATGGGTGGTAGCTCATCCCGTCAGGCTCTAGAGCTAAAGGGAAACTTGACGTCAGTACTTGCCTCACGCTAAGGCCTGAAGAGCCCTGCTGAAGCGAAAGCGTGTTGCAGTTTACATTAGCTCGTATTCGCAGTTCTGCTTTACTTTAACGTTTCTACGGTTTTCCAGACTCTTTGGACCCTCGTGTGGGCACCCCATTGCCTACCAATACAGTGAGTACCAGCAGGCCGTACTGCCCTTCTAAGAAACATCCAGGCCGTAAGCCTTTCCAAGTCCCTCTATGTGTTCAGAGAGTAGGGCAATACACTGCACCCTTCCTTGGGAAAGCTAGATGTCCTCAGCACACCAACAGCTCCAGGGATTCTGTTCTCTCACGTCCTACATGCCATGGAGTCTGCCTCATTGTCCGATTTTGAGCTGCTCTTAGAAACACAATCTGCTTCGCCTTTCTTCCAGGAACTCACACCCAAGGACCCCATACCTACAGTAGAAAGGAGGCTTGCATCCTACTGCAACGAAACCACAGTTTTCCTGTTACACTGCAGGATTATAGAATAGGCTTTAGCCTATTCTAGCCCGATAGCCTACATAGAGCATTTCAAATTTGAGGGAGTTCGCTACATGGAGAACACTTTGTGAAGAAAAGTTGATTCAGGCAAGGGACCAGGGTAGAGCTAGAGTCTCTTTTGACTTGTTAGAAATCAGAAGACTTCAGGCTGATTGTTCACCTGCAAAGAAGACCTGATGGCACAAGCCTTGCTTTCCCATATTAAAAGCTCTTAGTCATGCTGCCCTGAAGCTACCTAAATAACTCTCTTTTTGACTGGCCTCTAGTCACTGTAGTTAGCCCTCTGGAACAAAAAGCAGTTTTCTCTAAAGAAACACGGTGCTTCCATAGTATGGGTGGGAGCTCATCCTGTCAGGCTCTAGAGCTAAAGGGAAACTTGACGTGAGTACTTGCCTCACGCTAAGGCCTGAAAAGCCCTGCTGAAGCGAAAGCGTGTTGCAGTTTCCATTAGCTAGTATTCGCAGTTCTGCTTTACTTTAACGTTTCTCCGCTTTTCCAGACACTTAGGACCCTCGTGTGGGCACCCCACTGCCTACAAATACAGTGAGTACCAGCAGGTTCCACTGCCCTTCTAAGAAACTTCCAGGCCGTAAGTCTTTCCAAGTCACTCTGCATTCAGAGAGCAGGGCAATACACTGCACCCTTCCTTGGGAACGCTAGATGTCCTCAGCACACCAACAGCTCCAGGGATTCTGTTCTCTCACGTCCTACATGCCATGGAAGTCTGCCTCATTGTCCTCATTTGAGCTGCACTTAGCAACACAATCTGCTTCACCTCTGTTCTAGGAACTCACACCCAAGGACCCCATACCTACAGTAGAAACGAGGCTTGCATTCCTACTGCAACGAAACCACTGTTTCCTGTTACACTGCAGGATTTTGAATAGGCTAAGGACCGATAGCCTACTTAGAGTGTTCCAAGGATGAGTGAGTTCGCTACATGCAGAACACTTTGGGAAGTAATGTTGATTCAGGCAAGGGAACAGGGTGTAGCTAGAGTCTCTTTTGACTTGTTGGAAATCAGAAGGGTTTAGACTTCGTGTTCACCGCAAAAGATGACCTGATGGCACAAGCCTTGTTTCCCATATTAAAAGCTCTATTCAGGCTGCCCTGAAGCTACCTAAATACGTCTATTTCTGATTGGCCTCTAGTCACTGTAGTTACACTCTGGACGAAAAGATTTCTCTAACGAAGCACGATGCTTCCATAGCATGGGTGGTAGCTCATCCCGTCAGGCTCTAGAGCTAAAGGGAAACTTGACGTCAGTACTTGCCTCACGCTAAGGCCTGAAGAGCCCTGCTGAAGCGAAAGCGTGTTGCAGTTTACATTAGCTCGTATTCGCAGTTCTGCTTTACTTTAACGTTTCTACGGTTTTCCAGACTCTTTGGACCCTCGTGTGGGCACCCCATTGCCTACCAATACAGTGAGTACCAGCAGGCCGTACTGCCCTTCTAAGAAACATCCAGGCCGTAAGCCTTTCCAAGTCCCTCTATGTGTTCAGAGAGTAGGGCAATACACTGCACCCTTCCTTGGGAAAGCTAGATGTCCTCAGCACACCAACAGCTCCAGGGATTCTGTTCTCTCACGTCCTACATGCCATGGAGTCTGCCTCATTGTCCGATTTTGAGCTGCTCTTAGAAACACAATCTGCTTCGCCTTTCTTCCAGGAACTCACACCCAAGGACCCCATACCTACAGTAGAAAGGAGGCTTGCATCCTACTGCAACGAAACCACAGTTTTCCTGTTACACTGCAGGATTTTAGAATAGGCTTTAGCCTATTCTAGCCCGATAGCCTACATAGAGCATTTCAAATTTGAGGGAGTTCGCTACATGGAGAACACTTTGTGAAGAAAAGTTGATTCAGGCAAGGGACCAGGGTAGAGCTAGAGTCTCTTTTGACTTGTTAGAAATCAGAAGACTTCAGGCTGATTGTTCACCTGCAAAGAAGACCTGATGGCACAAGCCTTGCTTTCCCATATTAAAAGCTCTTAGTCATGCTGCCCTGAAGCTACCTAAATAACTCTCTTTTTGACTGGCCTCTAGTCACTGTAGTTAGCCCTCTGGAACAAAAAGCAGTTTTCTCTAAAGAAACACGGTGCTTCCATAGTATGGGTGGGAGCTCATCCTGTCAGGCTCTAGAGCTATAGGGAAACTTGACGTGAGTACTTGCCTCACGCTAAGGCCTGAAAAGCCCTGCTGAAGCGAAAGCGTGTTGCAGTTTCCATTAGCTAGTATTCGCAGTTCTGCTTTACTTTAATGTTTCTCCGCTTTTCCAGACACTTAGGACCCTCGTGTGGGCACCCCACTGCCTACAAATACAGTGAGTACCAGCAGGTTCCACTGCCCTTCTAAGAAACTTCCAGGCCGTAAGTCTTTCCAAGTCACTCTGCATTCAGAGAGCAGGGCAATACACTGCACCCTTCCTTGGGAAAGCTAGATGTCCTCAGCACACCAACAGCTCCAGGGATTCTGTTCTCTCACGTCCTACATGCCATGGAAGTCTGCCTCATTGTCCTCATTTGAGCTGCACTTAGCAACACAATCTGATTCGCCTTTCTTCTAGGAACTCACACTCAAGGACCCCATAACTACAGGAGAAAGGAGGCTTGCGTTCCTACTGCAACCAAAGCACAGTTGTTCCTGTTACACTGCAGTATTTTGAATAGGCTAAGGACCGATAGCCTACTTAGAGTGTTCCAAGGATGAGTGAGTTTGCTACATGCAGAACACTTTGGGAAGAAAAGTTGATTCAGGCAAGGGAACAGGGTGTAGCTAGAGTCTCTTTTGACTTGTTGGAAATCAGATGGGTTTAGACTTCGTGTTCACCGCAAAAGATGACCTGATGGCACAAGCCTTGTTTCCCATATTAAAAGCTCTATTCAGGCTGCCCTGAAGCTACCTAAATACGTCTATTTCTGACTGGCCTCTAGTCACTGTAGTTACACTCTGGACGAAAAGGTTTCTCTAACGAAGCACGATGCTTCCATAGCATGGGTGGTAGCTCATCCCGTCAGGCTCTAGAGCTAAAGGGAAACTTGACGTCAGTACTTGCCTCACGCTAAGGCCTGAAGAGCCCTGCTGAAGCGAAAGCGTGTTGCAGTTTACATTAGCTCGTATTCGCAGTTCTGCTTTACTTTAACGTTTCTACGGTTTTCCAGACTCTTTGGACCCTCGTGTGGGCACCCCATTGCCTACCAATACAGTGAGTACCAGCAGGCCGTACTGCCCTTCTAAGAAACATCCAGGCCGTAAGCCTTTCCAAGTCCCTCTATGTGTTCAGAGAGTAGGGCAATACACTGCACCCTTCCTTGGGAAAGCTAGATGTCCTCAGCACACCAACAGCTCCAGGGATTCTGTTCTCTCACGTCCTACATGCCATGGAGTCTGCCTCATTGTCCGATTTTGAGCTGCTCTTAGAAACACAATCTGCTTCGCCTTTCTTCCAGGAACTCACACCCAAGGACCCCATACCTACAGTAGAAAGGAGGCTTGCATCCTACTGCAACGAAACCACAGTTTTCCTGTTACACTGCAGGATTTTAGAATAGGCTTTAGCCTATTCTAGCCCGATAGCCTACATAGAGCATTTCAAATTTGAGGGAGTTCGCTATATGTAGAACACTTTGTGAAGAAAAGTTGATTCAGGCAAGGGACCAGGGTAGAGCTAGAGTCTCTTTTGACTTGTTAGAAATCAGAAGACTTCAGGCTGATTGTTCACCTGCAAAGAAGACCTGATGGCACAAGCCTTGCTTTCCCATATTAAAAGCTCTTAGTCATGCTGCCCTGAAGCTACCTAAATAACTCTCTTTTTGACTGGCCTCTAGTCACTGTAGTTAGCCCTCTGGAACAAAAAGCAGTTTTCTCTAAAGAAACACGGTGCTTCCATAGTATGGGTGGGAGCTCATCCTGTCAGGCTCTAGAGCTAAAGGGAAACTTGACGTGAGTACCTGCCTCACGCTAAGGCCTGAAAAGCCCTGCTGAAGCGAAAGCGTGTTGCAGTTTCCATTAGCTAGTATTCGCAGTTCTGCTTTACTTTAACGTTTCTCCGCTTTTCCAGACACTTAGGACCCTCGTGTGGGCACCCCACTGCCTACAAATACAGTGAGTACCAGCAGGTTCCACTGCCCTTCTAAGAAACTTCCAGGCCGTAAGTCTTTCCAAGTCACTCTGCATTCAGAGAGCAGGGCAATACACTGCACCCTTCCTTGGGAAAGCTAGATGTCCTCAGCACACCAACAGCTCCAGAGATTCTGTTCTCTCACGTCCTACATGCCATGGAAGTCTGCCTCATTGTCCTCATTTGAGCTGCACTTAGCAACACAATCTGATTCGCCTTTCTTCTAGGAACTCACACTCAAGGACCCCATACCTACAGGAGAAAGGAGGCTTGCATTCCTTCTGCAACCAAAGCACAGTTGTTCCTGTTACCCTGCAGGATTTTAGAATAGCCTACGGACCGATAGCCTACATAGAGCATTTCAAATTTGAGGCAGTTCGCTACATGTAGAACACTTTGTGAAGAAAAGTTGATTCAGGCAAGGGACAAGGGTAGAGCTAGAGTCTCTTTTGACTTGTTAGAAATCAGAAGGCTTCAGGCTGATGGTTCACCGGCAAAGAAACCTGATGGCACGAGCCTTGCTTTCCCTTCTTAAAAGCTCTTAGTCATGCTGCCCTGAAGCTACCTAAATAACTCTCTTTTTGACTGGCCTCTAGTCACTGTAGTTAGCCCTCTGGAACAAAAAGCAGTTTTCTCTAAGGAAACACGGTGCTTCCATAGTATGGGTGGGAGCTCATCTTATCAGGCTCTAGAGCTAAAGGGAAACTTGACGTGAGTACTTGCCTCACGCTAAGGCCTGAGGAGCCCTGCTGAAGCGAAAGCGTGTTGCAGTTTGCATCAGCTCGTATTCGAAGTTCTGCTTTACTTTAACGTTTCTACACATTTCCAGACACTTAGGAACCTCGTGTGGGCACCCCATTGCCTACAAATACAGTGAGTAGCAGCAGGCTCCACTGCCCTTCAAAGAAACATCCAGGCCGTAAGCCTTTCCAAGTCACTCTATGTATTCAGAGACTAGGGCAATACACTGCACCCTTCCTTGGGAACGCTAGATGTCCTCAGCACACCAACAGCTCCAGGGATTCTGTTCTCTCACGTCCTACATGCCATGGAAGTCTGCCTCATTGTCCTCATTTGAGCTGCACTTAGCAACACAATCTGCTTCACCTCTGTTCTAGGAACTCACACCCAAGGACCCCATACCTACAGTAGAAACGAGGCTTGCATTCCTACTGCAACGAAACCACTGTTTCCTGTTACACTGCAGGATTTTGAATAGGCTAAGGACCGATAGCCTACTCAAAGTGTTCCAAGGATGAGTGAGTTCGCTACATGCAGAACACTTTGGGAAGTAATGTTGATTCAGGCAAGGGAACAGGGTGTAGCTAGAGTCTCTTTTGACTTGTTGGAAATCAGAAGGGTTTAGACTTCGTGTTCACCGCAAAAGATGACCTGATGGCACAAGCCTTGTTTCCCATATTAAAAGCTCTATTCAGGCTGCCCTGAAGCTACCTAAATACGTCTATTTCTGACTGGCCTCTAGTCACTGTAGTTACACTCTGGACGAAAAGGTTTCTCTAACGAAGCACGATGCTTCCATAGCATGGGTGGTAGCTCATCCCGTCAGGCTCTAGAGCTAAAGGGAAACTTGACGTCAGTACTTGCCTCACGCTAAGGCCTGAAGAGCCCTGCTGAAGCGAAAGCGTGTTGCAGTTTACATTAGCTCGTATTCGCAGTTCTGCTTTACTTTAACGTTTCTACGGTTTTCCAGACTCTTTGGACCCTCGTGTGGGCACCCCATTGCTTACCAATACAGTGAGAACCAGCAGGCCGTACTGCCCTTCTAAGAAACATCCAGGCCGTAAGCCTTTCCAAGTCACTCTATGTGTTCAGAGAGTAGGGCAATACACTGCACCCTTCCTTGGGAAAGCTAGATGTCCTCAGCACACCAACAGCTCCAGGGATTCTGTTCTCTCACGTCCTACATGCCATGGAGTCTGCCTCATTGTCCGATTTTGAGCTGCTCTTAGAAACACAATCTGCTTCGCCTTTCTTCCAGGAACTCACACCCAAGGACCCCATACCTACAGTAGAAAGGAGGCTTGCATCCTACTGCAACGAAACCACCGTTTTCCTGTTACACTGCAGGATTTTAGAATAGGCTTTAGCCTATTCTAGCCCGATAGCCTACATAGAGCATTTCAAATTTGAGGGAGTTCGCTACATGGAGAACACTTTGTGAAGAAAAGTTGATTCAGGCAAGGGACCAGGGTAGAGCTAGAGTCTCTTTTGACTTGTTAGAAATCAGAAGACTTCAGGCTGATTGTTCACCGGCAAAGAAGACCTGATGGCACAAGCCTTGCTTTCCCATATTAAAAGCTCTTAGTCATGCTGCCCTGAAGCTACCTAAATAACTCTCTTTTTGACTGGCCTCTACTCACTGTAGTTAGCCCTCTGGAACAAAAAGCAGTTTTCTCTAAAGAAACACGGTGCTTCCATAGTATGGGTGGGAGCTCATCCTGTCAGGCTCTAGAGCTAAAGGGAAACTTGACGTGAGTACTTGCCTCACGCTAAGGCCTGAAAAGCCCTGCTGAAGCGAAAGCGTGTTGCAGTTTCCATTAGCTAGTATTCGCAGTTCTGCTTTACTTTAACGTTTCTCCGCTTTTCCAGACACTTAGGACCCTCGTGTGGGCACCCCACTGCCTACAAATACAGTGAGTACCAGCAGGTTCCACTGCCCTTCTAAGAAACTTCCAGGCCGTAAGTCTTTCCAAGTCACTCTGCATTCAGAGAGCAGGGCAATACACTGCACCCTTCCTTGGGAACGCTAGATGTCCTCAGCACACCAACAGCTCCAGGGATTCTGTTCTCTCACGTCCTACATGCCATGGAAGTCTGCCTCATTGTCCTCATTTGAGCTGCACTTAGCAACACAATCTGCTTCACCTCTGTTCTAGGAACTCACACCCAAGGACCCCATACCTACAGTAGAAACGAGGCTTGCATTCCTACTGCAACGAAACCACTGTTTCCTGTTACACTGCAGGATTTTGAATAGGCTAAGGACCGATAGCCTACTCAAAGTGTTCCAAGGATGAGTGAGTTCGCTACATGCAGAACACTTTGGGAAGTAATGTTGATTCAGGCAAGGGAACAGGGTGTAGCTAGAGTCTCTTTTGACTTGTTGGAAATCAGAAGGGTTTAGACTTCGTGTTCACCGCAAAAGATGACCTGATGGCACAAGCCTTGTTTCCCATATTAAAAGCTCTATTCAGGCTGCCCTGAAGCTACCTAAATACGTCTATTTCTGACTGGCCTCTAGTCACTGTAGTTACACTCTGGACAAAAAGGTTTCTCTAACGAAGCACGATGCTTCCATAGCATGGGTGGTAGCTCGTCCCGTCAGGCTCTAGAGCTAAAGGGAAACTTGACGTCAGTACTTGCCTCACGCTAAGGCCTGAAGAGCCCTGCTGAAGCGAAAGCGTGTTGCAGTTTACATTAGCTCGTATTCGCAGTTCTGCTTTACTTTAACGTTTCTACGGTTTTCCAGACTCTTTGGACCCTCGTGTGGGCACCCCATTGCCTACCAATACAGTGAGTACCAGCAGGCCGTACTGCCCTTCTAAGAAACATCCAGGCCGTAAGCCTTTCCAAGTCCCTCTATGTGTTCAGAGAGTAGGGCAATACACTGCACCCTTCCTTGGGAAAGCTAGATGTCCTCAGCACACCAACAGCTCCAGGGATTCTGTTCTCTCACGTCCTACATGCCATGGAGTCTGCCTCATTGTCCGATTTTGAGCTGCTCTTAGAAACACAATCTGCTTCGCCTTTCTTCCAGGAACTCACACCCAAGGACCCCATACCTACAGTAGAAAGGAGGCTTGCATCCTACTGCAACGAAACCACAGTTTTCCTGTTACACTGCAGGATTTTAGAATAGGCTTTAGCCTATTCTAGCCCGATAGCCTACATAGAGCATTTCAAATTTGAGGGAGTTCGCTATATGTAGAACACTTTGTGAAGAAAAGTTGATTCAGGCAAGGGACCAGGGTAGAGCTAGAGTCTCTTTTGACTTGTTAGAAATCAGAAGACTTCAGGCTGATTGTTCACCTGCAAAGAAGACCTGATGGCACAAGCCTTGCTTTCCCATATTAAAAGCTCTTAGTCATGCTGCCCTGAAGCTACCTAAATAACTCTCTTTTTGACTGGCCTCTAGTCACTGTAGTTAGCCCTCTGGAACAAAAAGCAGTTTTCTCTAAAGAAACACGGTGCTTCCATAGTATGGGTGGGAGCTCATCCTGTCAGGCTCTAGAGCTAAAGGGAAACTTGACGTGAGTACCTGCCTCACGCTAAGGCCTGAAAAGCCCTGCTGAAGCGAAAGCGTGTTGCAGTTTCCATTAGCTAGTATTCGCAGTTCTGCTTTACTTTAACGTTTCTCCGCTTTTCCAGACACTTAGGACCCTCGTGTGGGCACCCCACTGCCTACAAATACAGTGAGTAACAGCAGGTTCCACTGCCCTTCTAAGAAACTTCCAGGCCGTAAGTCTTTCCAAGTCACTCTGCATTCAGAGAGCAGGGCAATACACTGCACCCTTCCTTGGGAAAGCTAGATGTCCTCAGCACACCAACAGCTCCAGGGATTCTGTTCTCTCACGTCCTACATGCCATGGAAGTCTGCCTCATTGTCCTCATTTGAGCTGCACTTAGCAACACAATCTGATTCGCCTTTCTTCTAGGAACTCACACCCAAGGACCCCATACCTACAGTAGAAAGGAGGCTTGCATCCTACTGCAACGAAACCACAGTTTTCCTGTTACACTGCAGGATTTTAGAATAGGCTTTAGCCTATTCTAGCCCGATAGCCTACATAGAGCATTTCAAATTTGAGGGAGTTCGCTACATGGAGAACACTTTGTGAAGAAAAGTTGATTCAGGCAAGGGACCAGGGTAGAGCTAGAGTCTCTTTTGACTTGTTAGAAATCAGAAGACTTCAGGCTGATTGTTCACCTGCAAAGAAGACCTGATGGCACAAGCCTTGCTTTCCCATATTAAAAGCTCTTAGTCATGCTGCCCTGAAGCTACCTAAATAACTCTCTTTTTGACTGGCCTCTAGTCACTGTAGTTAGCCCTCTGGAACAAAAAGCAGTTTTCTCTAAGGAAACACGGTGCTTCCATAGTATGGGTGGGAGTTCATCTTATCAGGCTCTAGAGCTAAAGGGAAACTTGACGTGAGTACTTGCCTCACGCTAAGGCCTGAGGAGCCCTGCTGAAGCGAAAGCGTGTTGCAGTTTGCATCAGCTCGTATTCGAAGTTCTGCTTTACTTTAACGTTTCTACACATTTCCAGACACTTAGGAACCTCGTGTGGGCACCCCATTGCCTACAAATACAGTGAGTAGCAGCAGGCTCCACTGCCCTTCAAAGAAACATCCAGGCCGTAAGCCTTTCCAATTCACTCTATGTATTCAGAGACTAGGGCAATACACTGCACCCTTCCTTGGGAACGCTAGATGTCCTCAGCACACCAACAGCTCCAGGGATTCTGTTCTCTCACGTCCTACATGCCATGGAAGTCTGCCTCATTGTCCTCATTTGAGCTGCACTTAGCAACACAATCTGCTTCACCTCTGTTCTAGGAACTCACACTCAAGGACCCCATACCTACAGGAGAAAGGAAGCTTGCGTTCCTACTGCAACCAAAGCACAGTTGTTCCTGTTACACTGCAGTATTTTGAATAGGCTAAGGACCGATAGCCTACTTAGAGTGTTCCAAGGATGAGTGAGTTCGCTACATGCAGAACACTTTGGGAAGAAAAGTTGATTCAGGCAAGGGAACAGGGTGTAGCTAGAGTCTCTTTTGACTTGTTGGAAATCAGATGGGTTTAGACTTCGTGTTCACCGCAAAAGATGACCTGATGGCACAAGCCTTGTTTCCCATATTAAAAGCTCTATTCAGGTTGCCCTGAAGCTACCTAAATACGTCTATTTCTGACTGGCCTCTAGTCACTGTAGTTACACTCAGGACGAAAAGATTTCTCTAACGAAGCACGATGCTTCCATAGCATGGGTGGTAGCTCATCCCGTCAGGCTCTAGAGCTAAAGGGAAACTTGACGTCAGTACTTGCCTCACGCTAAGGCCTGAAGAGCCCTGCTGAAGCGAAAGCGTGTTGCAGTTTCCATTAGCTCGTATTCGCAGTTCTGCTTTACTTTAACGTTTCTACGGTTTTCCAGACTCTTTGGACCCTCGTGTGGGCACCCCATTGCCTACCAATACAGTGAGTACCAGCAGGCCGTACTGCCCTTCTAAGAAACATCCAGGCCGTAAGCCTTTCCAAGTCCCTCTATGTGTTCAGAGAGTAGGGCAATACACTGCACCCTTCCTTGGGAAAGCTAGATGTCCTCAGCACACCAACAGCTCCAGGGATTCTGTTCTCTCACGTCCTACATGCCATGGAGTCTGCCTCATTGTCCGATTTTGAGCTGCTCTTAGAAACACAATCTGCTTCGCCTTTCTTCCAGGAACTCACACCCAAGGACCCCATACCTACAGTAGAAAGGAGGCTTGCATCCTACTGCAACGAAACCACAGTTTTCCTGTTACACTGCAGGATTTTAGAATAGGCTTTAGCCTATTCTAGCCCGATAGCCTACATAGAGCATTTAAAATTTGAGGGAGTTCGCTACATGGAGAACACTTTGTGAAGAAAAGTTGATTCAGGCAAGGGACCAGGGTAGAGCTAGAGTCTCTTTTGACTTGTTAGAAATCAGAAGACTTCAGGCTGATTGTTCACCTGCAAAGAAGACCTGATGGCACAAGCCTTGCTTTCCCATATTAAAAGCTCTTAGTCATGCTGCCCTGAAGCTACCTAAATAACTCTCTTTTTGACTGGCCTCTAGTCACTGTAGTTAGCCCTCTGGAACAAAAAGCAGTTTTCTCTAAGGAAACATGGTGCTTCCATAGTATGGGTGGGAGCTCATCTTATCAGGCTCTAGAGCTAAAGGGAAACTTGACGTGAGTACTTGCCTCACGCTAAGGCCTGAGGAGCCCTGCTGAAGCGAAAGCGTGTTGCAGTTTGCATCAGCTCGTATTCGAAGTTCTGCTTTACTTTAACGTTTCTCCGCTTTTCCAGACACTTAGGACCCTCGTGTGGGCACCCCACTGCCTACAAATACAGTGAGTACCAGCAGGTTCCACTGCCCTTCTAAGAAACTTCCAGGCCGTAAGTCTTTCCAAGTCACTCTGCATTCAGAGAGCAGGGCAATACACTGCACCCTTCCTTGGGAAAGCTAGATGTCCTCAGCACACCAACAGCTCCAGGGATTCTGTTCTCTCACGTCCTACATGCCATGGAAGTCTGCCTCATTGTCCTCATTTGAGCTGCACTTAGCAACACAATCTGATTCGCCTTTCTTCTAGGAACTCACACTCAAGGACCCCATACCTACAGGAGAAAGGAGGCTTGCGTTCCTACTGCAACCAAAGCACAGTTGTTCCTGTTACACTGCAGTATTTTGAATAGGCTAAGGACCGATAGCCTACATAGAGCATTTCAAATTTGAGGCAGTTCGCTACATGTAGAACACTTTGTGAAGAAAAGTTGATTCAGGCAAGGGACAAGGGTAGAGCTAGAGTCTCTTTTGACTTGTTAGAAATCAGAAGGCTTCAGGCTGATGGTTCACCGGCAAAGAAACCTGATGGCACGAGCCTTGCTTTCCCTTCTTAAAAGCTCTTAGTCATGCTGCCCTGAAGCTACCTAAATAACTCTCTTTTTGACTGGCCTCTAGTCACTGTAGTTAGCCCTCTGGAACAAAAAGCAGTTTTCTCTAAGGAAACACGGTGCTTCCATAGTATGGGTGGGAGCTCATCTTATCAGGCTCTAGAGCTAAAGGGAAACTTGACGTGAGTACTTGCCTCACGCTAAGGCCTGAGGAGCCCTGCTGAAGCGAAAGCGTGTTGCAGTTTGCATCAGCTCGTATTCGAAGTTCTGCTTTACTTTAACGTTTCTACACATTTCCACACACTTAGGAACCTCGTGTGGGCACCCCATTGCCTACAAATACAGTGAGTAGCAGCAGGCTCCACTGCCCTTCAAAGAAACATCCAGGCCGTAAGCCTTTCCAAGTCACTCTATGTATTCAGAGACTAGGGCAATACACTGCACCCTTCCTTGGGAACGCTAGATGTCCTCAGCACACCAACAGCTCCAGGGATTCTGTTCTCTCACGTCCTACATGCCATGGAAGTCTGCCTCATTGTCCTCATTTGAGCTGCACTTAGCAACACAATCTGCTTCACCTCTGTTCTAGGAACTCACACCCAAGGACCCCATACCTACAGTAGAAACGAGGCTTGCATTCCTACTGCAACGAAACCACTGTTTCCTGTTACCCTGCAGGATTTTGAATAGGCTAAGGACCGATAGCCTACTCAAAGTGTTCCAAGGATGAGTGAGTTCGCTACATGCAGAACACTTTGGGAAGTAATGTTGATTCAGGCAAGGGAACAGGGTGTAGCTAGAGTCTCTTTTGACTTGGAAATCAGAAGGGTTTAGACTTCGTGTTCACCGCAAAAGATGACCTGATGGCACAAGCCTTGTTTCCCATATTAAAAGCTCTATTCAGGCTGCCCTGAAGCTACCTAAATACGTCTATTTCTGACTGGCCTCTAGTCACTGTAGTTACACTCTGGACGAAAAGGTTTCTCTAACGAAGCACGATGCTTCCATAGCATGGGTGGTAGCTCATCCCGTCAGGCTCTAGAGCTAAAGGGAAACTTGACGTCAGTACTTGCCTCACGCTAAGGCCTGAAGAGCCCTGCTGAAGCGAAAGCGTGTTGCAGTTTACATTAGCTCGTATTCGCAGTTCTGCTTTACTTTAACGTTTCTACGGTTTTCCAGACTCTTTGGACCCTCGTGTGGGCACCCCATTGCCTACCAATACAGTGAGAACCAGCAGGCCGTACTGCCCTTCTAAGAAACATCCAGGCCGTAAGCCTTTCCAAGTCACTCTATGTGTTCAGAGAGTAGGGCAATACACTGCACCCTTCCTTGGGAAAGCTAGATGTCCTCAGCACACCAACAGCTCCAGGGATTCTGTTCTCTCACGTCCTACATGCCATGGAGTCTGCCTCATTGTCCGATTTTGAGCTGCTCTTAGAAACACAATCTGCTTCGCCTTTCTTCCAGGAACTCACACCCAAGGACCCCATACCTACAGTAGAAAGGAGGCTTGCATCCTACTGCAACGAAACCACAGTTTTCCTGTTACACTGCAGGATTTTAGAATAGGCTTTAGCCTATTCTAGCCCGATAGCCTACATAGAGCATTTCAAATTTGAGGGAGTTCGCTACATGGAGAACACTTTGTGAAGAAAAGTTGATTCAGGCAAGGGACCAGGGTAGAGCTAGAGTCTCTTTTGACTTGTTAGAAATCAGAAGACTTCAGGCTGATTGTTCACCTGCAAAGAAGACCTGATGGCACAAGCCTTGCTTTCCCATATTAAAAGCTCTTAGTCATGCTGCCCTGAAGCTACCTAAATAACTCTCTTTTTGACTGGCCTCTAGTCACTGTAGTTAGCCCTCTGGAACAAAAAGCAGTTTTCTCTAAAGAAACACGGTGCTTCCATAGTATGGGTGGGAGCTCATCCTGTCAGGCTCTAGAGCTAAAGGGAAACTTGACGTGAGTACTTGCCTCACGCTAAGGCCTGAAAAGCCCTGCTGAAGCGAAAGCGTGTTGCAGTTTCCATTAGCTAGTATTCGCAGTTCTGCTTTACTTTAACGTTTCTCCGCTTTTCCAGACACTTAGGACCCTCGTGTGGGCACCCCACTGCCTACAAATACAGTGAGTACCAGCAGGTTCCACTGCCCTTCTAAGAAACTTCCAGGCCGTAAGTCTTTCCAAGTCACTCTGCATTCAGAGAGCAGGGCAATACACTGCACCCTTCCTTGGGAAAGCTAGATGTCCTCAGCACACCAACAGCTCCAGGGATTCTGTTCTCTCACGTCCTACATGCCATGGAAGTCTGCCTCATTGTCCTCATTTGAGCTGCACTTAGCAACACAATCTGATTCGCCTTTCTTCTAGGAACTCACACTCAAGGACCCCATACCTACAGGAGAAAGGAGGCTTGCGTTCCTACTGCAACCAAAGCACAGTTGTTCCTGTTACACTGCAGTATTTTGAATAGGCTAAGGACCGATAGCCTACTTAGAGTGTTCCAAGGATGAGTGAGTTCGCTACATGCAGAACACTTTGGGAAGAAAAGTTGATTCAGGCAAGGGAACAGGGTGTAGCTAGAGTCTCTTTTGACTTGTTGGAAATCAGATGGGTTTAGACTTCGTGTTCACCGCAAAAGATGACCTGATGGCACAAGCCTTGTTTCCCATATTAAAAGCTCTATTCAGGTTGCCCTGAAGCTACCTAAATACGTCTATTTCTGACTGGCCTCTAGTCACTGTAGTTACACTCAGGACGAAAAGATTTCTCTAACGAAGCACGATGCTTCCATAGCATGGGTGGTAGCTCATCCCGTCAGGCTCTAGAGCTAAAGGGAAACTTGACGTCAGTACTTGCCTCACGCTAAGGCCTGAAGAGCCCTGCTGAAGCGAAAGCGTGTTGCAGTTTACATTAGCTCGTATTCGCAGTTCTGCTTTACTTTAACGTTTCTACGGTTTTCCAGACTCTTTGGACCCTCGTGTGGGCACCCCATTGCCTACCAATACAGTGAGTACCAGCAGGCCGTACTGCCCTTCTAAGAAACATCCAGGCCGTAAGCCTTTCCAAGTCACTCTATGTGTTCAGAGAGTAGGGCAATACACTGCACCCTTCCTTGGGAAAGCTAGATGTCCTCAGCACACCAACAGCTCCAGGGATTCTGTTCTCTCACGTCCTACATGCCATGGAGTCTGCCTCATTGTCCGATTTTGAGCTGCTCTTAGAAACACAATCTGCTTCGCCTTTCTTCCAGGAACTCACACCCAAGGACCCCATACCTACAGTAGAAAGGAGGCTTGCATCCTACTGCAACGAAACCACAGTTTTCCTGTTACACTGCAGGATTATAGAATAGGCTTTAGCCTATTCTAGCCCGATAGCCTACATAGAGCATTTCAAATTTGAGGGAGTTCGCTACATGGAGAACACTTTGTGAAGAAAAGTTGATTCAGGCAAGGGACCAGGGTAGAGCTAGAGTCTCTTTTGACTTGTTAGAAATCAGAAGACTTCAGGCTGATTGTTCACCTGCAAAGAAGACCTGATGGCACAAGCCTTGCTTTCCCATATTAAAAGCTCTTAGTCATGCTGCCCTGAAGCTACCTAAATAACTCTCTTTTTGACTGGCCTCTAGTCACTGTAGTTAGCCCTCTGGAACAAAAAGGAGTTTTCTCTAAAGAAACACGGTGCTTCCATAGTATGGGTGGGAGCTCATCCTGTCAGGCTCTAGAGCTAAAGGGAAACTTGACGTGAGTACTTGCCTCACGCTAAGGCCTGAAAAGCCCTGCTGAAGCGAAAGCGTGTTGCAGTTTCCATTAGCTAGTATTCGCAGTTCTGCTTTACTTTAACGTTTCTCCGCTTTTCCAGACACTTAGGACCCTCGTGTGGGCACCCCACTGCCTACAAATACAGTGAGTACCAGCAGGTTCCACTGCCCTTCTAAGAAACTTCCAGGCCGTAAGTCTTTCCAAGTCACTCTGCATTCAGAGAGCAGGGCAATACACTGCACCCTTCCTTGGGAACGCTAGATGTCCTCAGCACACCAACAGCTCCAGGGATTCTGTTCTCTCACGTCCTACATGCCATGGAAGTCTGCCTCATTGTCCTCATTTGAGCTGCACTTAGCAACACAATCTGCTTCACCTCTGTTCTAGGAACTCACACCCAAGGACCCCATACCTACAGTAGAAACGAGGCTTGCATTCCTACTGCAACGAAACCACTGTTTCCTGTTACACTGCAGGATTTTGAATAGGCTAAGGACCGAGAGCCTACTCAAAGGGTTCCAAGGATGAGTGAGTTCGCTACATGCAGAACACTTTGGGAAGTAATGTTGATTCAGGCAAGGGAACAGGGTGTAGCTAGAGTCTCTTTTGACTTGTTGGAAATCAGATGGGTTTAGACTTCGTGTTCACCGCAAAAGATGACCTGATGGCACAAGCCTTGTTTCCCATATTAAAAGCTCTATTCAGGTTGCCCTGAAGCTACCTAAATACGTCTATTTCTGACTGGCCTCTAGTCACTGTAGTTACACTCAGGACGAAAAGATTTCTCTAACGAAGCACGATGCTTCCATAGCATGGGTGGTAGCTCATCCCGTCAGGCTCTAGAGCTAAAGGGAAACTTGACGTCAGTACTTGCCTCACGCTAAGGCCTGAAGAGCCCTGCTGAAGCGAAAGCGTGTTGCAGTTTACATTAGCTCGTATTCGCAGTTCTGCTTTACTTTAACGTTTCTACGGTTTTCCAGACTCTTTGGACCCTCGTGTGGGCACCCCATTGCCTACCAATACAGTGAGTACCAGCAGGCCGTACTGCCCTTCTAAGAAACATCCAGGCCGTAAGCCTTTCCAAGTCACTCTATGTGTTCAGAGAGTAGGGCAATACACTGCACCCTTCCTTGGGAAAGCTAGATGTCCTCAGCACACCAACAGCTCCAGGGATTCTGTTCTCTCACGTCCTACATGCCATGGAGTCTGCCTCATTGTCCGATTTTGAGCTGCTCTTAGAAACACAATCTGCTTCGCCTTTCTTCCAGGAACTCACACCCAAGGACCCCATACCTACAGTAGAAAGGAGGCTTGCATCCTACTGCAACGAAACCACAGTTTTCCTGTTACACTGCAGGATTATAGAATAGGCTTTAGCCTATTCTAGCCCGATAGCCTACATAGAGCATTTCAAATTTGAGGGAGTTCGCTACATGGAGAACACTTTGTGAAGAAAAGTTGATTCAGGCAAGGGACCAGGGTAGAGCTAGAGTCTCTTTTGACTTGTTAGAAATCAGAAGACTTCAGGCTGATTGTTCACCTGCAAAGAAGACCTGATGGCACAAGCCTTGCTTTCCCATATTAAAAGCTCTTAGTCATGCTGCCCTGAAGCTACCTAAATAACTCTCTTTTTGACTGGCCTCTAGTCACTGTAGTTAGCCCTCTGGAACAAAAAGGAGTTTTCTCTA
This sequence comes from Eubalaena glacialis, assembly GCF_028564815.1. Lineage (NCBI taxonomy): Eukaryota > Metazoa > Chordata > Mammalia > Artiodactyla > Balaenidae > Eubalaena > Eubalaena glacialis. The sequence goes on along the minus strand of NC_083735.1, from coordinate 41,087,215 downwards.
AAGAAACACGGTGCTTCCATAGTATGGGTGGGAGCTCATCCTGTCAGGCTCTAGAGCTAAAGGGAAACTTGACGTGAGTACTTGCCTCACGCTAAGGCCTGAAAAGCCCTGCTGAAGCGAAAGCGTGTTGCAGTTTCCATTAGCTAGTATTCGCAGTTCTGCTTTACTTTAACGTTTCTCCGCTTTTCCAGACACTTAGGACCCTCGTGTGGGCACCCCACTGCCTACAAATACAGTGAGTACCAGCAGGTTCCACTGCCCTTCTAAGAAACTTCCAGGCCGTAAGTCTTTCCAAGTCACTCTGCATTCAGAGAGCAGGGCAATACACTGCACCCTTCCTTGGGAACGCTAGATGTCCTCAGCACACCAACAGCTCCAGGGATTCTGTTCTCTCACGTCCTACATGCCATGGAAGTCTGCCTCATTGTCCTCATTTGAGCTGCACTTAGCAACACAATCTGCTTCACCTCTGTTCTAGGAACTCACACCCAAGGACCCCATACCTACAGTAGAAACGAGGCTTGCATTCCTACTGCAACGAAACCACTGTTTCCTGTTACACTGCAGGATTTTGAATAGGCTAAGGACCGATAGCCTACTCAAAGGGTTCCAAGGATGAGTGAGTTCGCTACATGCAGAACACTTTGGGAAGTAATGTTGATTCAGGCAAGGGAACAGGGTGTAGCTAGAGTCTCTTTTGACTTGTTGGAAATCAGAAGGGTTTAGACTTCGTGTTCACCGCAAAAGATGACCTGATGGCACAAGCCTTGTTTCCCATATTAAAAGCTCTATTCAGGCTGCCCTGAAGCTACCTAAATACGTCTATTTCTGACTGGCCTCTAGTCACTGTAGTTACACTCTGGACGAAAAGGTTTCTCTAACGAAGCACGATGCTTCCATAGCATGGGTGGTAGCTCATCCCGTCAGGCTCTAGAGCTAAAGGGAAACTTGACGTCAGTACTTGCCTCACGCTAAGGCCTGAAGAGCCCTGCTGAAGCGAAAGCGTGTTGCAGTTTACATTAGCTCGTATTCGCAGTTCTGCTTTACTTTAACGTTTCTACGGTTTTCCAGACTCTTTGGACCCTCGTGTGGGCACCCCATTGCCTACCAATACAGTGAGTACCAGCAGGCCGTACTGCCCTTCTAAGAAACATCCAGGCCGTAAGCCTTTCCAAGTCCCTCTATGTGTTCAGAGAGTAGGGCAATACACTGCAACCTTCCTTGGGAAAGCTAGATGTCCTCAGCACACCAACAGCTCCAGGGATTCTGTTCTCTCACGTCCTACATGCCATGGAGTCTGCCTCATTGTCCGATTTTGAGCTGCTCTTAGAAACACAATCTGCTTCGCCTTTCTTCCAGGAACTCACACCCAAGGACCCCATACCTACAGTAGAAAGGAGGCTTGCATCCTACTGCAACGAAACCACAGTTTTCCTGTTACACTGCAGGATTTTAGAATAGGCTTTAGCCTATTCTAGCCCGATAGCCTACATAGAGCATTTCAAATTTGAGGGAGTTCGCTATATGTAGAACACTTTGTGAAGAAAAGTTGATTCAGGCAAGGGACCAGGGTAGAGCTAGAGTCTCTTTTGACTTGTTAGAAATCAGAAGACTTCAGGCTGATTGTTCACCTGCAAAGAAGACCTGATGGCACAAGCCTTGCTTTCCCATATTAAAAGCTCTTAGTCATGCTGCCCTGAAGCTACCTAAATAACTCTCTTTTTGACTGGCCTCTAGTCACTGTAGTTAGCCCTCTGGAACAAAAAGCAGTTTTCTCTAAAGAAACACGGTGCTTCCATAGTATGGGTGGGAGCTCATCCTGTCAGGCTCTAGAGCTAAAGGGAAACTTGACGTGAGTACTTGCCTCACGCTAAGGCCTGAAAAGCCCTGCTGAAGCGAAAGCGTGTTGCAGTTTCCATTAGCTAGTATTCGCAGTTCTGCTTTACTTTAACGTTTCTCCGCTTTTCCAGACACTTAGGACCCTCGTGTGGGCACCCCACTGCCTACAAATACAGTGAGTACCAGCAGGTTCCACTGCCCTTCTAAGAAACTTCCAGGCCGTAAGTCTTTCCAAGTCACTCTGCATTCAGAGAGCAGGGCAATACACTGCACCCTTCCTTGGGAAAGCTAGATGTCCTCAGCACACCAACAGCTCCAGGGATTCTGTTCTCTCACGTCCTACATGCCATGGAAGTCTGCCTCATTGTCCTCATTTGAGCTGCACTTAGCAACACAATCTGATTCGCCTTTCTTCTAGGAACTCACACTCAAGGACCCCATACCTACAGGAGAAAGGAGGCTTGCGTTCCTACTGCAACCAAAGCACAGTTGTTCCTGTTACACTGCAGTATTTTGAATAGGCTAAGGACCGATAGCCTACTTAGAGTGTTCCAAGGATGAGTGAGTTCGCTACATGCAGAACACTTTGGGAAGAAAAGTTGATTCAGGCAAGGGAACAGGGTGTAGCTAGAGTCTCTTTTGACTTGTTGGAAATCAGATGGGTTTAGACTTCGTGTTCACCGCAAAAGATGACCTGATGGCACAAGCCTTGTTTCCCATATTAAAAGCTCTATTCAGGTTGCCCTGAAGCTACCTAAATACGTCTATTTCTGACTGGCCTCTAGTCACTGTAGTTACACTCAGGACGAAAAGATTTCTCTAACGAAGCACGATGCTTCCATAGCATGGGTGGTAGCTCATCCCGTCAGGCTCTAGAGCTAAAGGGAAACTTGACGTCAGTACTTGCCTCACGCTAAGGCCTGAAGAGCCCTGCTGAAGCTAAAGCGTGTTGCAGTTTACATTAGCTCGTATTCGCAGTTCTGCTTTACTTTAACGTTTCTACGGTTTTCCAGACTCTTTGGACCCTCGTGTGGGCACCCCATTGCCTACCAATACAGTGAGTACCAGCAGGCCGTACTGCCCTTCTAAGAAACATCCAGGCCGTAAGCCTTTCCAAGTCACTCTATGTGTTCAGAGAGTAGGGCAATACACTGCACCCTTCCTTGGGAAAGCTAGATGTCCTCAGCACACCAACAGCTCCAGGGATTCTGTTCTCTCACGTCCTACATGCCATGGAGTCTGCCTCATTGTCCGATTTTGAGCTGCTCTTAGAAACACAATCTGCTTCGCCTTTCTTCCAGGAACTCACACCCAAGGACCCCATACCTACAGTAGAAAGGAGGCTTGCATCCTACTGCAACGAAACCACAGTTTTCCTGTTACACTGCAGGATTATAGAATAGGCTTTAGCCTATTCTAGCCCGATAGCCTACATAGAGCATTTCAAATTTGAGGGAGTTCGCTACATGGAGAACACTTTGTGAAGAAAAGTTGATTCAGGCAAGGGACCAGGGTAGAGCTAGAGTCTCTTTTGACTTGTTAGAAATCAGAAGACTTCAGGCTGATTGTTCACCTGCAAAGAAGACCTGATGGCACAAGCCTTGCTTTCCCATATTAAAAGCTCTTAGTCATGCTGCCCTGAAGCTACCTAAATAACTCTCTTTTTGACTGGCCTCTAGTCACTGTAGTTAGCCCTCTGGAACAAAAAGGAGTTTTCTCTAAAGAAACACGGTGCTTCCATAGTATGGGTGGGAGCTCATCCTGTCAGGCTCTAGAGCTAAAGGGAAACTTGACGTGAGTACTTGCCTCACGCTAAGGCCTGAAAAGCCCTGCTGAAGCGAAAGCGTGTTGCAGTTTCCATTAGCTAGTATTCGCAGTTCTGCTTTACTTTAACGTTTCTCCGCTTTTCCAGACACTTAGGACCCTCGTGTGGGCACCCCACTGCCTACAAATACAGTGAGTACCAGCAGGTTCCACTGCCCTTCTAAGAAACTTCCAGGCCGTAAGTCTTTCCAAGTCACTCTGCATTCAGAGAGCAGGGCAATACACTGCACCCTTCCTTGGGAACGCTAGATGTCCTCAGCACACCAACAGCTCCAGGGATTCTGTTCTCTCACGTCCTACATGCCATGGAAGTCTGCCTCATTGTCCTCATTTGAGCTGCACTTAGCAACACAATCTGCTTCACCTCTGTTCTAGGAACTCACACCCAAGGACCCCATACCTACAGTAGAAACGAGGCTTGCATTCCTACTGCAACGAAACCACTGTTTCCTGTTACACTGCAGGATTTTGAATAGGCTAAGGACCGATAGCCTACTCAAAGTGTTCCAAGGATGAGTGAGTTCGCTACATGCAGAACACTTTGGGAAGTAATGTTGATTCAGGCAAGGGAACAGGGTGTAGCTAGAGTCTCTTTTGACTTGTTGGAAATCAGAAGGGTTTAGACTTCGTGTTCACCGCAAAAGATGACCTGATGGCACAAGCCTTGTTTCCCATATTAAAAGCTCTATTCAGGCTGCCCTGAAGCTACCTAAATACGTCTATTTCTGACTGGCCTCTAGTCACTGTAGTTACACTCTGGACGAAAAGGTTTCTCTAACGAAGCACGATGCTTCCATAGCATGGGTGGTAGCTCATCCCGTCAGGCTCTAGAGCTAAAGGGAAACTTGACGTCAGTACTTGCCTCACGCTAAGGCCTGAAGAGCCCTGCTGAAGCGAAAGCGTGTTGCAGTTTACATTAGCTCGTATTCGCAGTTCTGCTTTACTTTAACGTTTCTACGGTTTTCCAGACTCTTTGGACCCTCGTGTGGGCACCCCATTGCCTACCAATACAGTGAGTACCAGCAGGCCGTACTGCCCTTCTAAGAAACATCCAGGCCGTAAGCCTTTCCAAGTCCCTCTATGTGTTCAGAGAGTAGGGCAATACACTGCACCCTTCCTTGGGAAAGCTAGATGTCCTCAGCACACCAACAGCTCCAGGGATTCTGTTCTCTCACGTCCTACATGCCATGGAGTCTGCCTCATTGTCCGATTTTGAGCTGCTCTTAGAAACACAATCTGCTTCGCCTTTCTTCCAGGAACTCACACCCAAGGACCCCATACCTACAGTAGAAAGGAGGCTTGCATCCTACTGCAACGAAACCACAGTTTTCCTGTTACACTGCAGGATTTTAGAATAGGCTTTAGCCTATTCTAGCCCGATAGCCTACATAGAGCATTTCAAATTTGAGGGAGTTCGCTATATGTAGAACACTTTGTGAAGAAAAGTTGATTCAGGCAAGGGACCAGGGTAGAGCTAGAGTCTCTTTTGACTTGTTAGAAATCAGAAGACTTCAGGCTGATTGTTCACCTGCAAAGAAGACCTGATGGCACAAGCCTTGCTTTCCCATATTAAAAGCTCTTAGTCATGCTGCCCTGAAGCTACCTAAATAACTCTCTTTTTGACTGGCCTCTAGTCACTGTAGTTAGCCCTCTGGAACAAAAAGCAGTTTTCTCTAAAGAAACACGGTGCTTCCATAGTATGGGTGGGAGCTCATCCTGTCAGGCTCTAGAGCTAAAGGGAAACTTGACGTGAGTACCTGCCTCACGCTAAGGCCTGAAAAGCCCTGCTGAAGCGAAAGCGTGTTGCAGTTTCCATTAGCTAGTATTCGCAGTTCTGCTTTACTTTAACGTTTCTCCGCTTTTCCAGACACTTAGGACCCTCGTGTGGGCACCCCACTGCCTACAAATACAGTGAGTACCAGCAGGTTCCACTGCCCTTCTAAGAAACTTCCAGGCCGTAAGTCTTTCCAAGTCACTCTGCATTCAGAGAGCAGGGCAATACACTGCACCCTTCCTTGGGAAAGCTAGATGTCCTCAGCACACCAACAGCTCCAGGGATTCTGTTCTCTCACGTCCTACATGCCATGGAAGTCTGCCTCATTGTCCTCATTTGAGCTGCACTTAGCAACACAATCTGATTCGCCTTTCTTCTAGGAACTCACACTCAAGGACCCCATACCTACAGGAGAAAGGAGGCTTGCATTCCTTCTGCAACCAAAGCACAGTTGTTCCTGTTACCCTGCAGGATTTTAGAATAGCCTAAGGACCGATAGCCTACATAGAGCATTTCAAATTTGAGGCAGTTCGCTACATGGAGAACACTTTGTGAAGAAAAGTTGATTCAGGCAAGGGACAAGGGTAGAGCTAGAGTCTCTTTTGACTTGTTAGAAATCAGAAGGCTTCAGGCTGATGGTTCACCGGCAAAGAAACCTGATGGCACGAGCCTTGCTTTCCCTTCTTAAAAGCTCTTAGTCATGCTGCCCTGAAGCTACCTAAATAACTCTCTTTTTGACTGGCCTCTAGTCACTGTAGTTAGCCCTCTGGAACAAAAAGCAGTTTTCTCTAAGGAAACACGGTGCTTCCATAGTATGGGTGGGAGCTCATCTTATCAGGCTCTAGAGCTAAAGGGAAACTTGACGTGAGTACTTGCCTCACGCTAAGGCCTGAGGAGCCCTGCTGAAGCGAAAGCGTGTTGCAGTTTGCTTCAGCTCGTATTCGAAGTTCTGCTTTACTTTAACGTTTCTACACATTTCCAGACACTTAGGAACCTCGTGTGGGCACCCCGTTGCCTACAAATACAGTGAGTAGCAGCAGGCTCCACTGCCCTTCAAAGAAACATCCAGGCCCTAAGCCTTTCCAAGTCACTCTATGTATTCAGAGACTAGGGCAATACACTGCACCCTTCCTTGGGAACGCTAGATGTCCTCAGCACACCAACAGCTCCAGGGATTCTGTTCTCTCACGTCCTACATGCCATGGAAGTCTGCCTCATTGTCCTCATTTGAGCTGCACTTAGCAACACAATCTGCTTCACCTCTGTTCTAGGAACTCACACTCAAGGACCCCATACCTACAGGAGAAAGGAGGCTTGCGTTCCTACTGCAACCAAAGCACAGTTGTTCCTGTTACACTGCAGTATTTTGAATAGGCTAAGGACCGATAGCCTACTTAGAGTGTTCCAAGGATGAGTGAGTTCGCTACATGCAGAACACTTTGGGAAGAAAAGTTGATTCAGGCAAGGGAACAGGGTGTAGCTAGAGTCTCTTTTGACTTGTTGGAAATCAGATGGGTTTAGACTTCGTGTTCACCGCAAAAGATGACCTGATGGCACAAGCCTTGTTTCCCATATTAAAAGCTCTATTCAGGTTGCCCTGAAGCTACCTAAATACGTCTATTTCTGACTGGCCTCTAGTCACTGTAGTTACACTCAGGACGAAAAGATTTCTCTAACGAAGCACGATGCTTCCATAGCATGGGTGGTAGCTCATCCCGTCAGGCTCTAGAGCTAAAGGGAAACTTGACGTCAGTACTTGCCTCACGCTAAGGCCTGAAGAGCCCTGCTGAAGCGAAAGCGTGTTGCAGTTTACATTAGCTCGTATTCGCAGTTCTGCTTTACTTTAACGTTTCTACGGTTTTCCAGACTCTTTGGACCCTCGTGTGGGCACCCCACTGCCTACAAATACAGTGAGTACCAGCAGGTTCCACTGCCCTTCTAAGAAACTTCCAGGCCGTAAGTCTTTCCAAGTCACTCTGCATTCAGAGAGCAGGGCAATACACTGCACCCTTCCTTGGGAAAGCTAGATGTCCTCAGCACACCAACAGCTCCAGGGATTCTGTTCTCTCACGTCCTACATGCCATGGAAGTCTGCCTCATTGTCCTCATTTGAGCTGCACTTAGCAACACAATCTGCTTCACCTCTGTTCTAGGAACTCACACCCAAGGACCCCATACCTACAGTAGAAATGAGGCTTGCATTCCTACTGCAACGAAACCACTGTTTCCTGTTACACTGCAGGATTTTGAATAGGCTAAGGACCGATAGCCTACTCAAAGTGTTCCAAGGATGAGTGAGTTCGCTACATGCAGAACACTTTGGGAAGTAATGTTGATTCAGGCAAGGGAACAGGGTGTAGCTAGAGTCTCTTTTGACTTGTTGGAAATCAGAAGGGTTTAGACTTCGTGTTCACCGCAAAAGATGACCTGATGGCACAAGCCTTGTTTCCCATATTAAAAGCTCTATTCAGGCTGCCCTGAAGCTACCTAAATACGTCTATTTCTGACTGGCCTCTAGTCACTGTAGTTACACTCTGGACGAAAAGGTTTCTCTAACGAAGCACGATGCTTCCATAGCATGGGTGGTAGCTCATCCCGTCAGGCTCTAGAGCTAAAGGGAAACTTGACGTCAGTACTTGCCTCACGCTAAGGCCTGAAGAGCCCTGCTGAAGCGAAAGCGTGTTGCAGTTTACATTAGCTCGTATTCGCAGTTCTGCTTTACTTTAACGTTTCTACGGTTTTCCAGACTCTTTGGACCCTCGTGTGGGCACCCCATTGCCTACCAATACAGTGAGTACCAGCAGGCCGTACTGCCCTTCTAAGAAACATCCAGGCCGTAAGCCTTTCCAAGTCCCTCTATGTGTTCAGAGAGTAGGGCAATACACTGCACCCTTCCTTGGGAAAGCTAGATGTCCTCAGCACACCAACAGCTCCAGGGATTCTGTTCTCTCACGTCCTACATGCCATGGAGTCTGCCTCATTGTCCGATTTTGAGCTGCTCTTAGAAACACAATCTGCTTCGCCTTTCTTCCAGGAACTCACACCCAAGGACCCCATACCTACAGTAGAAAGGAGGCTTGCATCCTACTGCAACGAAACCACAGTTTTCCTGTTACACTGCAGGATTTTAGAATAGGCTTTAGCCTATTCTAGCCCGATAGCCTACATAGAGCATTTCAAATTTGAGGGACTTCGCTACATGGAGAACACTTTGTGAAGAAAAGTTGATTCAGGCAAGGGACCAGGGTAGAGCTAGAGTCTCTTTTGACTTGTTAGAAATCAGAAGACTTCAGGCTGATTGTTCACCTGCAAAGAAGACCTGATGGCACAAGCCTTGCTTTCCCATATTAAAAGCTCTTAGTCATGCTGCCCTGAAGCTACCTAAATAACTCTCTTTTTGACTGGCCTCTAGTCACTGTAGTTAGCCCTCTGGAACAAAAAGCAGTTTTCTCTAAAGAAACACGGTGCTTCCATAGTATGGGTGGGAGCTCATCCTGTCAGGCTCTAGAGCTAAAGGGAAACTTGACGTGAGTACTTGCCTCACGCTAAGGCCTGAAAAGCCCTGCTGAAGCGAAAGCGTGTTGCAGTTTCCATTAGCTAGTATTCGCAGTTCTGCTTTACTTTAACGTTTCTCCGCTTTTCCAGACACTTAGGACCCTCGTGTGGGCACCCCACTGCCTACAAATACGGTGAGTACCAGCAGGTTCCACTGCCCTTCTAAGAAACTTCCAGGCCGTAAGTCTTTCCAAGTCACTCTGCATTCAGAGAGCAGGGCAATACACTGCACCCTTCCTTGGGAAAGCTAGATGTCCTCAGCACACCAACAGCTCCAGGGATTCTGTTCTCTCACGTCCTACATGCCATGGAAGTCTGCCTCATTGTCCTCATTTGAGCTGCACTTAGCAACACAATCTGATTCGCCTTTCTTCTAGGAACTCACACTCAAGGACCCCATACCTACAGGAGAAAGGAGGCTTGCATTCCTTCTGCAACCAAAGCACAGTTGTTCCTGTTACCCTGCAGGATTTTAGAATAGCCTAAGGACCGATAGCCTACATAGAGCATTTCAAATTTGAGGCAGTTCGCTACATGTAGAACACTTTGTGAAGAAAAGTTGATTCAGGCAAGGGACAAGGGTAGAGCTAGAGTCTCTTTTGACTTGTTAGAAATCAGAAGGCTTCAGGCTGATGGTTCACCGGCAAAGAAACCTGATGGCACGAGCCTTGCTTTCCCTTCTTAAAAGCTCTTAGTCATGCTGCCCTGAAGCTACCTAAATAACTCTCTTTTTGACTGGCCTCTAGTCACTGTAGTTAGCCCTCTGGAACAAAAAGCAGTTTTCTCTAAGGAAACACGGTGCTTCCATAGTATGGGTGGGAGCTCATCTTATCAGGCTCTAGAGCTAAAGGGAAACTTGACGTGAGTACTTGCCTCACGCTAAGGCCTGAGGAGCCCTGCTGAAGCGAAAGCGTGTTGCAGTTTGCATCAGCTCGTATTCGAAGTTCTGCTTTACTTTAACGTTTCTACACATTTCCAGACACTTAGGAACCTCGTGTGGGCACCCCATTGCCTACAAATACAGTGAGTAGCAGCAGGCTCCACTGCCCTTCAAAGAAACATCCAGGCCGTAAGCCTTTCCAAGTCACTCTATGTATTCAGAGACTAGGGCAATACACTGCACCCTTCCTTGGGAACGCTAGATGTCCTCAGCACACCAGCAGCTCCAGGGATTCTGTTCTCTCACGTCCTACATGCCATGGAAGTCTGCCTCATTGTCCTCATTTGAGCTGCACTTAGCAACACAATCTGCTTCACCTCTGTTCTAGGAACTCACACCCAAGGACCCCATACCTACAGTAGAAACGAGGCTTGCATTCCTACTGCAACGAAACCACTGTTTCCTGTTACACTGCAGGATTTTGAATAGGCTAAGGACCGATAGCCTACTCAAAGTGTTCCAAGGATGAGTGAGTTCGCTACATGCAGAACACTTTGGGAAGTAATGTTGATTCAGGCAAGGGAACAGGGTGTAGCTAGAGTCTCTTTTGACTTGTTGGAAATCAGAAGGGTTTAGACTTCGTGTTCACCGCAAAAGATGACCTGATGGCACAAGCCTTGTTTCCCATATTAAAAGCTCTATTCAGGCTGCCCTGAAGCTACCTAAATACGTCTATTTCTGACTGGCCTCTAGTCACTGTAGTTACACTCTGGACGAAAAGGTTTCTCTAACGAAGCACGATGCTTCCATAGCATGGGTGGTAGCTCATCCCGTCAGGCTCTAGAGCTAAAGGGAAACTTGACGTCAGTACTTGCCTCACGCTAAGGCCTGAAGAGCCCTGCTGAAGCGAAAGCGTGTTGCAGTTTACATTAGCTCGTATTCGCAGTTCTGCTTTACTTTAACGTTTCTACGGTTTTCCAGACTCTTTGGACCCTCGTGTGGGCACCCCATTGCCTACCAATACAGTGAGTACCAGCAGGCCGTACTGCCCTTCTAAGAAACATCCAGGCCGTAAGCCTTTCCAAGTCCCTCTATGTGTTCAGAGAGTAGGGCAATACACTGCACCCTTCCTTGGGAAAGCTAGATGTCCTCAGCACACCAACAGCTCCAGGGATTCTGTTCTCTCACGTCCTACATGCCATGGAGTCTGCCTCATTGTCCGATTTTGAGCTGCTCTTAGAAACACAATCTGCTTCGCCTTTCTTCCAGGAACTCACACCCAAGGACCCCATACCTACAGTAGAAAGGAGGCTTGCATCCTACTGCAACGAAACCACAGTTTTCCTGTTACACTGCAGGATTTTAGAATAGGCTTTAGCCTATTCTAGCCCGATAGCCTACATAGAGCATTTCAAATTTGAGGGAGTTCGCTACATGGAGAACACTTTGTGAAGAAAAGTTGATTCAGGCAAGGGACCAGGGTAGAGCTAGAGTCTCTTTTGACTTGTTAGAAATCAGAAGACTTCAGGCTGATTGTTCACCGGCAAAGAAGACCTGATGGCACAAGCCTTGCTTTCCCATATTAAAAGCTCTTAGTCATGCTGCCCTGAAGCTACCTAAATAACTCTCTTTTTGACTGGCCTCTAGTCACTGTAGTTAGCCCTCTGGAACAAAAAGCAGTTTTCTCTAAAGAAACACGGTGCTTCCATAGTATGGGTGGGAGCTCATCCTGTCAGGCTCTAGAGCTAAAGGGAAACTTGACGTGAGTACTTGCCTCACGCTAAGGCCTGAAAAGCCCTGCTGAAGCGAAAGCGTGTTGCAGTTTCCATTAGCTAGTATTCGCAGTTCTGCTTTACTTTAACGTTTCTCCGCTTTTCCAGACACTTAGGACCCTCGTGTGGGCACCCCACTGCCTACAAATACAGTGAGTACCAGCAGGTTCCACTGCCCTTCTAAGAAACTTCCAGGCCGTAAGTCTTTCCAAGTCACTCTGCATTCAGAGAGCAGGGCAATACACTGCACCCTTCCTTGGGAAAGCTAGATGTCCTCAGCACACCAACAGCTCCAGGGATTCTGTTCTCTCACGTCCTACATGCCATGGAAGTCTGCCTCATTGTCCTCATTTGAGCTGCACTTAGCAACACAATCTGATTCGCCTTTCTTCTAGGAACTCACACTCAAGGACCCCATACCTACAGGAGAAAGGAGGCTTGCGTTCCTTCTGCAACCAAAGCACAGTTGTTCCTGTTACCCTGCAGGATTTTAGAATAGCCTAAGGACCGATAGCCTACATAGAGCATTTCAAATTTGAGGCAGTTCGCTACATGTAGAACACTTTGTGAAGAAAAGTTGATTCAGGCAAGGGACAAGGGTAGAGCTAGAGTCTCTTTTGACTTGTTAGAAATCAGAAGGCTTCAGGCTGATGGTTCACCGGCAAAGAAACCTGATGGCACGAGCCTTGCTTTCCCTTCTTAAAAGCTCTTAGTCATGCTGCCCTGAAGCTACCTAAATAACTCTCTTTTTGACTGGCCTCTAGTCACTGTAGTTAGCCCTCTGGAACAAAAAGCAGTTTTCTCTAAGGAAACACGGTGCTTCCATAGTATGGGTGGGAGCTCATCTTATCAGGCTCTAGAGCTAAAGGGAAACTTGACGTGAGTACTTGCCTCACGCTAAGGCCTGAGGAGCCCTGCTGAAGCGAAAGCGTGTTGCAGTTTGCATCAGCTCGTATTCGAAGTTCTGCTTTACTTTAACGTTTCTACACATTTCCAGACACCTAGGAACCTCGTGTGGGCACCCCATTGCCTACAAATACAGTGAGTAGCAGCAGGCTCCACTGCCCTTCAAAGAAACATCCAGGCCGTAAGCCTTTCCAAGTCACTCTATGTATTCAGAGACTAGGGCAATACACTGCACCCTTCCTTGGGAACGCTAGATGTCCTCAGCACACCAACAGCTCCAGGGATTCTGTTCTCTCACGTCCTACATGCCATGGAAGTCTGCCTCATTGTCCTCATTTGAGCTGCACTTAGCAACACAATCTGCTTCACCTCTGTTCTAGGAACTCACACCCAAGGACCCCATACCTACAGTAGAAACGAGGCTTGCATTCCTACTGCAACGAAACCACTGTTTCCTGTTACACTGCAGGATTTTGAATAGGCTAAGGACCGATAGCCTACTCAAAGTGTTCCAAGGATGAGTGAGTTCGCTACATGCAGAACACTTTGGGAAGTAATGTTGATTCAGGCAAGGGAACAGGGTGTAGCTAGAGTCTCTTTTGACTTGTTGGAAATCAGAAGGGTTTAGACTTCGTGTTCACCGCAAAAGATGACCTGATGGCACAAGCCTTGTTTCCCATATTAAAAGCTCTATTCAGGCTGCCCTGAAGCTACCTAAATACGTCTATTTCTGACTGGCCTCTAGTCACTGTAGTTACACTCTGGACGAAAAGGTTTCTCTAACGAAGCACGATGCTTCCATAGCATGGGTGGTAGCTCATCCCGTCAGGCTCTAGAGCTAAAGGGAAACTTGACGTCAGTACTTGCCTCACGCTAAGGCCTGAAGAGCCCTGCTGAAGCGAAAGCGTGTTGCAGTTTACATTAGCTCGTATTCGCAGTTCTGCTTTACTTTAACGTTTCTACGGTTTTCCAGACTCTTTGGACCCTCGTGTGGGCACCCCATTGCCTACCAATACAGTGAGTACCAGCAGGCCGTACTGCCCTTCTAAGAAACATCCAGGCCGTAAGCCTTTCCAAGTCCCTCTATGTGTTCAGAGAGTAGGGCAATACACTGCACCCTTCCTTGGGAAAGCTAGATGTCCTCAGCACACCAACAGCTCCAGGGATTCTGTTCTCTCACGTCCTACATGCCATGGAGTCTGCCTCATTGTCCGATTTTGAGCTGCTCTTAGAAACACAATCTGCTTCGCCTTTCTTCCAGGAACTCACACCCAAGGACCCCATACCTACAGTAGAAAGGAGGCTTGCATCCTACTGCAACGAAACCACAGTTTTCCTGTTACACTGCAGGATTTTAGAATAGGCTTTAGCCTATTCTAGCCCGATAGCCTACATAGAGCATTTCAAATTTGAGGGAGTTCGCTACATGGAGAACACTTTGTGAAGAAAAGTTGATTCAGGCAAGGGACCAGGGTAGAGCTAGAGTCTCTTTTGACTTGTTAGAAATCAGAAGACTTCAGGCTGATTGTTCACCGGCAAAGAAGACCTGATGGCACAAGCCTTGCTTTCCCATATTAAAAGCTCTTAGTCATGCTGCCCTGAAGCTACCTAAATAACTCTCTTTTTGACTGGCCTCTAGTCACTGTAGTTAGCCCTCTGGAACAAAAAGCAGTTTTCTCTAAAGAAACACGGTGCTTCCATAGTATGGGTGGGAGCTCATCCTGTCAGGCTCTAGAGCTAAAGGGAAACTTGACGTGAGTACTTGCCTCACGCTAAGGCCTGAAAAGCCCTGCTGAAGCGAAAGCGTGTTGCAGTTTCCATTAGCTAGTATTCGCAGTTCTGCTTTACTTTAACGTTTCTCCGCTTTTCCAGACACTTAGGACCCTCGTGTGGGCACCCCACTGCCTACAAATACAGTGAGTACCAGCAGGTTCCACTGCCCTTCTAAGAAACTTCCAGGCCGTAAGTCTTTCCAAGTCACTCTGCATTCAGAGAGCAGGGCAATACACTGCACCCTTCCTTGGGAAAGCTAGATGTCCTCAGCACACCAACAGCTCCAGGGATTCTGTTCTCTCACGTCCTACATGCCATGGAAGTCTGCCTCATTGTCCTCATTTGAGCTGCACTTAGCAACACAATCTGATTCGCCTTTCTTCTAGGAACTCACACTCAAGGACCCCATACCTACAGGAGAAAGGAGGCTTGCGTTCCTTCTGCAACCAAAGCACAGTTGTTCCTGTTACCCTGCAGGATTTTAGAATAGCCTAAGGACCGATAGCCTACATAGAGCATTTCAAATTTGAGGGAGTTCGCTACATGGAGAACACTTTGTGAAGAAAAGTTGATTCAGGCAAGGGACCAGGGTAGAGCTAGAGTCTCTTTTGACTTGTTAGAAATCAGAAGGCTTCAGGCTGATGGTTCACCGGCAAAGAAACCTGATGGCACGAGCCTTGCTTTCCCTTCTTAAAAGCTCTTAGTCATGCTGCCCTGAAGCTACCTAAATAACTCTCTTTTTGACTGTCCTCTAGTCACTGTAGTTAGCCCTCTGGAACAAAAAGCAGTTTTCTCTAAGGAAACACGGTGCTTCCATAGTATGGGTGGGAGCTCATCTTATCAGGCTCTAGAGCTAAAGGGAAACTTGACGTGAGTACTTGCCTCACGCTAAGGCCTGAGGAGCCCTGCTGAAGCGAAAGCGTGTTGCAGTTTGCATCAGCTCGTATTCGAAGTTCTGCTTTACTTTAACGTTTCTACACATTTCCAGACACTTAGGAACCTCGTGTGGGCACCCCATTGCCTACAAATACAGTGAGTAGCAGCAGGCTCCACTGCCCTTCAAAGAAACATCCAGGCCGTAAGCCTTTCCAAGTCACTCTATGTATTCAGAGACTAGGGCAATACACTGCACCCTTCCTTGGGAACGCTAGATGTCCTCAGCACACCAACAGCTCCAGGGATTCTGTTCTCTCACGTCCTACATGCCATGGAAGTCTGCCTCATTGTCCTCATTTGAGCTGCACTTAGCAACACAATCTGCTTCACCTCTGTTCTAGGAACTCACACCCAAGGACCCCATACCTACAGTAGAAACGAGGCTTGCATTCCTACTGCAACGAAACCACTGTTTCCTGTTACACTGCAGGATTTTGAATAGGCTAAGGACCGATAGCCTACTCAAAGTGTTCCAAGGATGAGTGAGTTCGCTACATGCAGAACACTTTGGGAAGTAATGTTGATTCAGGCAAGGGAACAGGGTGTAGCTAGAGTCTCTTTTGACTTGTTGGAAATCAGAAGGGTTTAGACTTCGTGTTCACCGCAAAAGATGACCTGATGGCACAAGCCTTGTTTCCCATATTAAAAGCTCTATTCAGGCTGCCCTGAAGCTACCTAAATACGTCTATTTCTGACTGGCCTCTAGTCACTGTAGTTACACTCTGGACGAAAAGGTTTCTCTAACGAAGCACGATGCTTCCATAGCATGGGTGGTAGCTCATCCCGTCAGGCTCTAGAGCTAAAGGGAAACTTGATGTCAGTACTTGCCTCACGCTAAGGCCTGAAGAGCCCTGCTGAAGCGAAAGCGTGTTGCAGTTTCCATTAGCTAGTATTCGCAGTTCTGCTTTACTTTAACGTTTCTCCGCTTTTCCAGACACTTAGGACCCTCGTGTGGGCACCCCACTGCCTACAAATACGGTGAGTACCAGCAGGTTCCACTGCCCTTCTAAGAAACTTCCAGGCCGTAAGTCTTTCCAAGTCACTCTGCATTCAGAGAGCAGGGCAATACACTGCACCCTTCCTTGGGAAAGCTAGATGTCCTCAGCACACCAACAGCTCCAGGGATTCTGTTCTCTCACGTCCTACATGCCATGGAAGTCTGCCTCATTGTCCTCATTTGAGCTGCACTTAGCAACACAATCTGATTCGCCTTTCTTCTAGGAACTCACACTCAAGGACCCCATACCTACAGGAGAAAGGAGGCTTGCGTTCCTTCTGCAATCAAAGCACAGTTGTTCCTGTTACCCTGCAGGATTTTAGAATAGCCTAAGGACCGATAGCCTACATAGAGCATTTCAAATTTGAGGGAGTTCGCTACATGGAGAACACTTTGTGAAGAAAAGTTGATTCAGGCAAGGGACCAGGGTAGAGCTAGAGTCTCTTTTGACTTGTTAGAAATCAGAAGGCTTCAGGCTGATGGTTCACCGGCAAAGAAACCTGATGGCACGAGCCTTGCTTTCCCTTCTTATAAGCTCTTAGTCATGCTGCCCTGAAGCTACCTAAATAACTCTCTTTTTGACTGGCCTCTAGTCACTGTAGTTAGCCCTCTGGAACAAAAAGCAGTTTTCTCTAAGGAAACACGGTGCTTCCATAGTATGGGTGGGAGCTCATCTTATCAGGCTCTAGAGCTAAAGGGAAACTTGACGTGAGTACTTGCCTCACGCTAAGGCCTGAGGAGCCCTGCTGAAGCGAAAGCGTGTTGCAGTTTGCATCAGCTCGTATTCGAAGTTCTGCTTTACTTTAACGTTTCTACACATTTCCAGACACTTAGGAACCTCGTGTGGGCACCCCATTGCCTACAAATACAGTGAGTAGCAGCAGGCTCCACTGCCCTTCAAAGAAACATCCAGGCTGTAAGCCTTTCCAAGTCACTCTATGTATTCGGAGACTAGGGCAATACACTGCACCCTTCCTTGGGAAAGCTAGATGTCCTCAGCACACCAACAGCTCCAGGGATTCTGTTCTCTCACGTCCTACATGCCATGGAAGTCTGCCTCATTGTCCTCATTTGAGCTGCACTTAGCAACACAATCTGCTTCACCTCTGTTCTAGGAACTCACACCCAAGGACCCCATACCTACAGTAGAAACGAGGCTTGCATTCCTACTGCAACGAAACCACTGTTTCCTGTTATACTGCAGGATTTTGAATAGGCTAAGGACCGATAGCCTACTCAAAGTGTTCCAAGGATGAGTGAGTTCGCTACATGCAGAACACTTTGGGAAGTAATGTTGATTCAGGCAAGGGAACAGGGTGTAGCTAGAGTCTCTTTTGACTTGTTGGAAATCAGAAGGGTTTAGACTTCGTGTTCACCGCAAAAGATGACCTGATGGCACAAGCCTTGTTTCCCATATTAAAAGCTCTATTCAGGCTGCCCTGAAGCTACCTAAATACGTCTATTTCTGACTGGCCTCTAGTCACTGTAGTTACACTCTGGACGAAAAGGTTTCTCTAACGAAGCACGATGCTTCCATAGCATGGGTGGTAGCTCATCCCGTCGGGCTCTAGAGCTAAAGGGAAACTTGACGTCAGTACTTGCCTCACGCTAAGGCCTGAAGAGCCCTGCTGAAGCGAAAGCGTGTTGCAGTTTACATTAGCTCGTATTCGCAGTTCTGCTTTACTTTAACGTTTCTACGGTTTTCCAGACTCTTTGGACCCTCGTGTGGGCACCCCATTGCCTACCAATACAGTGAGTACCAGCAGGCCGTACTGCCCTTCTAAGAAACATCCAGGCCGTAAGCCTTTCCAAGTCCCTCTATGTGTTCAGAGAGTAGGGCAATACACTGCAACCTTCCTTGGGAAAGCTAGATGTCCTCAGCACACCAACAGCTCCAGGGATTCTGTTCTCTCACGTCCTACATGCCATGGAGTCTGCCTCATTGTCCGATTTTGAGCTGCTCTTAGAAACACAATCTGCTTCGCCTTTCTTCCAGGAACTCACACCCAAGGACCCCATACCTACAGTAGAAAGGAGGCTTGCATCCTACTGCAACGAAACCACAGTTTTCCTGTTACACTGCAGGATTTTAGAATAGGCTTTAGCCTATTCTAGCCCGATAGCCTACATAGAGCATTTCAAATTTGAGGGAGTTCGCTACATGGAGAACACTTTGTGAAGAAAAGTTGATTCAGGCAAGGGACCAGGGTAGAGCTAGAGTCTCTTTTGACTTGTTAGAAATCAGAAGACTTCAGGCTGATTGTTCACCGGCAAAGAAGACCTGATGGCACAAGCCTTGCTTTCCCATATTAAAAGCTCTTAGTCATGCTGCCCTGAAGCTACCTAAATAACTCTCTTTTTGACTGGCCTCTAGTCACTGTAGTTAGCCCTCTGGAACAAAAAGCAGTTTTCTCTAAAGAAACACGGTGCTTCCATAGTATGGGTGGGAGCTCATCCTGTCAGGCTCTAGAGCTAAAGGGAAACTTGACGTGAGTACTTGCCTCACGCTAAGGCCTGAAAAGCCCTGCTGAAGCGAAAGCGTGTTGCAGTTTCCATTAGCTAGTATTCGCAGTTCTGCTTTACTTTAACGTTTCTCCGCTTTTCCAGACACTTAGGACCCTCGTGTGGGCACCCCACTGCCTACAAATACAGTGAATACCAGCAGGTTCCACTGCCCTTCTAAGAAACTTCCAGGCCGTAAGTCTTTCCAAGTCACTCTGCATTCAGAGAGCAGGGCAATACACTGCACCCTTCCTTGGGAAAGCTAGATGTCCTCAGCACACCAACAGCTCCAGGGATTCTGTTCTCTCACGTCCTACATGCCATGGAAGTCTGCCTCATTGTCCTCATTTGAGCTGCACTTAGCAACACAATCTGATTCGCCTTTCTTCTAGGAACTCACACTCAAGGACCCCATACCTACAGGAGAAAGGAGGCTTGCGTTCCTACTGCAACCAAAGCACAGTTGTTCCTGTTACACTGCAGTATTTTGAATAGGCTAAGGACCGATAGCCTACTTAGAGTGTTCCAAGGATGAGTGAGTTCGCTACATGCAGAACACTTTGGGAAGAAAAGTTGATTCAGGCAAGGGAACAGGGTGTAGCTAGAGTCTCTTTTGACTTGTTGGAAATCAGATGGGTTTAGACTTCGTGTTCACCGCACAAGATGACCTGATGGCACAAGCCTTGTTTCCCATATTAAAAGCTCTATTCAGGTTGCCCTGAAGCTACCTAAATACGTCTATTTCTGACTGGCCTCTAGCCACTGTAGTTACACTCTGGACGAAAAGGTTTCTCTAACGAAGCACGATGCTTCCATAGCATGGGTGGTAGCTCATCCCGTCAGGCTCTAGAGCTAAAGGGAAACTTGACGTCAGTACTTGCCTCACGCTAAGGCCTGAAGAGCCCTGCTGAAGCGAAAGCGTGTTGCAGTTTACATTAGCTCGTATTCGCAGTTCTGCTTTACTTTAACGTTTCTACGGTTTTCCAGACTCTTTGGACCCTCGTGTGGGCACCCCATTGCCTACCAATACAGTGAGTACCAGCAGGCCGTACTGCCCTTCTAAGAAACATCCAGGCCGTAAGCCTTTCCAAGTCCCTCTATGTGTTCAGAGAGTAGGGCAATACACTGCAACCTTCCTTGGGAAAGCTAGATGTCCTCAGCACACCAACAGCTCCAGGGATTCTGTTCTCTCATGTCCTACATGCCATGGAGTCTGCCTCATTGTCCGATTTTGAGCTGCTCTTAGAAACACAATCTGCTTCGCCTTTCTTCCAGGAACTCACACCCAAGGACCCCATACCTACAGTAGAAAGGAGGCTTGCATCCTACTGCAACGAAACCACAGTTTTCCTGTTACACTGCAGGATTTTAGAATAGGCTTTAGCCTATTCTAGCCCGATAGCCTACATAGAGCATTTCAAATTTGAGGGAGTTCGCTACATGGAGAACACTTTGTGAAGAAAAGTTGATTCAGGCAAGGGACCAGGGTAGAGCTAGAGTCTCTTTTGACTTGTTAGAAATCAGAAGACTTCAGGCTGATTGTTCACCGGCAAAGAAGACCTGATGGCACAAGCCTTGCTTTCCCATATTAAAAGCTCTTAGTCATGCTGCCCTGAAGCTACCTAAATAACTCTCTTTTTGACTGGCCTCTAGTCACTGTAGTTAGCCCTCTGGAACAAAAAGCAGTTTTCTCTAAAGAAACACGGTGCTTCCATAGTATGGGTGGGAGCTCATCCTGTCAGGCTCTAGAGCTAAAGGGAAACTTGACGTGAGTACTTGCCTCACGCTAAGGCCTGAAAAGCCCTGCTGAAGCGAAAGCGTGTTGCAGTTTCCATTAGCTAGTATTCGCAGTTCTGCTTTACTTTAACGTTTCTCCGCTTTTCCAGACACTTAGGACCCTCGTGTGGGCACCCCACTGCCTACAAATACAGTGAGTACCAGCAGGTTCCACTGCCCTTCTAAGAAACTTCCAGGCCGTAAGTCTTTCCAAGTCACTCTGCATTCAGAGAGCAGGGCAATACACTGCACCCTTCCTTGGGAAAGCTAGATGTCCTCAGCACACCAACAGCTCCAGGGATTCTGTTCTCTCACGTCCTACATGCCATGGAAGTCTGCCTCATTGTCCTCATTTGAGCTGCACTTAGCAACACAATCTGATTCGCCTTTCTTCTAGGAACTCACACCCAAGGACCCCATACCTACAGGAGAAAGGAGGCTTGCGTTCCTACTGCAACCAAAGCACAGTTGTTCCTGTTACACTGCAGTATTTTGAATAGGCTAAGGACCGATAGCCTACTTAGAGTGTTCCAAGGATGAGTGAGTTCGCTACATGCAGAACACTTTGGGAAGAAAAGTTGATTCAGGCAAGGGAACAGGGTGTAGCTAGAGTCTCTTTTGACTTGTTGGAAATCAGATGGGTTTAGACTTCGTGTTCACCGCAAAAGATGACCTGATGGCACAAGCCTTGTTTCCCATATTAAAAGCTCTATTCATGCTGCCCTGAAGCTACCTAAATACGTCTATTTCTGACTGGCCTCTAGTCACTGTAGTTACACTCTGGACGAAAAGGTTTCTCTAACGAAGCACGATGCTTCCATAGCATGGGTGGTAGCTCGTCACGTCAGGCTCTAGAGCTAAAGGGAAACTTGACGTCAGTACTTGCCTCACGCTAAGGCCTGAAGAGCCCTGCTGAAGCGAAAGCGTGTTGCAGTTTACATTAGCTCGTATTCGCAGTTCTGCTTTACTTTAACGTTTCTACGGTTTTCCAGACTCTTTGGACCCTCGTGTGGGCACCCCATTGCCTACCAATACAGTGAGTACCAGCAGGCCGTACTGCCCTTCTAAGAAACATCCAGGCCGTAAGCCTTTCCAAGTCCCTCTATGTGTTCAGAGAGTAGGGCAATACACTGCAACCTTCCTTGGGAAAGCTAGATGTCCTCAGCACACCAACAGCTCGAGGGATTCTGTTCTCTCACGTCCTACATGCCATGGAGTCTGCCTCATTGTCCGATTTTGAGCTGCTCTTAGAAACACAATCTGCTTCGCCTTTCTTCCAGGAACTCACACCCAAGGACCCCATACCTACAGTAGAAAGGAGGCTTGCATCCTACTGCAACAAAACCACAGTTTTCCTGTTACACTGCAGGATTTTAGAATAGGCTTTAGCCTATTCTAGCCCGATAGCCTACATAGAGCATTTCAAATTTGAGGGAGTTCGCTACATGGAGAACACTTTGTGAAGAAAAGTTGATTCAGGCAAGGGACCAGGGTAGAGCTAGAGTCTCTTTTGACTTGTTAGAAATCAGAAGACTTCAGGCTGATTGTTCACCTGCAAAGAAGACCTGATGGCACAAGCCTTGCTTTCCCATATTAAAAGCTCTTAGTCATGCTGCCCTGAAGCTACCTAAATAACTCTCTTTTTGACTGGCCTCTAGTCACTGTAGTTAGCCCTCTGGAACAAAAAGCAGTTTTCTCTAAAGAAACACGGTGCTTCCATAGTATGGGTGGGAGCTCATCCTGTCAGGCTCTAGAGCTAAAGGGAAACTTGACGTGAGTACTTGCCTCACGCTAAGGCCTGAAAAGCCCTGCTGAAGCGAAAGCGTGTTGCAGTTTCCATTAGCTAGTATTCGCAGTTCTGCTTTACTTTAACGTTTCTCTGCTTTTCCAGACACTTAGGACCCTCGTGTGGGCACCCCACTGCCTACAAATACAGTGAGTACCAGCAGGTTCCACTGCCCTTCTAAGAAACTTCCAGGCCGTAAGTCTTTCCAAGTCACTCTGCATTCAGAGAGCAGGGCAATACACTGCACCCTTCCTTGGGAAAGCTAGATGTCCTCAGCACACCAACAGCTCCAGGGATTCTGTTCTCTCACGTCCTACATGCCATGGAAGTCTGCCTCATTGTCCTCATTTGAGCTGCACTTAGCAACACAATCTGATTCGCCTTTCTTCTAGGAACTCACACTCAAGGACCCCATACCTACAGGAGAAAGGAGGCTTGCGTTCCTTCTGCAACCAAAGCACAGTTGTTCCTGTTACCCTGCAGGATTTTAGAATAGCCTAAGGACCGATAGCCTACATAGAGCATTTCAAATTTGAGGCAGTTCGCTACATGTAGAACACTTTGTGAAGAAAAGTTGATTCAGGCAAGGGACAAGGGTAGAGCTAGAGTCTCTTTTGACTTGTTAGAAATCAGAAGGCTTCAGGCTGATGGTTCACCGGCAAAGAAACCTGATGGCACGAGCCTTGCTTTCCCTTCTTAAAAGCTCTTAGTCATGCTGCCCTGAAGCTACCTAAATAACTCTCTTTTTGACTGGCCTCTAGTCACTGTAGTTAGCCCTCTGGAACAAAAAGCAGTTTTCTCTAAGGAAACACGGTGCTTCCATAGTATGGGTGGGAGCTCATCTTATCAGGCTCTAGAGCTAAAGGGAAACTTGACGTGAGTACTTGCCTCACGCTAAGGCCTGAGGAGCCCTGCTGAAGCGAAAGCGTGTTGCAGTTTGCATCAGCTCGTATTCGAAGTTCTGCTTTACTTTAACGTATCTACACATTTCCAGACACTTAGGAACCTCGTGTGGGCACCCCATTGCCTACAAATACAGTGAGTAGCAGCAGGCTCCACTGCCCTTCAAAGAAACATCCACGCCGTAAGCCTTTCCAAGTCACTCTATGTATTCAGAGACTAGGGCAATACACTGCACCCTTCCTTGGGAACGCTAGATGTCCTCAGCACACCAACAGCTCCAGGGATTCTGTTCTCTCACGTCCTACATGCCATGGAAGTCTGCCTCATTGTCCTCATTTGAGCTGCACTTAGCAACACAATCTGCTTCACCTCTGTTCTAGGAACTCACACCCAAGGACCCCATACCTACAGTAGAAACGAGGCTTGCATTCCTACTGCAACGAAACCACTGTTTCCTGTTACACTGCAGGATTTTGAATAGGCTAAGGACCGATAGCCTACTCAAAGTGTTCCAAGGATGAGTGAGTTCGCTACATGCAGAACACTTTGGGAAGTAATGTTGATTCAGGCAAGGGAACAGGGTGTAGCTAGAGTCTCTTTTGACTTGTTGGAAATCAGAAGGGTTTAGACTTCGTGTTCACCGCAAAAGATGACCTGATGGCACAAGCCTTGTTTCCCATATTAAAAGCTCTATTCAGGCTGCCCTGAAGCTACCTAAATACGTCTATTTCTGACTGGCCTCTAGCCACTGTAGTTACACTCTGGACGAAAAGGTTTCTCTAACGAAGCACGATGCTTCCATAACATGGGTGGTAGCTCATCCCGTCAGGCTCTAGAGCTAAAGGGAAACTTGACGTCAGTACTTGCCTCACGCTAAGGCCTGAAGAGCCCTGCTGAAGCGAAAGCGTGTTGCAGTTTACATTAGCTCGTATTCGCAGTTCTGCTTTACTTTAACGTTTCTACGGTTTTCCAGACTCTTTGGACCCTCGTGTGGGCACCCCATTGCCTACCAATACAGTGAGTACCAGCAGGCCGTACTGCCCTTCTAAGAAA
This sequence comes from Eubalaena glacialis, assembly GCF_028564815.1. Lineage (NCBI taxonomy): Eukaryota > Metazoa > Chordata > Mammalia > Artiodactyla > Balaenidae > Eubalaena > Eubalaena glacialis. Next base: position 41,062,939 of record NC_083735.1, on the reverse strand, counting down.
CATCCAGGCCGTAAGCCTTTCCAAGTCCCTCTATGTGTTCAGAGAGTAGGGCAATACACTGCAACCTTCCTTGGGAAAGCTAGATGTCCTCAGCACACCAACAGCTCCAGGGATTCTGTTCTCTCACGTCCTACATGCCATGGAGTCTGCCTCATTGTCCGATTTTGAGCTGCTCTTAGAAACACAATCTGCTTCGCCTTTCTTCCAGGAACTCACACCCAAGGACCCCATACCTACAGTAGAAAGGAGGCTTGCATCCTACTGCAACGAAACCACAGTTTTCCTGTTACACTGCAGGATTTTAGAATAGGCTTTAGCCTATTCTAGCCCGATAGCCTACATAGAGCATTTCAAATTTGAGGGAGTTCGCTACATGGAGAACACTTTGTGAAGAAAAGTTGATTCAGGCAAGGGACCAGGGTAGAGCTAGAGTCTCTTTTGACTTGTTAGAAATCAGAAGACTTCAGGCTGATTGTTCACCTGCAAAGAAGACCTGATGGCACAAGCCTTGCTTTCCCATATTAAAAGCTCTTAGTCATGCTGCCCTGAAGCTACCTAAATAACTCTCTTTTTGACTGGCCTCTACTCACTGTAGTTAGCCCTCTGGAACAAAAAGCAGTTTTCTCTAAAGAAACACGGTGCTTCCATAGTATGGGTGGGAGCTCATCCTGTCAGGCTCTAGAGCTAAAGGGAAACTTGACGTGAGTACCTGCCTCACGCTAAGGCCTGAAAAGCCCTGCTGAAGCGAAAGCGTGTTGCAGTTTCCATTAGCTAGTATTCGCAGTTCTGCTTTACCTTAACGTTTCTCCGCTTTTCCAGACACTTAGGACCCTCGTGTGGGCACCCCACTGCCTACAAATACAGTGAGTACCAGCAGGTTCCACTGCCCTTCTAAGGAACTTCCAGGCCGTAAGTCTTTCCAAGTCACTCTGCATTCAGAGAGCTGGGCAATACACTGCACCCTTCCTTTGGAAAGCTAGATGTCCTCAGCACACCAACAGCTCCAGGGATTCTGTTCTCTCACGTCCTACATGCCATGGAAGTCTGCCTCATTGTCCTCATTTGAGCTGCACTTAGCAACACAATCTGATTCGCCTTTCTTCTAGGAACTCACACTCAAAGACCCCATACCTACAGGAGAAAGGAGGCTTGCATTCCTTCTGCAACCAAAGCACAGTTGTTCCTGTTACCCTGCAGGATTTTAGAATAGCGTAAGGACCGATAGCCTACATAGAGCATTTCAAATTTGAGGCAGTTCGCTACATGTAGAACACTTTGTGAAGAAAAGTTGATTCAGGCAAGGGACAAGGGTAGAGCTAGAGTCTCTTTTGACTTGTTAGAAATCAGAAGGCTTCAGGCTGATGGTTCACCGGCAAAGAAACCTGATGGCACGAGCCTTGCTTTCCCTTCTTAAAAGCTCTTAGTCATGCTGCCCTGATGCTACCTAAATAACTCTCTTTTTGACTGGCCTCTAGTCACTGTAGTTAGCCCTCTGGAACAAAAAGCAGTTTTCTCTAAGGAAACACGGTGCTTCCATAGTATGGGTGGGAGCTCATCTTATCAGGCTCTAGAGCTAAAGGGAAACTTGACGTGAGTACTTGCCTCACGCTAAGGCCTGAGGAGCCCTGCTGAAGCGAAAGCGTGTTGCAGTTTGCATCAGCTCGTATTCGAAGTTCTGCTTTACTTTAACGTTTCTACACATTTCCAGACACTTAGGAACCTCGTGTGGGCACCCCATTGCCTACAAATACAGTGAGTAGCAGCAGGCTCCACTGCCCTTCAAAGAAACATCCAGGCCGTAAGCCTTTCCAAGTCACTCTATGTATTCAGAGACTAGGGCAATACACTGCACCCTTCCTTGGGAACGCTAGATGTCCTCAGCACACCAACAGCTCCAGGGATTCTGTTCTCTCACGTCCTACATGCCATGGAAGTCTGCCTCATTGTCCTCATTTGAGCTGCACTTAGCAACACAATCTGCTTCACCTCTGTTCTAGGAACTCACACCCAAGGACCCCATACCTACAGTAGAAACGAGGCTTGCATTCCTACTGCAACGAAACCACTGTTTCCTGTTACACTGCAGGATTTTGAATAGGCTAAGGACCGATAGCCTACTCAAAGTGTTCCAAGGATGAGTGAGTTCGCTACATGCAGAACACTTTGGGAAGTAATGTTGATTCAGGCAAGGGAACAGGGTGTAGCTAGAGTCTCTTTTGACTTGTTGGAAATCAGAAGGGTTTAGACTTCGTGTTCACCGCAAAAGATGACCTGATGGCACAAGCCTTGTTTCCCATATTAAAAGCTCTATTCAGGCTGCCCTGAAGCTACCTAAATACGTCTATTTCTGACTGGCCTCTAGCCACTGTAGTTACACTCTGGACGAAAAGGTTTCTCTAACGAAGCACGATGCTTCCATAGCATGGGTGGTAGCTCATCCCGTCAGGCTCTAGAGCTAAAGGGAAACTTGACGTCAGTACTTGCCTCACGCTAAGGCCTGAAGAGCCCTGCTGAAGCGAAAGCGTGTTTCAGTTTACATTAGCTCGTATTCGCAGTTCTGCTTTACTTTAACGTTTCTACGGTTTTCCAGACTCTTTGGACCCTCGTGTGGGCACCCCATTGCCTACCAATACAGTGAGTACCAGCAGGCCGTACTGCCCTTCTAAGAAACATCCAGGCCGTAAGCCTTTCCAAGTCCCTCTATGTGTTCAGAGAGTAGGGCAATACAATGCAACCTTCCTTGGGAAAGCTAGATGTCCTCAGCACACCAACAGCTCCAGGGATTCTGTTCTCTCACGTCCTACATGCCATGGAGTCTGCCTCATTGTCCGATTTTGAGCTGCTCTTAGAAACACAATCTGCTTCGCCTTTCTTCCAGGAACTCACACCCAAGGACCCCATACCTACAGTAGAAAGGAGGCTTGCATCCTACTGCAACGAAACCACAGTTTTCCTGTTACACTGCAGGATTTTAGAATAGGCTTTAGCCTATTCTAGCCCGATAGCCTACATAGAGCATTTCAAATTTGAGGGAGTTCGCTACATGGAGAACACTTTGTGAAGAAAAGTTGATTCAGGCAAGGGACCAGGGTAGAGCTAGAGTCTCTTTTGACTTGTTAGAAATCAGAAGACTTCAGGCTGATTGTTCACCTGCAAAGAAGACCTGATGGCACAAGCCTTGCTTTCCCATATTAAAAGCTCTTAGTCATGCTGCCCTGAAGCTACCTAAATAACTCTCTTTTTGACTGGCCTCTACTCACTGTAGTTAGCCCTCTGGAACAAAAAGCAGTTTTCCCTAAAGAAACACGGTGCTTACATAGTATGGGTGGGAGCTCATCCTGTCAGGCTCTAGAGCTAAAGGGAAACTTGACGTGAGTACTTGCCTCACGCTAAGGCCTGAAAAGCCCTGCTGAAGCGAAAGCGTGTTGCAGTTTCCATTAGCTAGTACTCGCAGTTCTGCTTTACTTTAACGTTTCTCCGCTTTTCCAGACACTTAGGACCCTCGTGTGGGCACCCCACTGCCTACAAATACAGTGAGTACCAGCAGGTTCCACTGCCCTTCTAAGGAACTTCCAGGCCATAAGTCTTTCCAAGTCACTCTGCATTCAGAGAGCAGGGCAATACACTGCACCCTTCCTTGGGAAAGCTAGATGTCCTCAGCACACCAACAGCTCCAGGGATTCTGTTCTCTCACGTCCTACATGCCATGGAAGTCTGCCTCATTGTCCTCATTTGAGCTGCACTTAGCAACACAATCTGATTCGCCTTTCTTCTAGGAACTCACACTCAAGGACCCCATACCTACAGGAGAAAGGAGGCTTGCGTTCCTTCTGCAACCAAAGCACAGTTGTTCCTGTTACCCTGCAGGATTTTAGAATAGCCTAAGGACCGATAACCTACATAGAGCATTTCAAATTTGAGGCAGTTCGCTACATGTAGAACACTTTGTGAAGAAAAGTTGATTCAGGCAAGGGACAAGGGTAGAGCTAGAGTCTCTTTTGACTTGTTAGAAATCAGAAGGCTTCAGGCTGATGGTTCACCGGCAAAGAAACCTGATGGCACGAGCCTTGCTTTCCCTTCTTAAAAGCTCTTAGTCATGCTGCCCTGAAGCTACCTAAATAACTCTCTTTTTGACTGGCCTCTAGTCACTGTAGTTAGCCCTCTGGAACAAAAAGCAGTTTTCTCTAAGGAAACACGGTGCTTCCATAGTATGGGTGGGAGCTCATCTTATCAGGCTCTAGAGCTAAAGGGAAACTTGACGTGAGTACTTGCCTCACGCTAAGGCCTGAGGAGCCCTGCTGAAGCGAAAGCGTGTTGCAGTTTGCATCAGCTCGTATTCGAAGTTCTGCTTTACTTTAACGTTTCTACACATTTCCAGACACTTAGGAACCTCGTGTGGGCACCCCATTGCCTACAAATACAGTGAGTAGCAGCAGGCTCCACTGCCCTTCAAAGAAACATCCAGGCCGTAAGCCTTTCCAAGTCACTCTATGTATTCAGAGACTAGGGCAATACACTGCACCCTTCCTTGGGAACGCTAGATGTCCTCAGCACACCAACAGCTCCAGGGATTCTGTTCTCTCACGTCCTACATGCCATGGAAGTCTGCCTCATTGTTCTCATTTGAGCTGCACTTAGCAACACAATCTGCTTCACCTCTGTTCTAGGAACTCACACCCAAGGACCCCATACCTACAGTAGAAACGAGGCTTGCATTCCTACTGCAACGAAACCACTGTTTCCTGTTACACTGCAGGATTTTGAATAGGCTAAGGACCGATAGCCTACTCAAAGTGTTCCAAGGATGAGTGAGTTCGCTACATGCAGAACACTTTGGGAAGTAATGTTGATTCAGGCAAGGGAACAGGGTGTAGCTAGAGTCTCTTTTGACTTGTTGGAAATCAGAAGGGTTTAGACTTCGTGTTCACCGCAAAAGATGACCTGATGGCACAAGCCTTGTTTCCCATATTAAAAGCTCTATTCAGGCTGCCCTGAAGCTACCTAAATACGTCTATTTCTGACTGGCCTCTAGCCACTGTAGTTACACTCTGGACGAAAAGGTTTCTCTAACGAAGCACGATGCTTCCATAGCATGGGTGGTAGCTCATCCCGTCAGGCTCTAGAGCTAAAGGGAAACTTGACGTGAGTACTTGCCTCACGCTAAGGCCTGAAAAGCCCTGCTGAAGCGAAAGCGTGTTGCAGTTTCCATTAGCTAGTACTCGCAGTTCTGCTTTACTTTAACGTTTCTCCGCTTTTCCAGACACTTAGGACCCTCGTGTGGGCACCCCACTGCCTACAAATACAGTGAGTACCAGCAGGTTCCACTGCCCTTCTAAGGAACTTCCAGGCCATAAGTCTTTCCAAGTCACTCTGCATTCAGAGAGCAGGGCAATACACTGCACCCTTCCTTGGGAAAGCTAGATGTCCTCAGCACACCAACAGCTCCAGGGATTCTGTTCTCTCACGTCCTACATGCCATGGAAGTCTGCCTCATTGTCCTCATTTGAGCTGCACTTAGCAACACAATCTGATTCGCCTTTCTTCTAGGAACTCACACTCAAGGACCCCATACCTACAGGAGAAAGGAGGCTTGCGTTCCTTCTGCAACCAAAGCACAGTTGTTCCTGTTACCCTGCAGGATTTTAGAATAGCCTAAGGACCGATAACCTACATAGAGCATTTCAAATTTGAGGCAGTTCGCTACATGTAGAACACTTTGTGAAGAAAAGTTGATTCAGGCAAGGGACAAGGGTAGAGCTAGAGTCTCTTTTGACTTGTTAGAAATCAGAAGGCTTCAGGCTGATGGTTCACCGGCAAAGAAACCTGATGGCACGAGCCTTGCTTTCCCTTCTTAAAAGCTCTTAGTCATGCTGCCCTGAAGCTACCTAAATAACTCTCTTTTTGACTGGCCTCTAGTCACTGTAGTTAGCCCTCTGGAACAAAAAGCAGTTTTCTCTAAGGAAACACGGTGCTTCCATAGTATGGGTGGGAGCTCATCTTATCAGGCTCTAGAGCTAAAGGGAAACTTGACGTGAGTACTTGCCTCACGCTAAGGCCTGAGGAGCCCTGCTGAAGCGAAAGCGTGTTGCAGTTTGCATCAGCTCGTATTCGAAGTTCTGCTTTACTTTAACGTTTCTACACATTTCCAGACACTTAGGAACCTCGTGTGGGCACCCCATTGCCTACAAATACAGTGAGTAGCAGCAGGCTCCACTGCCCTTCAAAGAAACATCCAGGCCGTAAGCCTTTCCAAGTCACTCTATGTATTCGGAGACTAGGGCAATACACTGCACCCTTCCTTGGGAAAGCTAGATGTCCTCAGCACACCAACAGCTCCAGGGATTCTGTTCTCTCACGTCCTACATGCCATGGAAGTCTGCCTCATTGTCCTCATTTGAGCTGCACTTAGCAACACAATCTGCTTCACCTCTGTTCTAGGAACTCACACCCAAGGACCCCATACCTACAGTAGAAACGAGGCTTGCATTCCTACTGCAACGAAACCACTGTTTCCTGTTACCCTGCAGGATTTTGAATAGGCTAAGGACCGATAGCCTACTCAAAGTGTTCCAAGGATGAGTGAGTTCGCTACATGCAGAACACTTTGGGAAGTAATGTTGATTCAGGCAAGGGAACAGGGTGTAGCTAGAGTCTCTTTTGACTTGTTGGAAATCAGAAGGGTTTAGACTTCGTGTTCACCGCAAAAGATGACCTGATGGCACAAGCCTTGTTTCCCATATTAAAAGCTCTATTCAGGCTGCCCTGAAGCTACCTAAATACGTCTATTTCTGACTGGCCTCTAGTCACTGTAGTTACACTCTGGACGAAAAGGTTTCTCTAACGAAGCACGATGCTTCCATAGCATGGGTGGTAGCTCATCCCGTCAGGCTCTAGAGCTAAAGGGAAACTTGACGTCAGTACTTGCTTCACGCTAAGGCCTGAAGAGCCCTGCTGAAGCGAAAGCGTGTTGCAGTTTACATTAGCTCGTATTCGCAGTTCTGCTTTACTTTAACGTTTCTACGGTTTTCCAGACTCTTTGGACCCTCGTGTGGGCACCCCATTGCCTACCAATACAGTGAGTACCAGCAGGCCGTACTGCCCTTCTAAGAAACATCCAGGCCGTAAGCCTTTCCAAGTCCCTCTATGTGTTCAGAGAGTAGGGCAATACACTGCAACCTTCCTTGGGAAAGCTAGATGTCCTCAGCACACCAACAGCTCCAGGGATTCTGTTCTCTCACGTCCTACATGCCATGGAGTCTGCCTCATTGTCCTCATTTGAGCTGCTCTTAGAAACACAATCTGCTTCGCCTTTCTTCCAGGAACTCACACCCAAGGACCCCATACCTACAGTAGAAAGGAGGCTTGCATCCTACTGCAACGAAACCACAGTTTTCCTGTTACACTGCAGGATTTTAGAATAGGCTTTAGCCTATTCTAGCCCGATAGCCTACATAGAGCATTTCAAATTTGAGGGAGTTCGCTACATGGAGAACACTTTGTGAAGAAAAGTTGATTCAGGCAAGGGACCAGGGTAGAGCTAGAGTCTCTTTTGACTTGTTAGAAATCAGAAGACTTCAGGCTGATTGTTCACCTGCAAAGAAGACCTGATGGCACAAGCCTTGCTTTCCCATATTAAAAGCTCTTAGTCATGCTGCCCTGAAGCTACCTAAATAACTCTCTTTTTGACTGGCCTCTAGTCACTGTAGTTAGCCCTCTGGAACAAAAAGCAGTTTTCTCTAAAGAAACACGGTGCTTCCATAGTATGGGTGGGAGCTCATCCTGTCAGGCTCTAGAGCTAAAGGGAAACTTGACGTGAGTACTTGCCTCACGCTAAGGCCTGAAAAGCCCTGCTGAAGCGAAAGCGTGTTGCAGTTTCCATTAGCTAGTATTCGCAGTTCTGCTTTACTTTAACGTTTCTCCGCTTTTCCAGACACTTAGGACCCTCGTGTGGGCACCCCACTGCCTACAAATACAGTGAGTACCAGCAGGTTCCACTGCCCTTCTAAGAAACTTCCAGGCCGTAAGTCTTTCCAAGTCACTCTGCATTCAGAGAGCAGGGCAATACACTGCACCCTTCCTTGGGAAAGCTAGATGTCCTCAGCACACCAACAGCTCCAGGGATTCTGTTCTCTCACGTCCTACATGCCATGGAAGTCTGCCTCATTGTCCTCATTTGAGCTGCACTTAGCAACACAATCTGATTCGCCTTTCTTCTAGGAACTCACACTCAAGGACCCCATACCTACAGGAGAAAGGAGGCTTGCGTTCCTACTGCAACCAAAGCACAGTTGTTCCTGTTACACTGCAGTATTTTGAATAGGCTAAGGACCGATAGCCTACTTAGAGTGTTCCAAGGATGAGTGAGTTCGCTACATGCAGAACACTTTGGGAAGAAAAGTTGATTCAGGCAAGGGAACAGGGTGTAGCTAGAGTCTCTTTTGACTTGTTGGAAATCAGATGGGTTTAGACTTCGTGTTCACCGCAAAAGATGACCTGATGGCACAAGCCTTGTTTCCCATATTAAAAGCTCTATTCAGGCTGCCCTGAAGCTACCTAAATACGTCTATTTCTGACTGGCCTCTAGTCACTGTAGTTACACTCTGGACGAAAAGGTTTCTCTAACGAAGCACGATGCTTCCATAGCATGGGTGGTAGCTCATCCCGTCAGGCTCTAGAGCTAAAAGGAAACTTGACGTCAGTACTTGCCTCACGCTAAGGCCTGAAGAGCCCTGCTGAAGCGAAAGCGTGTTGCAGTTTACATTAGCTCGTATTCGCAGTTCTGCTTTACTTTAACGTTTCTACGGTTTTCCAGACTCTTTGGACCCTCGTGTGGGCACCCCATTGCCTACCAATACAGTGAGTACCAGCAGGCCGTACTGCCCTTCTAAGAAACATCCAGGCCGTAAGCCTTTCCAAGTCCCTCTATGTGTTCAGAGAGTAGGGCAATACACTGCAACCTTCCTTGGGAAAGCTAGATGTCCTCAGCACACCAACAGCTCCAGGGATTCTGTTCTCTCACGTCCTACATGCCATGGAGTCTGCCTCATTGTCCGATTTTGAGCTGCTCTTAGAAACACAATCTGCTTCGCCTTTCTTCCAGGAACTCACACCCAAGGACCCCATACCTACAGTAGAAAGGAGGCTTGCATCCTACTGCAACGAAACCACAGTTTTCCTGTTACACTGCAGGATTTTAGAATAGGCTTTAGCCTATTCTAGCCCGATAGCCTACATAGAGCATTTCAAATTTGAGGGAGTTCGCTACATGGAGAACACTTTGTGAAGAAAAGTTGATTCAGGCAAGGGACCAGGGTAGAGCTAGAGTCTCTTTTGACTTGTTAGAAATCAGAAGACTTCAGGCTGATTGTTCACCGGCAAAGAAGACCTGATGGCACAAGCCTTGCTTTCCCATATTAAAAGCTCTTAGTCATGCTGCCCTGAAGCTACCTAAATAACTCTCTTTTTGACTGGCCTCTAGTCACTGTAGTTAGCCCTCTGGAACAAAAAGCAGTTTTCTCTAAAGAAACACGGTGCTTCCATAGTATGGGTGGGAGCTCATCCTGTCAGGCTCTAGAGCTAAAGGGAAACTTGACGTGAGTACTTGCCTCACGCTAAGGCCTAAAAAGCCCTGCTGAAGCGAAAGCGTGTTGCAGTTTCCATTAGCTAGTATTCGCAGTTCTGCTTTACTTTAACGTTTCTCCGCTTTTCCAGACACTTAGGACCCTCGTGTGGGCACCCCACTGCCTACAAATACAGTGAGTACCAGCAGGTTCCACTGCCCTTCTAAGAAACTTCCAGGCCGTAAGTCTTTCCAAGTCACTCTGCATTCAGAGAGCAGGGCAATACACTGCACCCTTCCTTGGGAAAGCTAGATGTCCTCAGCACACCAACAGCTCCAGGGATTCTGTTCTCTCACGTCCTACATGCCATGGAAGTCTGCCTCATTGTCCTCATTTGAGCTGCACTTAGCAACACAATCTGATTCGCCTTTCTTCTAGGAACTCACACTCAAGGACCCCATACCTACAGGAGAAAGGAGGCTTGCGTTCCTACTGCAACCAAAGCACAGTTGTTCCTGTTACACTGCAGTATTTTGAATAGGCTAAGGACCGATAGCCTACTTAGAGTGTTCCAAGGATGAGTGAGTTCGCTACATGCAGAACACTTTGGGAAGAAAAGTTGATTCAGGCAAGGGAACAGGGTGTAGCTAGAGTTTCTTTTGACTTGTTGGAAATCAGATGGGTTTAGACTTCGTGTTCACCGCAAAAGATGACCTGATGGCACAAGCCTTGTTTCCCATATTAAAAGCTCTATTCAGGTTGCCCTGAAGCTACCTAAATACGTCTATTTCTGACTGGCCTCTAGTCACTGTAGTTACACTCAGGACGAAAAGATTTCTCTAACGAAGCACGATGCTTCCATAGCATGGGTGGTAGCTCATCCCGTCAGGCTCTAGAGCTAAAGGGAAACTTGACGTGAGTACTTGCCTCACGCTAAGGCCTGAAGAGCCCTGCTGAAGCGAAAGCGTGTTGCAGTTTACATTAGCTCGTATTCGCAGTTCTGCTTTACTTTAACGTTTCTACGGTTTTCCAGACTCTTTGGACCCTCGTGTGGGCACCCCATTGCCTACCAATACAGTGAGTACCAGCAGGCCGTACTGCCCTTCTAAGAAACATCCAGGCCGTAAGCCTTTCCAAGTCCCTCTATGTGTTCAGAGAGTAGGGCAATACACTGCAACCTTCCTTGGGAAAGCTAGATGTCCTCAGCACACCAACAGCTCCAGGGATTCTGTTCTCTCACGTCCTACATGCCATGGAGTCTGCCTCATTGTCCGATTTTGAGCTGCTCTTAGAAACACAATCTGCTTCGCCTTTCTTCCAGGAACTCACACCCAAGGACCCCATACCTACAGTAGAAAGGAGGCTTGCATCCTACTGCAACGAAACCACAGTTTTCCTGTTACACTGCAGGATTTTAGAATAGGCTTTAGCCTATTCTAGCCCGATAGCCTATATAGAGCATTTCAAATTTGAGGGAGTTCGCTACATGGAGAACACTTTGTGAAGAAAAGTTGATTCAGGCAAGGGACCAGGGTAGAGCTAGAGTCTCTTTTGACTTGTTAGAAATCAGAAGACTTCAGGCTGATTGTTCACCTGCAAAGAAGACCTGATGGCACAAGCCTTGCTTTCCCATATTAAAAGCTCTTAGTCATGCTGCCCTGAAGCTACCTAAATAACTCTCTTTTTGACTGGCCTCTAGTCACTGTAGTTAGCCCTCTGGAACAAAAAGCAGTTTTCTCTAAAGAAACACGGTGCTTCCATAGTATGGGTGGGAGCTCATCCTGTCAGGCTCTAGAGCTAAAGGGAAACTTGACGTGAGTACTTGCCTCACGCTAAGGCCTGAAAAGCCCTGCTGAAGCGAAAGCGTGTTGCAGTTTCCATTAGCTAGTATTCGCAGTTCTGCTTTACTTTAACGTTTCTCCGCTTTTCCAGACACTTAGGACCCTCGTGTGGGCACCCCACTGCCTACAAATACAGTGAGTACCAGCAGGTTCCACTGCCCTTCTAAGAAACTTCCAGGCCGTAAGTCTTTCCAAGTCACTCTGCATTCAGAGAGCAGGGCAATACACTGCACCCTTCCTTGGGAAAGCTAGATGTCCTCAGCACACCAACAGCTCCAGGGATTCTGTTCTCTCACGTCCTACATGCCATGGAAGTCTGCCTCATTGTCCTCATTTGAGCTGCACTTAGCAACACAATCTGATTCGCCTTTCTTCTAGGAACTCACACTCAAGGACCCCATACCTACAGGAGAAAGGAGGCTTGCGTTCCTACTGCAACCAAAGCACAGTTGTTCCTGTTACACTGCAGTATTTTGAATAGGCTAAGGACCGATAGCCTACTTAGAGTGTTCCAAGGATGAGTGAGTTCGCTACATGCAGAACACTTTGGGAAGAAAAGTTGATTCAGGCAAGGGAACAGGGTGTAGCTAGAGTTTCTTTTGACTTGTTGGAAATCAGATGGGTTTAGACTTCGTGTTCACCGCAAAAGATGACCTGATGGCACAAGCCTTGTTTCCCATATTAAAAGCTCTATTCAGGTTGCCCTGAAGCTACCTAAATACGTCTATTTCTGACTGGCCTCTAGTCACTGTAGTTACACTCAGGACGAAAAGATTTCTCTAACGAAGCACGATGCTTCCATAGCATGGGTGGTAGCTCATCCCGTCAGGCTCTAGAGCTAAAGGGAAACTTGACGTGAGTACTTGCCTCACGCTAAGGCCTGAAGAGCCCTGCTGAAGCGAAAGCGTGTTGCAGTTTACATTAGCTCGTATTCGCAGTTCTGCTTTACTTTAACGTTTCTACGGTTTTCCAGACTCTTTGGACCCTCGTGTGGGCACCCCATTGCCTACCAATACAGTGAGTACCAGCAGGCCGTACTGCCCTTCTAAGAAACATCCAGGCCGTAAGCCTTTCCAAGTCCCTCTATGTGTTCAGAGAGTAGGGCAATACACTGCAACCTTCCTTGGGAAAGCTAGATGTCCTCAGCACACCAACAGCTCCAGGGATTCTGTTCTCTCACGTCCTACATGCCATGGAGTCTGCCTCATTGTCCGATTTTGAGCTGCTCTTAGAAACACAATCTGCTTCGCCTTTCTTCCAGGAACTCACACCCAAGGACCCCATACCTACAGTAGAAAGGAGGCTTGCATCCTACTGCAACGAAACCACAGTTTTCCTGTTACACTGCAGGATTATAGAATAGGCTTTAGCCTATTCTAGCCCGATAGCCTACATAGAGCATTTCAAATTTGAGGGAGTTCGCTACATGGAGAACACTTTGTGAAGAAAAGTTGATTCAGGCAAGGGACCAGGGTAGAGCTAGAGTCTCTTTTGACTTGTTAGAAATCAGAAGACTTCAGGCTGATTGTTCACCTGCAAAGAAGACCTGATGGCACAAGCCTTGCTTTCCCATATTAAAAGCTCTTAGTCATGCTGCCCTGAAGCTACCTAAATAACTCTCTTTTTGACTGGCCTCTAGTCACTGTAGTTAGCCCTCTGGAACAAAAAGCAGTTTTCTCTAAAGAAACACGGTGCTTCCATAGTATGGGTGGGAGCTCATCCTGTCAGGCTCTAGAGCTAAAGGGAAACTTGACGTGAGTACTTGCCTCACGCTAAGGCCTGAAAAGCCCTGCTGAAGCGAAAGCGTGTTGCAGTTTCCATTAGCTAGTATTCGCAGTTCTGCTTTACTTTAACGTTTCTCCGCTTTTCCAGACACTTAGGACCCTCGTGTGGGCACCCCACTGCCTACAAATACAGTGAGTACCAGCAGGTTCCACTGCCCTTCTAAGAAACTTCCAGGCCGTAAGTCTTTCCAAGTCACTCTGCATTCAGAGAGCAGGGCAATACACTGCACCCTTCCTTGGGAAAGCTAGATGTCCTCAGCACACCAACAGCTCCAGGGATTCTGTTCTCTCACGTCCTACATGCCATGGAAGTCTGCCTCATTGTCCTCATTTGAGCTGCACTTAGCAACATAATCTGATTCGCCTTTCTTCTAGGAACTCACACTCAAGGACCCCATACCTACAGGAGAAAGGAGGCTTGCGTTCCTACTGCAACCAAAGCACAGTTGTTCCTGTTACACTGCAGTATTTTGAATAGGCTAAGGACCGATAGCCTACTTAGAGTGTTCCAAGGATGAGTGAGTTCGCTACATGCAGAACACTTTGGGAAGAAAAGTTGATTCAGGCAAGGGAACAGGGTGTAGCTAGAGTTTCTTTTGACTTGTTGGAAATCAGATGGGTTTAGACTTCGTGTTCACCGCAAAAGATGACCTGATGGCACAAGCCTTGTTTCCCATATTAAAAGCTCTATTCAGGTTGCCCTGAAGCTACCTAAATACGTCTATTTCTGACTGGCCTCTAGTCACTGTAGTTACACTCAGGACGAAAAGATTTCTCTAACGAAGCACGATGCTTCCATAGCATGGGTGGTAGCTCATCCCGTCAGGCTCTAGAGCTAAAGGGAAACTTGACGTGAGTACTTGCCTCACGCTAAGGCCTGAAGAGCCCTGCTGAAGCGAAAGCGTGTTTCAGTTTACATTAGCTCGTATTCGCAGTTCTGCTTTACTTTAACGTTTCTACGGTTTTCCAGACTCTTTGGACCCTCGTGTGGGCACCCCATTGCCTACCAATACAGTGAGTACCAGCAGGCCGTACTGCCCTTCTAAGAAACATCCAGGCCGTAAGCCTTTCCAAGTCCCTCTATGTGTTCAGAGAGTAGGGCAATACACTGCAACCTTCCTTGGGAAAGCTAGATGTCCTCAGCACACCAACAGCTCCAGGGATTCTGTTCTCTCACGTCCTACATGCCATGGAGTCTGCCTCATTGTCCGATTTTGAGCTGCTCTTAGAAACACAATCTGCTTCGCCTTTCTTCCAGGAACTCACACCCAAGGACCCCATACCTACAGTAGAAAGGAGGCTTGCATCCTACTGCAACGAAACCACAGTTTTCCTGTTACACTGCAGGATTTTAGAATAGGCTTTAGCCTATTCTAGCCCGATAGCCTATATAGAGCATTTCAAATTTGAGGGAGTTCGCTACATGGAGAACACTTTGTGAAGAAAAGTTGATTCAGGCAAGGGACCAGGGTAGAGCTAGAGTCTCTTTTGACTTGTTAGAAATCAGAAGACTTCAGGCTGATTGTTCACCTGCAAAGAAGACCTGATGGCACAAGCCTTGCTTTCCCATATTAAAAGCTCTTAGTCATGCTGCCCTGAAGCTACCTAAATAACTCTCTTTTTGACTGGCCTCTAGTCACTGTAGTTAGCCCTCTGGAACAAAAAGCAGTTTTCTCTAAAGAAACACGGTGCTTCCATAGTATGGGTGGGAGCTCATCCTGTCAGGCTCTAGAGGTAAAGGGAAACTTGACGTGAGTACTTGCCTCACGCTAAGGCCTGAAAAGCCCTGCTGAAGCGAAAGCGTGTTGCAGTTTCCATTAGCTAGTATTCGCAGTTCTGCTTTACTTTAACGTTTCTCCGCTTTTCCAGACACTTAGGACCCTCGTGTGGGCACCCCACTGCCTACAAATACAGTGAGTACCAGCAGGTTCCACTGCCCTTCTAAGAAACTTCCAGGTCGTAAGTCTTTCCAAGTCACTCTGCATTCAGAGAGCAGGGCAATACACTGCACCCTTCCTTGGGAACGCTAAATGTCCTCAGCACACCAACAGCTCCAGGGATTCTGTTCTCTCACGTCCTACATGCCATGGAAGTCTGCCTCATTGTCCTCATTTGAGCTGCACTTAGCAACACAATCTGATTCGCCTTTCTTCTAGGAACTCACACTCAAGGACCCCATACCTACAGGAGAAAGGAGGCTTGCGTTCCTTCTGCAACCAAAGCACAGTTGTTCCTGTTACCCTGCAGGATTTTAGAATAGCCTAAGGACCGATAGCCTACATAGAGCATTTCAAATTTGAGGCAGTTCGCTACATGTAGAACACTTTGTGAAGAAAAGTTGATTCAGGCAAGGGACAAGGGTAGAGCTAGAGTCTCTTTTGACTTGTTAGAAATCAGAAGGCTTCAGGCTGATGGTTCACCGGCAAAGAAACCTGATGGCACGAGCCTTGCTTTCCCTTCTTAAAAGCTCTTAGTCATGCTGCCCTGAAGCTACCTAAATAACTCTCTTTTTGACTGGCCTCTAGTCACTGTAGTTAGCCCTCTGGAACAAAAAGCAGTTTTCTCTAAGGAAACACGGTGCTTCCATAGTATGGGTGGGAGCTCATCTTATCAGGCTCTAGAGCTAAAGGGAAACTTGACGTGAGTACTTGCCTCACGCTAAGGCCTGAGGAGCCCTGCTGAAGCGAAAGCGTGTTGCAGTTTGCATCAGCTTGTATTCGAAGTTCTGCTTTACTTTAACGTTTCTACACATTTCCAGACACTTAGGAACCTCGTGTGGGCACCCCATTGCCTACAAATACAGTGAGTAGCAGCAGGCTCCACTGCCCTTCAAAGAAACATCCAGGCCGTAAGCCTTTCCAAGTCACTCTATGTATTCGGAGACTAGGGCAATACACTGCACCCTTCCTTGGGAAAGCTAGATGTCCTCAGCACACCAACAGCTCCAGGGATTCTGTTCTCTCACGTCCTACATGCCATGGAAGTCTGCCTCATTGTCCTCATTTGAGCTGCACTTAGCAACACAATCTGCTTCACCTCTGTTCTAGGAACTCACACCCAAGGACCCCATACCTACAGTAGAAACGAGGCTTGCATTCCTACTGCAACGAAACCACTGTTTCCTGTTACCCTGCAGGATTTTGAATAGGCTAAGGACCGATAGCCTACTCAAAGTGTTCCAAGGATGAGTGAGTTCGCTACATGCAGAACACTTTGGGAAGTAATGTTGATTCAGGCAAGGGAACAGGGTGTAGCTAGAGTCTCTTTTGACTTGTTGGAAATCAGAAGGGTTTAGACTTCGTGTTCACCGCAAAAGATGACCTGATGGCACAAGCCTTGTTTCCCATATTAAAAGCTCTATTCAGGCTGCCCTGAAGCTACCTAAATACGTCTATTTCTGACTGGCCTCTAGTCACTGTAGTTACACTCTGGACGAAAAGGTTTCTCTAACGAAGCACGATGCTTCCATAGCATGGGTGGTAGCTCATCCCGTCAGGCTCTAGAGCTAAAAGGAAACTTGACGTCAGTACTTGCCTCACGCTAAGGCCTGAAGAGCCCTGCTGAAGCGAAAGCGTGTTGCAGTTTACATTAGCTCGTATTCGCAGTTCTGCTTTACTTTAACGTTTCTACGGTTTTCCAGACTCTTTGGACCCTCGTGTGGGCACCCCATTGCCTACCAATACAGTGAGTACCAGCAGGCCGTACTGCCCTTCTAAGAAACATCCAGGCCGTAAGCCTTTCCAAGTCCCTCTATGTGTTCAGAGAGTAGGGCAATACACTGCAACCTTCCTTGGGAAAGCTAGATGTCCTCAGCACACCAACAGCTCCAGGGATTCTGTTCTCTCACGTCCTACATGCCATGGAGTCTGCCTCATTGTCCGATTTTGAGCTGCTCTTAGAAACACAATCTGCTTCGCCTTTCTTCCAGGAACTCACACCCAAGGACCCCATACCTACAGTAGAAAGGAGGCTTGCATCCTACTGCAACGAAACCACAGTTTTCCTGTTACACTGCAGGATTTTAGAATAGGCTTTAGCCTATTCTAGCCCGATAGCCTACATAGAGCATTTCAAATTTGAGGGAGTTCGCTACATGGAGAACACTTTGTGAAGAAAAGTTGATTCAGGCAAGGGACCAGGGTAGAGCTAGAGTCTCTTTTGACTTGTTAGAAATCAGAAGACTTCAGGCTGATTGTTCACCTGCAAAGAAGACCTGATGGCACAAGCCTTGCTTTCCCATATTAAAAGCTCTTAGTCATGCTGCCCTGAAGCTACCTAAATAACTCTCTTTTTGACTGGCCTCTAGTCACTGTAGTTAGCCCTCTGGAACAAAAAGCAGTTTTCTCTAAAGAAACACGGTGCTTCCATAGTATGGGTGGGAGCTCATCCTGTCAGGCTCTAGAGCTAAAGGGAAACTTGACGTGAGTACTTGCCTCACGCTAAGGCCTGAAAAGCCCTGCTGAAGCGAAAGCGTGTTGCAGTTTCCATTAGCTAGTATTCGCAGTTCTGCTTTACTTTAACGTTTCTCCGCTTTTCCAGACACTTAGGACCCTCGTGTGGGCACCCCACTGCCTACAAATACAGTGAGTACCAGCAGGTTCCACTGCCCTTCTAAGAAACTTCCAGGCCGTAAGTCTTTCCAAGTCACTCTGCATTCAGAGAGCAGGGCAATACACTGCACCCTTCCTTGGGAAAGCTAGATGTCCTCAGCACACCAACAGCTCCAGGGATTCTGTTCTCTCACGTCCTACATGCCATGGAAGTCTGCCTCATTGTCCTCATTTGAGCTGCACTTAGCAACACAATCTGATTCGCCTTTCTTCTAGGAACTCACACTCAAGGACCCCATACCTACAGGAGAAAGGAGGCTTGCGTTCCTACTGCAACCAAAGCACAGTTGTTCCTGTTACACTGCAGTATTTTGAATAGGCTAAGGACCGATAGCCTACTTAGAGTGTTCCAAGGATGAGTGAGTTCGCTACATGCAGAACACTTTGGGAAGAAAAGTTGATTCAGGCAAGGGAACAGGGTGTAGCTAGAGTTTCTTTTGACTTGTTGGAAATCAGATGGGTTTAGACTTCGTGTTCACCGCAAAAGATGACCTGATGGCACAAGCCTTGTTTCCCATATTAAAAGCTCTATTCAGGTTGCCCTGAAGCTACCTAAATACGTCTATTTCTGACTGGCCTCTAGTCACTGTAGTTACACTCAGGACGAAAAGATTTCTCTAACGAAGCACGATGCTTCCATAGCATGGGTGGTAGCTCATCCCGTCAGGCTCTAGAGCTAAAGGGAAACTTGACGTCAGTACTTGCCTCACGCTAAGGCCTGAAGAGCCCTGCTGAAGCGAAAGCGTGTTGCAGTTTACATTAGCTCGTATTCGCAGTTCTGCTTTACTTTAACGTTTCTACGGTTTTCCAGACTCTTTGGACCCTCGTGTGGGCACCCCATTGCCTACCAATACAGTGAGTACCAGCAGGCCGTACTGCCCTTCTAAGAAACATCCAGGCCGTAAGCCTTTCCAAGTCCCTCTATGTGTTCAGAGAGTAGGGCAATACACTGCAACCTTCCTTGGGAAAGCTAGATGTCCTCAGCACACCAACAGCTCCAGGGATTCTGTTCTCTCACGTCCTACATGCCATGGAGTCTGCCTCATTGTCCGATTTTGAGCTGCTCTTAGAAACACAATCTGCTTCGCCTTTCTTCCAGGAACTCACACCCAAGGACCCCATACCTACAGTAGAAAGGAGGCTTGCATCCTACTGCAATGAAACCACAGTTTTCCTGTTACACTGCAGGATTTTAGAATAGGCTTTAGCCTATTCTAGCCCGATAGCCTACATAGAGCATTTCAAATTTGAGGGAGTTCGCTACATGGAGAACACTTTGTGAAGAAAAGTTGATTCAGGCAAGGGACCAGGGTAGAGCTAGAGTCTCTTTTGACTTGTTAGAAATCAGAAGACTTCAGGCTGATTGTTCACCTGCAAAGAAAACCTGATGGCACAAGCCTTGCTTTCCCATATTAAAAGCTCTTAGTCATGCTGCCCTGAAGCTACCTAAATAACTCTCTTTTTGACTGGCCTCTAGTCACTGTAGTTAGCCCTCTGGAACAAAAAGCAGTTTTCTCTAAAGAAACACGGTGCTTCCATAGTATGGGTGGGAGCTCATCCTGTCAGGCTCTAGAGCTAAAGGGAAACTTGACGTGAGTACTTGCCTCACGCTAAGGCCTGAAAAGCCCTGCTGAAGCGAAAGCGTGTTGCAGTTTCCATTAGCTAGTATTCGCAGTTCTGCTTTACTTTAACGTTTCTCCGCTTTTCCAGACACTTAGGACCCTCGTGTGGGCACCCCACTGCCTACAAATACAGTGAGTACCAGCAGGTTCCACTGCCCTTCTAAGAAACTTCCAGGCCGTAAGTCTTTCCAAGTCACTCTGCATTCAGAGAGCAGGGCAATACACTGCACCCTTCCTTGGGAAAGCTAGATGTCCTCAGCACACCAACAGCTCCAGGGATTCTGTTCTCTCACGTCCTACATGCCATGGAAGTCTGCCTCATTGTCCTCATTTGAGCTGCACTTAGCAACACAATCTGATTCGCCTTTCTTCTAGGAACTCACACCCAAGGACCCCATACCTACAGGAGAAAGGAGGCTTGCGTTCCTACTGCAACCAAAGCACAGTTGTTCCTGTTACACTGCAGTATTTTGAATAGGCTAAGGACCGATAGCCTACTTAGAGTGTTCCAAGGATGAGTGAGTTCGCTACATGCAGAACACTTTGGGAAGAAAAGTTGATTCAGGCAAGGGAACAGGGTGTAGCTAGAGTCTCTTTTGACTTGTTGGAAATCAGATGGGTTTAGACTTCGTGTTCACCGCAAAAGATGACCTGATGGCACAAGCCTTGTTTCCCATATTAAAAGCTCTATTCAGGCTGCCCTGAAGCTACCTAAATACGTCTATTTCTGACTGGCCTCTAGTCACTGTAGTTACACTCAGGACGAAAAGATTTCTCTAACGAAGCACGATGCTTCCATAGCATGGGTGGTAGCTCATCCCGTCAGGCTCTAGAGCTAAAGGGAAACTTGACGTGAGTACTTGCCTCACACTAAGGCCTGAAGAGCCCTGCTGAAGCGAAAGCGTGTTGCAGTTTACATTAGCTCGTATTCGCAGTTCTGCTTTACTTTAACGTTTCTACGGTTTTCCAGACTCTTTGGACCCTCGTGTGGGCACCCCATTGCCTACCAATACAGTGAGTACCAGCAGGCCGTACTGCCCTTCTAAGAAACATCCAGGCCGTAAGCCTTTCCAAGTCACTCTATGTGTTCAGAGAGTAGGGCAATACACTGCACCCTTCCTTGGGAAAGCTAGATGTCCTCAGCACACCAACAGCTCCAGGGATTCTGTTCTCTCACGTCCTACATGCCATGGAGTCTGCCTCATTGTCCGATTTTGAGCTGCTCTTAGAAACACAATCTGCTTCGCCTTTCTTCCAGGAACTCACACCCAAGGACCCCATACCTACAGTAGAAAGGAGGCTTGCATCCTACTGCAACGAAACCACAGTTTTCCTGTTACACTGCAGGATTTTAGAATAGGCTTTAGCCTATTCTAGCCCGATAGCCTACATAGAGCATTTCAAATTTGAGGGAGTTCGCTACATGGAGAACACTTTGTGAAGAAAAGTTGATTCAGGCAAGGGACCAGGGTAGAGCTAGAGTCTCTTTTGACTTGTTAGAAATCAGAAGACTTCAGGCTGATTGTTCGTTCACCTGCAAAGAAGACCTGATGGCACAAGCCTTGCTTTCCCATATTAAAAGCTCTTAGTCATGCTGCCCTGAAGCTACCTAAATAACTCTCTTTTTGACTGGCCTCTAGTCACTGTAGTTAGCCCTCTGGAACAAAAAGCAGTTTTCTCTAAAGAAACACGGTGCTTCCATAGTATGGGTGGGAGCTCATCCTGTCAGGCTCTAGAGCTAAAGGGAAACTTGACGTGAGTACTTGCCTCACGCTAAGGCCTGAAAAGCCCTGCTGAAGCGAAAGCGTGTTGCAGTTTCCATTAGCTAGTATTCGCAGTTCTGCTTTACTTTAACGTTTCTCCGCTTTTCCAGACACTTAGGACCCTCGTGTGGGCACCCCACTGCCTACAAATACAGTGAGTACCAGCAGGTTCCACTGCCCTTCTAAGAAACTTCCAGGCCGTAAGTCTTTCCAAGTCACTCTGCATTCAGAGAGCAGGGCAATACACTGCACCCTTCCTTGGGAAAGCTAGATGTCCTCAGCACACCAACAGCTCCAGGGATTCTGTTCTCTCACGTCCTACATGCCATGGAAGTCTGCCTCATTGTCCTCATTTGAGCTGCACTTAGCAACACAATCTGATTCGCCTTTCTTCTAGGAACTCACACTCAAGGACCCCATACCTACAGGAGAAAGGAGGCTTGCGTTCCTACTGCAACCAAAGCACAGTTGTTCCTGTTACACTGCAGTATTTTGAATAGGCTAAGGACCGATAGCCTACTTAGAGTGTTCCAAGGATGAGTGAGTTCGCTACATGCAGAACACTTTGGGAAGAAAAGTTGATTCAGGCAAGGGAACAGGGTGTAGCTAGAGTCTCTTTTGACTTGTTGGAAATCAGATGGGTTTAGACTTCGTGTTCACCGCAAAAGATGACCTGATGGCACAAGCCTTGTTTCCCATATTAAAAGCTCTATTCAGGCTGCCCTGAAGCTACCTAAATACGTCTATTTCTGACTGGCCTCTAGTCACTGTAGTTACACTCTGGACGAAAAGGTTTCTCTAACGAAGCACGATGCTTCCATAGCATGGGTGGTAGCTCATCCCGTCAGGCTCTAGAGCTAAAGGGAAACTTGACGTCAGTACTTGCCTCACGCTAAGGCCTGAAGAGCCCTGCTGAAGCGAAAGCGTGTTGCAGTTTACATTAGCTCGTATTCGCAGTTCTGCTTTACTTTAACGTTTCTACGGTTTTCCAGACTCTTTGGACCCTCGTGTGGGCACCCCATTGCCTACCAATACAGTGAGTACCAGCAGGCCGTACTGCCCTTCTAAGAAACATCCAGGCCGTAAGCCTTTCCAAGTCCCTCTATGTGTTCAGAGAGTAGGGCAATACACTGCAACCTTCCTTGGGAAAGCTAGATGTCCTCAGCACACCAACAGCTCCAGGGATTCTGTTCTCTCACGTCCTACATGCCATGGAGTCTGCCTCATTGTCCGATTTTGAGCTGCTCTTAGAAACACAATCTGCTTCGCCTTTCTTCCAGGAACTCACACCCAAGGACCCCATACCTACAGTAGAAAGGAGGCTTGCATCCTACTGCAATGAAACCACAGTTTTCCTGTTACACTGCAGGATTTTAGAATAGGCTTTAGCCTATTCTAGCCCGATAGCCTACATAGAGCATTTCAAATTTGAGGGAGTTCGCTATATGGAGAACACTTTGTGAAGAAAAGTTGATTCAGGCAAGGGACCAGGGTAGAGCTAGAGTCTCTTTTGACTTGTTAGAAATCAGAAGACTTCAGGCTGATTGTTCACCTGCAAAGAAGACCTGATGGCACAAGCCTTGCTTTCCCATATTAAAAGCTCTTAGTCATGCTGCCCTGAAGCTACCTAAATAACTCTCTTTTTGACTGGCCTCTAGTCACTGTAGTTAGCCCTCTGGAACAAAAAGCAGTTTTCTCTAAAGAAACACGGTGCTTCCATAGTATGGGTGGGAGCTCATCCTGTCAGGCTCTAGAGCTAAAGGGAAACTTGACGTGAGTACTTGCCTCACGCTAAGGCCTGAAAAGCCCTGCTGAAGCGAAAGCGTGTTGCAGTTTCCATTAGCTAGTACTCGCAGTTCTGCTTTACTTTAACGTTTCTCCGCTTTTCCAGACACTTAGGACCCTCGTGTGGGCACCCCACTGCCTACAAATACAGTGAGTACCAGCAGGTTCCACTGCCCTTCTAAGGAACTTCCAGGCCATAAGTCTTTCCAAGTCACTCTGCATTCAGAGAGCAGGGCAATACACTGCACCCTTCCTTGGGAAAGCTAGATGTCCTCAGCACACCAACAGCTCCAGGGATTCTGTTCTCTCACGTCCTACATGCCATGGAAGTCTGCCTCATTGTCCTCATTTGAGCTGCACTTAGCAACACAATCTGATTCGCCTTTCTTCTAGGAACTCACACTCAAGGACCCCATACCTACAGGAGAAAGGAGGCTTGCGTTCCTTCTGCAACCAAAGCACAGTTGTTCCTGTTACCCTGCAGGATTTTAGAATAGCCTAAGGACCGATAGCCTACATAGAGCATTTCAAATTTGAGGCAGTTCGCTTCATGTAGAACACTTTGTGAAGAAAAGT